>NW_022437016.1:7241891-7453481 GCF_009761245.1 Sapajus apella | reverse complement strand
TGTGTGTGTGTGTGTGTGTGTGTGTGTGTGTGTGT
Organism: Sapajus apella; assembly: GCF_009761245.1. NCBI lineage: Eukaryota > Metazoa > Chordata > Mammalia > Primates > Cebidae > Sapajus > Sapajus apella. The sequence continues at coordinate 7,453,446 of NW_022437016.1, read as the reverse complement.
GTGTGTTTTAATGCCCTGAAATGGATCATGACATACTTGGGCTTTAAAAAGCTGCTTCTCCTATTTTGGAAGTCTCAGTTTGAGGTTGTGATGCCTTTTTGTGTCTTGATTATTTGTGATGTGTGTCACACGTAATTTAAGATATTGAAATTTGCAAATTTATTTACTTCTAAAAAATAAGACAGATTCAAGAGATTAGGGAGTAGCTAAGTAAGATGGCCCAGGCTTCATGTATGAAAACTGGTAGGTCTGGGAAACAAAATGAAGATTGTCGGGTCCCAACAGCCGTGTGCTTGTCCTTCAAAAGTATTAGGGTCACAGCGTTGGATACACATTGGAATCACCCAAGGGGACCTTGAAATATTGATGTCTGGATCTCACCCCCAGAGATTCAGATTTAATTGGTCTGGGGACTGGGTGTGGTGGCTCATGCCTGTAATCTCAGCACTTTGGGAGGCTGAGACAGGTGGATCACCTGAGGTCAGGAGTTCGAGACCAGCCTGGCCAACATGGCGAAACCACGTCTCTACTAAAAATACAAAAATTAGCTGGGCATGGTGGTGCATGCCTGTGATCCCAGCTACTCGGGAGGCTGAGGCATGAGAATCATTTGAACTCGGGAGGTGGAGGTTGCAGTGAGCTGAGATTGTGCCACTGCATTCCAGCCTGGGTGACAGGGTGAGACTCTGTCTCAAAACAACAACAACAACAACAAAAACTGGTGTGTGGTGTGGCTTGGACATGCAGACATTGTAATAAGTACTATCACTCTTGCTCATTTATACTCATAAATATTTTGTTCAGTTGGAGAAAAAGGGGTGTAGTTGCAGCGAGAACTCTGGAAACACATTAACTAGTTAATTCATTCAATCAGCATTTATTTTACAGCCTGCCTTTCTAGACATGGTAGTGAACAAGATGGGGGCCCTCGAGTTCCTCATGGAACTTCCATTCCGGTGGTGGAGGCAATAAACAGGCAATACAGAAACAAGATGATTTCAGGTTGTGATAAATCCTGAGAAGGAACCAAACAGGGTCAGTATAATAGTGAATAGCAAGGGGGCGAGGGAACGCTTAGGAAGACAGGCCACAGAAGGACTCTCAGAGGAAGTGAGGTGTGAGCTTCTTCCTGGAATGTGAAAAGGAACCAGTCACTGAAAGAGCGGATGGAAGAGTGTCCTAGTCTGCAGGAACAAACCCTTTGGCAGAAGCAAAACCCTAAGGCAAGGCTGGGCTCGCAGTGCTCAGGAACAGAGAGGAAACTCGTCTGCCTGGAGTGTGGTTTTGTGTGGAAGAGCCTGATGCAGGCCACAGCCTATTGATAATACCTCCACCTTTATTCTCATGGGGACATTTCCTGTCATAGGTGTCTCTGCAGTCTGCTGGGTAAAGTCCAGTCTCTCCAGTGTGACTGTCAGTCTCCGCACAGTCTAACTCAGAGTCCTCCAGCTTCATCTCCCACTACTGTCCCCCAACACTCCATCTGTGTTGAGCCCCCATCTGTGCCTTTCCTCTTGCTGTGTCCTCTGCCCCAGTGGTCTCCCCCACCTCTTCTTGGTGAGCCCTTTCTTGGAGATTAGCTCATGATTTTGGAGATCATCTGCTCCTTGAACTGCCTTTTGATTGGGCCAAATTCAATCTGAATTTCTCTGCCCTCCTGGATTCAGGCTGGCTGAAACTGGTGGCTAGTGCTACCGTGTGGTGGAATGGTCTGGGAAGGTTAAACTACAGGAGTGGGACCAGTGCTTGGGATACTGGAGGAGACCTGCGCATCAGAAGCCTAAAGGGCCGGAGTGGGATAAAAAACTTGAGACAGAACATGGGGAAACCCTGTCTCACAGAGATTGTCTCCTTTGTGAAGCGGCTGCCAACATCACCACCCCCAGGAAGGGAATCACCTCTTCCTCCGTGTTCAGGAGCACCCTGGGCATGACCTGCCTTGTATGACACTCCTTGTGAGCAAGAACTGCATCTCCTTCGCAGTTGTATTTTCTCCTTCATGTCAAGCAGCTAACACACAGTCAGTGCTTGATAACTATTTGTTGAATGAATCCTGCACAGCCATCACCTCTCCAAGAGAGAGTAGCTTCATTAATCATTGAATGTGTATCACTCTATACAGAATAAACACCAGGGCATTTTCTATGCAAAAGGAGACCTGGGATTCTACCTTAATGATTAACGCCATTGGAAAAGACAGGGGACTTGCAAGCCTTTTGCTTTTGTGTTTTCAAAAAAGAAAAAAAAGAAGCCCAGCAATCTGTTACAGTCTCAATATAAATGCTGTCCGTGAACTGAAGGGAGGATGGTTGCATAAGAGGTCAAATTAGGCTGTGGTAATAAGAAATATAAATCGCATGCAAGAAATATAAATTGCATGCTGGTATTCCTTTAATTGGAGGGTTGAATGCAAATTAAGCAGGCATGCCCTTTCTGGAAGCTTGTTTTAATCAATTCTGCTGCTCTGATGGAAAAGTTGATGTTAGAAAGAAAATGATAATACTGTTCCTCCCTTGCTCTCCAAAACTAAGGTATTATGTCATGTGACAGTGGTTTGACTTAAAGGTTTTATTTATTTATTTGATTGTTGAACATGCAGCACTCTTAGGCTGCCGTGATTGTTTCCAAGGATCTTAGCGGTGAACTTACACCAAAGAATTTTCCAGAAAGTGCTTTAGCATCTTTTTTTCCATATCACTGTGATGGGCGGCTAGGCAAAGAGGAAAAGGAGGCTGGGATGCTATGCTGGTCTCCACCTCTGACCTTGTTATGTGGTCTTGGCAAGCCACTTTCCCCTCTCAGCCAGTTTCTTTAGCTGTAAAATAAAGAATTGGACCACGTTGGTATCCAGGCTTTTTTCCATGTCAAGAATTATATGAAACATAGTTTCTCTATTAGGCAGCTTGCTGGGGGAGACAGTGGAATTTTTATTATTTTCTGGAAATAGAGCTAATCACCTCGGCAATTCATTCTGGGAATTTCGTTAAAATGAGAAGGGCATTTGGGGCTTCTGTTTTAAATAGATCACGCACACTGACATTTGAAGGACAAGATATGGAAGGGATTCCGAGATTTCGTCAGCTACTTCCCTCATTAGAAATTGTTTCATGTGGCTGGACGCGGTGGCTCATGCCCTTAATCCCAGCACTTTGGGAGGCTGAAGCAGGTGGATCACTTGAGTTCAGGAATTTGAGACCAGCCTGGCCAACATGGTGAAACCCCATCTCAACTAAAAATATGAAATTAGCCAGGTGTGGTGGCACATGCCTGTAATCCCAGCTACTCTGGAGACTGAGACAGGAGAATCATTTGAACCCAGGAGGCAGAGGCTGCAGTGAGCTGAGATTGCTTCACTGCTCTCCAGCCTGGGCAAGGCAGAGTGAGACTCAGTCTCAAAAGAAAAAGGAAAAAGAAATTGTTTCATGTAACTTTGTTGCTGTTTGAGGCTGAATTTGTTTAGATGATTATGATGAGGTCTTTGATCTTAAAAGTTAGAAGAGAAGCCTTTTGGAGATCATCCCCTACTCAAACTGCCTTTTCATTGAGCCAAATTCAGTCTGAATTTCTCTGCCCTCCTGGATTCAGGCTGGCTGAAACTGGTGGCTAGTGCTACTGTGTGGAGGAACGGCTCGGGAAGATTAAACTACAGGAGTGGGAGCAGTGCTTAGGATACGGGACGAGACCTGAACATCAGAAGCTTAACGGGCAGGAGTGGGATCAAAAACTTGAGACAAAACCAAAGCAGAAAGTTGGAAGATAAACACCTGAATAGAAATATCTACAAAGACTGGCCGGGTGCCATGGCTCAACCCCCTGCAATCCCAGCGCTTTTGGAGGCCAACGTGGATGGATCACTTGAAGTCAGCAGTTTAAAACCAGCCTGGCCAACATGGTGAAACCCCGTGTCTACTAAAAATGCAAAACAATTAGCTGGGCATGGTGGTGCATGCCTATAATCCCAGCTACTTGGGAGGCTGAGGCAAGAGAACTGCTTGAACCCAAGAGTTGGAGGTTGCAGTGAGCCAAGATTGTGCCACTGCACTCCAGCCTGGGTGACAGAGCAAGACTCCGTCTCAAAAAAAAAAAAAAAGAAAAAAAAAAATCTACAAAGGCTAGAAACTGGCAGTTTGCAGAAGAGAGCATCAGAATGGCCAATAAACATGTGAAAGATGTTTAACCTCAACAGCAATTAGAATAATGCAAAGTAAAACCATAATAAGATGCCATTTAATGAATTCAGCAAAAATATATAAAGTTGATCATATCAAGTATTGACCTAGAAGTGGGGAAAAGGGAGGAGTATACATTGTTGTATTGATACATTATGTTTGGAAGGCAATTTGGTACATGTATCAAAATATAATGTGTGTACCATTTCACACCTGTAAAAATTTATACCACAGAAGCACTGATTCAAGTACATTAAGCTGTGTACAAGGATGTTCATTTGGCATTGTCTGTAAAAAGTGAAGAGAGAGAGAGAAAAAAGCTTGTGTTCATTAGTAGCGAACAGTCAAATGAGTGGCAACAGAGCCACACAGTGTGATCTTGAACAGCCATTAAAAGAACTGAAGTGACTCTAGGTTGACATGGGAAATTTCTGTGAGGTACAGCTCTCTTGTCTGTCAAATGACATGGTGATCATTTGTTTACTGTTCTACTTTACCTCCCTTTCTTGACTTGAGCTCCTCAAGGCAGGTACTATGTGTATTTTCTCTCTGGCAGAAGCAGAATTAAACCCCCTGGGTATGGTGGCTTATACCTGTAATCCCAACAGTTTGGAAGGACAAGGTGAGAGAGTCACTTGACCCCAGGAGCTCAAGACCAGCCTGGGCAACATGGTGAAACCCTGCCTCTGCAGAAATGAAAAAATTAGCTGGGCATGGTAGCATGCTTCTGTGGTCCCAGCTACTCGGGAGGCTGAGGTGGGAGGATCCCTTGAGCCCAAGACTTCAAGGCTGCAGTTTTCTGTGATCGTGCCACTACACTCCAGCCTGGGTGACACAGCAAGATCCTGTGTGTGTGTGTGTGTTTGAGATGGAGTCTTGCTCTGTTGCCCAGGCTGGAGTGCAGTGGTGTGATCTTGGCTCACTGCAACCTCTGCCCCCCAGAGTTCAAGCGACTCTCCTGCTTCAGCCTCCCCAGTAGCTGGGATTACAGGCGTGCGCCATCACACCCGAATAATTTTTGTATTTTTAGTAGAGACGGAGGTGTCACCATGTTGGTCAGGCTGGTCTCGAATTGCTGACCTCGTGATCCACCCGCCTCAGCTTCCCAAAGTGCTGGGATTACAGGCATGAACCACCACACCTGGCCCTGTTTCTAAATAAATAACCCATGGCTATTTGACCCCAAAACCCAGGCCCTTTGCTTCCGTCTTAGTTATCAGTTTGGAGTTGGTGAATGGGATGATTGATAACGGAAGCATGACGACGGACTGGAGAGAATATGGAGAGTGAAATGTCTTGCCTAGGCCATGCAGCTCTAAGCTTATTTGGCAAACACGGTCCAAATAGCCACTTTGTCTGGTGACTCATGAGATAGCTGAGTCTTCTGTGAGACTTGAGAAACACACTTCACTTCTCTGAAGGTTATTTTTCTCCTTTGAGAAAGGAGAATAACAACAGTGCCACCCTTCTGGAGTGGTTTTGTTGACTCTGTGACAAGATGATCGTACGTTGCCTTGCACCAAGTAGGTGTATGGCCAATGGGACCTCTCAGGCTGTGCACCCAGCAGTGGGTATTGAGGCAAGGTGGACAGGCAGGGGCAGAGCTTTTCCAGGCAAGAGGGAGGGGCCCGCAGAACACAAAGCCCCGGCCACAGCCTGTCTGAATAGAGGCCTCCCCACCCCTCCATGGGGTTCCCTGTGAGTCAGCTTTAGGCTAATTGGCAGACAATGCTATTAATGAAAAGGCCATGTTTCTTGACAAAAGCATCCACCCAGCTTCCAAGCCTGGAGACAGCTTCAAGCAGTTGAGGAGGATTCCAGCCTGTGGGTGACCTGAGCACGCAGTCGCCCCTCTCGGGCGGGGTGAGGGCTTTGACCCATTGCCAAGTCCAGTGTCAGGGATGGCCTGGTGTCAGAGGACTGGACTAACTCATGTAGCATCAGAATTGTGAGACCCTCGGAGAACCCTAAATTCCCTTTCCTTCACAGATAGGGAAACTGAGGCCCAAAGATGGGAAGGGTTCAGATAGTAGTGAAATTACGATTGAGCCTAGACTTCTGATTCCTTCACTTTGGACTTCCTGTGGGCCTGCAACTCGATGCTAAAAGTTATGCAGAGTTGGATTCCTGCATAACATTTAGAGAGGAAGGCTCAGACAGAGGCAGGAGAGCAGTGTGAGCAGAGATATGAAATGGGCCTGTAGAAGCCCACGGTGGAAATAATAACTGCGAACACCTATGAGGTACTTGCTGTTTGCCAAGCACTGCACCAAGGGTTCTACATGTATTGGTCCATTTATTTCTCACAGTGACTTCGTGAAACAGGCATTCCTGTTATTCCCATTTTTTGGATGCCGAAGCTGAGGCTCAGAAAGGTTACATCATTATTGAGGGTCACACGGCTATACATAGTAAGTGGTAGAACTGGGATTTAAACCCAGTTTTGTCTGACTCCAAAACCATAAGTGTTAACCTACCAAACATAGATCATGCATGTGGAAATGCTTGGCACTCAGTAGGCATTTGGAAAAGGTGAATTGAGTCTGAATCATGAAAATTGTCAACTCACATTTTTCAAGCCCACCACGTGCCACGCGTTTCCACATGCTTTATCTACGTGTGGTGTGTTGGCCACCGCCATTACTACTATTGTTATTACCTCCTTTGATCCGTGTGCCAGCTCTGCTAGGTAAGAATCTGTTCCCCAGGTTTTAGACGGAGAGCTCAGGCCCAGAGAAGTTAGGCGGCCTGCCCGCAGAAACACAGCTGCCTGGTGGCAGAGGCATCAGACTCAAAGAGATAAGCATAAAGGATGGCCTGGCCAGGTCTCAGGAGGTGGGGAGGGATGGGGCAGGACCAGGCGCAGGGCAGCAGCCCCTTCCTGGCTTCCTGACAGAGCTATTGTTTGAAGCCGGTTCTTGGACATCCAGGAAATGGGCGACATCACTCCCAACAAAGGGGAGGAAGCTGCTTGAATGTTGCAGCTCCACCTCACGCGCTCGCCCTGGGGCTGGAGATGGGAGCCTGGCCAAGGCTGCGTGACCCCTCAGCTCAGCCAGCCATCCAACCCCCACCCTCGGGTTTGGCCTGTTCCCTCTCCTCTCTATGAGTCCATTTCAAACATTAAAGCCCTGACCAGCAGACCTGCCTGCCATAGAACGCATCCCTTGATGCATTCTCCACGAATTCCCCTCTTTCTGAGATCCTATGCCTCCTAGAATCCTGTTGGGTGAGATTCACCTTCCACCATTCCTCATGGTTAGATAGGAGACCGCACCTTTAATTCTAGGCCTCAGCTGGGCGTGGTGGCTCATGCCTGCAATCCCAACACTTTGGGAGGCTGAGGCGGGAAAGTTGCTTGAACCCAGGAGGTGGAGGTTGCATTGAGCCCAGATTGCGCGATTAGACTCCAGCCTGAGCAACAAGAGCAAAATTCTGTCTCGAAAAAAAAAAAAAAAAAAAAAAAAAAAAAACTAGACCGGGTGGGGGGGCTCACGTCTGTAATCCAAGCACTTTGGAGGCCAGGGCAGGCAGATCATCTGAGGTCAGGAGTTCAAGACCAGCCTGACCAACATGGTGAAACGCTGTTTTTAAAAAAAAAAAAAATCTAAGTCTCAAGCCTGGCCTCAGTTTCTCCTCTGTCTGGAGGCAGAGCTGGTCACGTGGGGCTGCCCTGGGTCCTCTCAAAAGGCTCTTTGGCTCTGTACTTCTGAATCTAAGCACCTTTCCTGCCTGGATAAGGAGGAAGCAGTGCCATGAACAGTACCTGGGGCCCCAGAAAGAGGAAGGAGAGGAGTTCCAGGTAGCAGAGCTCTCACTGAGAGTGGGACTAGGCAATTAGGTAAAGCAGAAATCAAGAATTGTCTCCCTACTAGATTCTGGGATTAGAGGGACCTGGGTTCAAATCCCAGCTTGGCCACTTATTTATTAGCTGTGTGACCTTAAGCAAGTCACTCTACTCTGAGCCTTCGTTTCCTCACCCATGAAATGCAGGCAGTAAGGGCTACTTTGCAGAGTGGTTGTGGGGATTAGATGGGACCGTGGACATGAAAGGCGCCCAAGACTAGTGGCAAACATGGTGACTTTTCCTTCACTTGGGTGACTTTCCCAGCAAGAACTGGAGAGAGATGGAGAAATGGACACTGCAGCAGCATGATTAAGAAGCTCAAGTCTCTGGTGGAGCTGGGAGAACACAGATACCACTCTGTTTCTAGTCTCACCAAGAGCATGCGTGAAGCAAGGCCCATCTGTCGGCGGGAGAGGTCTGTGCCATGGCATTGGGCAAACTCACAGGTCACCGTAGCCCAGGACTGCAAGGGCCCAAAAGCTTGTCTTGATCTAGACTAGGAACCACAGCCCACGCCAGCAGGTTGTGCCCTTAGGGTCATCTGGCTTATCCTCTAATCTAGGGGGTTCAGACAAAGCAAGTGACCCCTTGCTCCTCTCCCCCTCCCGCAGGTCACACAGCCAGTCAGGAGTGGAATGAAGGCCTCCTGCCTCCAGTCCAGGGCTCTTTCTATTGAGGAGGGCCCTGGGATTTAGGAGGCCCCTCGCTCCCCAGCTCCAGCCTGTGATGAGTGTGACTCTTGTCAGGAAGTGGAAGGGAGGCAGGGTCACCTGCGTGTGCTGGCAGAGAAGGAACCATCCCAAGCACCATTCTTCCCAGACAGTCTTTTCCCTGGGGCTCCCCAGCAACCCGGCTTTCTCCCACCATCTCCTTCTCTCCCCCTCTCTGACCTTAGGCTCTTCTTCTGTCAAATTGTCATGAAAAAGCTCACCTCAAGGGCTGTGGCAGACTAACAGATGGAAGAGTGCCCTAAAACTCAGTAAAAGCGACAGATTGTTTTAGACCTTCAGTTTCTATGACAGCATTAGTTGAACATCTAATACATGCCACGTTATTGCCCCAGACCCCACAGAGACCCTATAAGAGAGGCATCTCATGGGTGAGGAAATGGAGGTGCAGAGAGAGGAAGGGATCTGTCTAAGGTCACACAAGTTGTTATTCAGGCCTGAAACTCAGTCCCTGCTTCCAGTCCACGGGGCCCCTCTCCCAAACACCACACCATTCCAGCCCAGCAGCCCTGCCATCCTGGGTGGGAAAAGAGAGGACAGGCTAGGGAAGGTGGGTGGCGGGGGGCGGGGGGTGTGCTAAGGGACTTCCCCATGCCCCTTCCCCCCAGCCTCAAATCACAGGGAATGAATCTCCAGGAAGCCCAGCGGGTGGTCGGGTCCCAGCGCTGATTGCAGGAGATGGCAGGAGGGCCCCACAGTTGCCATGGCGACTTCCTGAATCGCAGCGCCCGTTCCCGCTGAGGCTTTAGGAAGTCAGACTTACCTGGGCAGCCCCTGCACCTGACTGGGCCTCTCTGAGGAGGAGGAGGACACAAGGGAATGTGGCGTGCCTGCTCACAGAGACTCTGCACACGCATGTGAGAGTGAGGGCAGTGGTAGGCATGTAGCCACAGCATCCACAAGGCCTAGGACGTGGAGACCCGCATGTGTTGGGCACAGACCTGCCTGACAGTGGGAGGAGCCTTTAAGGGTGAGAAGAAGCTTACAGACTCAGGAAAGTGAGAAGGGTGTTCTTGGTAGAGGGAAAGGCAGGGTGGCGCTAGAGAGCATGCCAGGAGCTGCTGGCAGGAAGATGAAGTTGGCAGGGCCAGATCATGGGGGCGCTCTGCATCACTAGGCTAAGGAGCTCGCACCTTCGCCTGGAGGCCCTGGGGAGCCAGTGAGGGCTCCCAGGCAGGGAAGTAGCGTGGTCGGACCTGAGATCCCTCCAGCAGCCCACGGAGGATGGATCAGAGGATAGCCTGGAGGCCAGGAGGTCAGTGTGGTGCCGATCTTCCTTACTCAGCTCTATTCTTTTTCCCCATTAGCATTTACACCTTCTAACATGTACCACATACTTGCCTTCGATTTCTTGTTTATTATCTGTTTTCCTCACTGGGATGCCAGCTCACGAGAGCGGAAGGGTTTGTCTGCTTCGTTGACTGAAGTACATCAAGGCCCAGCAAGAGTGCCTGGCACTCTGGTGCTCAGTAGATACTTGCTGAATGAATGGATGAGACCTGGATTAGTGGAGTGGCCGACGGGAAGGAGAGGAGTGTAAGGGGAGAGTGAGGTGTGGAAGGCGAGAGGACTGGTTGGGTTAAGATTGGTGGACACAAGCCTGAGCCCCCCAGGAACTTCTGAGTTTGTGGGTGTGACCCTGTGCAAGTGCCTTTCTAGCTCAAGAATGAGACCATGGGGTGATTCCAGGATGCTGGGGCCAGACGCAGAACTGGGGGCAGGATAGGGGAAACAGAGGCAGATGCCACATCCTGTGCACTAGATCTGAGTGCACTGGGAGGGGTCTTGGGATCTTTGTAACTGAATGTCCAGGATCTTCACCCGAACCCTCGAGGGGTTGGCGTCTGTAACATCTTCCAGACCTCTGCTGTCTAATATAAACGTAGCACAGGCCACAGATGCAAGCCACGTGTCATTTTAAATTTTCTAGTAACACGTTAAAAAAGTAAACAGAGGTGGGTGAAGTTAGTTTTGATTACATATTTTACCGAACCCCATATGTCCACAATATTATTTCAACCTGTTGCCAATATAAAAATTAAATGAGATATTTTACATTGCTTTTTTAGGGTGTTATATGTCTTCAAAAACTGGTTTGCAGCCTACACTTTTACAGCACACCTCAGTTTGGACTTGCCACATGTCGCATGCTCAGGAGCCACATGTGCCAGTGGCTGCTGCATTGGACAAGGCAGTCCTAGGCCCTGGAGGCAGCCGCCCCCCCCACCACCAGGAATGAGGTACTGGGTGGGGCTGAGTCTGCGGAAGGGCCTCCAGGATGCCAGCGGATTGAGGCTGGGGTTGGGGAGAAGGCAACCCCGTGGGCGATGGGGTTTCTGCTTTCTCCTTTGTCAGTTCACTGGCTTACTCACTCACTCAACAGACTTATTGAACACTTACTCTGTGCAGGGCACTATGCTAGGTGATAGGGCTGGAATAGTGCACTGGGCATGGAGTAGTCATTCTTATTAGGATAATATTCCGTTCTCATAGATGAGAAAGCTTAGGCTCAGAGAGGTTATGGCTTTCTGGAGGTCACGTAGCTGGTAACCCTCTGGGCTCTTCCTCCCACTCCATGTTGCATAGATAACTGACAAATGAGTAAAGCCCCCAGGAGAGAGGAGGCTGGGAGTGAGGTAAGATCTACAGAGGGACGTGCCCAAGGAAACTCATGCCTCTCGGTCTCTAAGGAGGCCTAGAGACCTGGTTCTCCTTAGAGACCTGGTTCCTCCCCCTCCCACTCAGTTTTCTTTCCCGCAACCGCTTGAGATTTGATGCTCCGCAGGGCCTCAGAACCGGGACTTCCTGAAGAGCTTGAATTTGGACCCTCTTCTTCCTAGATGACAGTCTAGCAAGCCTGCAGGAGGCGCAGTGACTGGGCACACTGCTGACCTGGCAGCTCTTGAGGCTGGACTGGGAGCAGCCCAGGTGTCCCCAACTGGAAGGCCCATCCCCACTAAGGCAGCAGAAGAATGCATGCAGAAATGGGAGTACTAGAAAGCGTGGATTCAAGTCCTGCCTCCTTTTCTTCCCAGTTAAGGAAGAACCTTGGGGAAGAGGCTTTGACCCTTTGGGGTCAGTTCTGCCCCCATTACATGGGCAGAGTAACCTACCTCCCAGGATGAGGGCCCTGAGGGCACGTGGTCCATAAGGAAGGGTCACACAGGACTTGGAAAGGGACTGCTTTTCAAGAATGACAAACCTGTGTGAATTTTGCTTAGAAACCCCGACGGCTGCCTCTAGCAGGTGGGGGCATGGCAAGGGTTCCTCATGCGTGAAAGCTCTGGAACACGTGTCTGGGGTCGAGGCTCTGGGTTTAAGTCTGGCCTGCAGGTGGGAGGGTCTCTGTGCCTTCCTTTCCTTCATCCTATTGTTTACTGAGCACTGAGTACCGAGTGGGTGCCCAGTGAGTTCAATAGCTCTTCATTCCAGATGAGGAAACCGAGGCACAGAGAAGTCTGGTGATTTGTCCGTGGTCAACTGGCCAGAAAGTGGCAGAGCTGGGTTTTAAACCTCAGTCTCCTCATCCAAAGTCATTGCCTCTGGCCTCTGTCCAGCACTTGGAGGTGCCAATGGGCTGTTAGCCAGGAGTCACTCATGGCACCTGCCTCACAGACGGCCTGGGTCCCTGGCAGGCTGGGGTCAGCTGTGCATCGTGCATCAAGACACACAGGAGCAGGGAGGCTGCCGGGCCTGGGAGGCTGCAGGGCCAGGCGCGGCCGGATTCACAGGTTGAAGACTGTTCCTCTGGGCTTCCGGACTCCGTGCCTTCCCCCACAGCCCCTTCCCGGGCCACCTCCCTTCCTGGCCCGGTGCTGGGGGTGTCTAGTGGGTGGGGTGGCATCCGGGCTGGGGCTAGAGCTGTGAAGAGGGTGTCTGGGTAGAGACTGATGGCCTGTCAGTTGGCTGCCACCATATCCTCAAATTCTTTGTCTCTGTATGGAGTGGGGACTGTGGAGGGGGCAGGGGTTGGGCACAGCGGAGGAGGAGGATACAGGGGTGGGGACGGGAGAGGGGCGTGGTGGGTTGTTGGAGGCCTGCTTATGCTTGTAGGGGGTGTGTGTCTTTGGGAAGTGAGGTCCTTGTCCCCTGTTTTGGGGCCAGAGACAGGAGTTCAGATTCTAGCTCTGCTCCCCACTTGCTGGGGTATCTCAGGCCTCTATGGTTCCCATTTCTGGTCCTGGGCCTCTATTTCTCCATCCGTGCAATGGGTCTGTTCGGCTCTGACCTGCTGTGATCTCTGTAAAGCTGAGCTGATTAGAACGGGTGGCCCTGAAATTCCAGAGGCCTTAGGGCTCCCCTGATCTGAGTCTCAGTACTGTCTGAGGGAGGTGCTGAGGGGCTGGGGGTGAGGTTAGAGAGATGGGAAAGGTGAACCCTCCGCACTGAAAGGCTTAGCAGTAGTGCAAAACCAGGCTGCTTATCTCCCCAGCCTGGGCACCCTGGATGACTGCTGGGGGCTGATGGAGGGGCGGCCCGGGAGGAGGTGGGAGGACAGAGGTGTCATCTGTCCTGAAAGGTACAGTCCTTCAGTGCTTGCTGCCCCCCCTCCACAGTTCCTGCCAGGTCACTTGGGCCCCAAAGACCCCACAGCTCAGCTCACCAACCCCCTTCAGTCCTTGTCACCTGGCTATTGCTAAGTAGCTACACTCAGGTCCGTGGTCTCACCAGGAGCCAAGCAGCTGTACACACAATCACAGCACCTCCGCCCACACACACACTCAGACACAATCACACACAGGCACAAAGCCCATGGCACAGTCACACATGGGCTTGTAGAGTTACAGGTGCCTTGGGATGCACAGCCATTCTGCCAGCCAGCACGGGAGCTCACACATGCGTGCCCACCCCAGCGTGTGGGGGAGCCCAGGCTGTGCCCAGCCCTGCTCCTAGAGAACCACTCTGAGCCCTCAATAGATAGTGTCACAGGTGCCGTCCCAGAGGGGCCTCTGATTCCCTCCTTTAATAAAAGGAGCTAGAAGGCCCCTCCCCAGCTTCCCACCCCCAGCCTCAGCACCCAAAGCATCCATTATTCCAACCAATGCCCCCTCTAGTTCTGCGGGTTGAGTGCACTGAGCACGTCTTAGAGCGGGCAAACTGAGGCTGGGAAGGAGGAGGGAGGTTGCCAAGGGCAGAGCCGGTGAGGTCAGAAGTGAAATTGCAAGCCCGGGCGGTGGGCCCCAAACCTGTGTTCTCCCAGGCCCCCCATCCCCATCTGCCGGGCTGGGGTGGGGACCCCGAAGTGTGCTCAGGACCCCCTCCCCACCGACCCCAGCACCCAAGGGCCTCTCGGACACAAAGCCACCTGGCGGCGCTCGAGGGGGCGCGCGTGGGAGCGCGCACGGCGGCCCGCGCCTCCGGCCAAGATGTTCCCTCTCCGCGTGATTGACAGGCTCGAGTGCCGAGAAACAAAATTGTTTATGCGCTAATGAATAAGGCCCTGATTGCAAGATCCTGTTTGGAAAATTATAGTGCGGCGGCGGCGGCGGCGGCCGCGGCGGCCCAATTACAGCCCGCGCTGCATATTCATTTCGTCTCTCCTTTGCATCGAGATGAACGGGCGCCCCGCGCCCTGCAAAGGCAACGCCAAATTTAGTCCCAGGTTCCGCACTCTTCCGCGCCATTGTCTGCCCCGGACCACCTGCCTCCTGCCGGCCTGATTGCCCGGGAGGGCGCGAGCAGGGAGGCCAAGAAAGTTTTCCCTACCCCTCCTCCTGGCACCCCCTTGCCTCGGTTCCTCCGACTCCCCGTCTCTGTCTCTCTTCCCTTCTGGTGTCTCTTTCTCCCTCTGCTCTCTCTCTCCTTATTCCGAGCCTGATGACACTTCCTCTCCTGGCTCTAGGCCTCTCACTGGGCGCATCTCCGTTCTAGAATGTCAGTCGCTGGCCCTCCCCCTCCAGCTGCACGTTCCCTGCATTCCTGGGTCCCTGGGGACGGCAGGGGCAGTAACGGGGACTGTCAGCTCCGTGGAGGTCACAGAGGTACGAGGCGGGTCCCAAGACCCCTGCCTCGGCTGTGAGCATGGGGTGCGCTTGTTTCGTCCCGGTAACCAAGTTGCTGGGGAGACAGGCCCCTCCCTGCCCGCTGCCTCTGCGGTCTCCCGCATGCCACCAGACGCACTCGTCCTGCGGCACAGGCCCCCTGGCTGCCTAGGCTGTGCCCTCACACCCCCTGCCCTGCATACGCTGTTCTCTTGGTGGCACGCACTTCCTGTCTTCCCAGACACATCCCAAGTACAGCTCAGAGCAGCCTTCCCCTATCCCCACCACCGCAGGCAGCAGGACAGCTCCTGCCCCAGCACCCCAGTGTCCAGGCATGTCCTTCAGTTACAGAGGCAGGCAGGTTACACTGGTGTCCTTCTCCTGGGCCTGACCTGTCTGGGGGCTGCCCATGAGTCACCGGGAAGTCCTGGTGTCCAGCTCAGGGCTGATCAAACGGACACCTCTGCCGTGATATGCGGGTGTAGTCTCCCCGTCCTTGCTGTACGGTGATGGTGGGCAGGAAGGGAGAGGAGGCTGGGAGGGAGGGACTGAGGGTGTGCAGCACCTGGATGCCACAGGCCAGGACTGGCCCTAAGCTCCAGACAGTGACAAGGACAACTTACTCGTCCTTGTCACTGGGTCATTGACTTAAGTGACAGGTGCCTGAGGCCCAGTGTGGCTGGAGACCCAGTGTTGGGGGGCCATGATGGTGAGGGCTCTTCAGAGGATGGCCGTGCTCCTCCCCCATCCTGCCCTGGGACCCCACCGAGTGAGCAGGCATCTGTGTCCCTTCCTGGGATGGAAATTGGGGGATTCAGATGTGAGCAAAAATGGACAGCCACCTACACCAACTGGCCTAGACAACCGCTCACCATGCGCCAGAGACTCACAAAGTAATAGACTCCCACAGTCACATACGCGCAAACACAAACGCGCAGTCTCTCCTTGAAAGACCCACGCAACTGAGACACAAAGGCAAGCTGGCCCCGGGGCGTGTGTGGGGCAGCACTGCCCTCTGGCGGCTCTCCTGGCAATATCGCTGTCAGGCCCAGGCTGGCTTCCTAGAGCCACAGCTGAGCCACGTGCGGGAGCCCAGGCCCAGACCCAGAGAACTGGGACTCCCAGGGATGGAGTTTCAGGGAGGAAAAGGAATTTGTGTCCCTAGGGTGGAGGGTCTTTTGAGTTCCAGTTCCCTACCCCACTCTGCATGTACCACAGAACATGTGAGCAGAACTTGCTCACAGAAGGACCAGTCCAGTGATGGTGAGGGGCGGAGCTCCCTATCATGGGAGGAGTACAGGTTGGGCTGGGGCCACGGGCAGATTGGTTGTCTTTAGTGGCAGAGTGGACAACTTCATCATCGGTCATCACCAGCTTGAAGAGCCCTGGGAGGTATGTCTAGCCTTCTACTTCACCCCAGCCCAGCCATTCTCCTGTGTGATTTATTCGTCAATCATCAAACTCTGAGAGCATCTCAGCACCTGGACCAGCAGTGTGAGATCCTGGGTGGTGGGAGATGAGGCTGCGGAGGGTGGCCAGGCTACCCCTTGGAGGTCTTCAAGGCCAGTCTTAAGAGTGTGGGCTTCATTCTGGGGGACAGGGGTCTGGAGACAGGCTGAGAGAGGGAAGTGTATGTGAATACCGGCTAAGGAGAAGAGACTGAGGCAGGAGGGACAAGCGGGAGGAGTGTGGGGACCCGGACCAGGACATGGGTAGGAGTGAGGTGGCAAGAATGATGCAGATTCCAGAGCTGTGAAGGAGATGGACTTGCCAGGCTGGCGAGGAATTGGCCATGGTGGGCATGGAGCCAGAAGATGAAGTTACCTCGGGGCATATCAGTGCTGACGAAGGGGCCTGGGGGAGAGATGATGAGTCTGGGGTGGCTCTGTAGAGCCTGACAGCCAAGGGGACATCTTGAGAGGTATCCAGGAGGCAGCTGAAGTCAGGCCTGGAGATAGCCACATGGGAGTTGGAAGGTTACTGACAGGTGGTTGGAGGGGGTGCACAGCTGAGGTCACCCCGGAAGGGTCCTTGGAAGCCCTAAGCACCGAAGAGGTCATGGAGCTCACCTCACCTCTCTGAGTCAAAAAGGAGACTAAAGTATAAAATGTAACACTTAACATGTATTACAAAACTTTTGGCCTGGTGTGGAGTCTCACACCTGTAATCATAGCACTTTGGGAGACTGAGGTGGGTGAATCACCTGAGATCAGGAGTTCGAGACCAGCCTGGACAATATGGTGAAACCCTGTGTCTACTAAAAATACAAAAAATTAGCCAGGCGTGGGGTTACACGCCTGTAATCCCAGCTGCTCAGGAGGCTGAGGCAGGAGAATTCCTTGAACTCGGGAAGTGGAGGTTGCATTGAGCCAAGATGGCACCACTGCACATTTTCCTCCCTGTCTTGCTTGTTTGATGCTCCTGGTTTGATGGTGCCCTGAGGTGTCTACTTGCTTGCCGGCTAGGTGACCCAGCTCCAAATCCAGGCCAAAGCAAGAGGCTCAGGGATCATCAACAGGCTGGGAGCAAGGGGAGCAAGACGCCCTCAAAAGAGAGGAAACCCAGGAGAGTGTGGCATCACTTGGGCCAAGGAAGGAGGGGGTTCCAAGAAAGAGGACGAGATCAGTCACGTAAGAAACAAGAGAAGGCGCGGAGATGAGGACTGAAGACGGGGCCCAGATGGGACTGTGGGGCCGCCGGGCAGGCTCAGCAGGGCAAAGCGGGTCACCTCTCCACGTACCCCTGCTCAAGGGGGCCAGCCTTGGGTAGGGACACTTGTGTGCCTTTTGCCCTTGAGGATCCTCCAGACCTAAAAGCAAGGAGGGAATAGGACCCTGGGGTAGGGTCAAGGCGAGCTGACCTCAGAAGAAGAAAAGGAGACCACGTACTTCAGTGGACTCAAGACAGGGGTGCCGCTGGATGGCAATCCCCCCTCTGACCAGAAGGGGGCAGCGTAAAAACAGGTCCTGCCTCAGGGCCCAATGGGACAAGGAGGGAAAGAGCTTTGGAGTCTTCTCAGCACTGCTGGTCTTCAGGCCTCTGAGGCAGCCCTGCCCTATCCTGGGATGCCTCCCGGCGCTGCTCTGTGGGTCTGCAGCCCTTTGGTGCCAGTTGGGGTGAGGGGCAATGTGAGGGTCAGGACAGTTGTTTCCTGGCTCTGGGGCTACCATCAGACCTTGAGAGGGACTGGTGTGCTGGTGGCTGCTGGTGGCCTCAGCTGGGGAAGAGGAGTCAGGGCTGGGGCCTTCCTGACAAAGTGTGGCTTTAGTTGATCACTGCTGGTGGGTGGCGGGGAAGCTGAAGCCAGAGCAGGAAGAAGAGGGAGCCTGCGGAGACAGTGGCTGCCTAAAGGGTCCCTTCCCCTCAGAAGCTGGGCCAACCCAGGGCAGCAAGGACAGAGACACAGGAGAGCACCCACAGGCCAATTGTGCTGTGCCGACTCTCTGGCTGTGTGACCTTGAGCAAGTGGGCAACCTTCTCTGAGCTTTGGTAGAGAGATGTATCCAGAATTCAGGAAAGCACCTTATAGGCCCAGGGCAGCCCTATATTGGGGCAAAGAAGGGCAGGCAACCCTGGGGCACCTACTTGTCTTAGGGGTCCAGTCCCTGGGGTTTGGCTTCTTGGAGCCCACCGGGTATCTAGGGGCAACTGGAGATGGATCTGGGTCAGTTGGGTCCTGGTACCCACATTTTGGCTTGGGGGTGGAAAAGGGTAATAAAGGGCTCTGCAGTCACAGGAGCTTGGCCGCTGCCTGTGCAATCCCCTCCCATCTCTGAGCTGCCATTTCTTTATCTCTCTGAGTTTCTACCTGGGGCAGGACCTTCAGCTTCCCACGATTCACCAGACCATCACTCCCGGGTACCAAGCTGAGTTGGCTCTTGAGGCTTCTCTTTCCCAGGTGGGCCTTGAGTGGTGCCAGGTGCCGCAGGAACTTCTGGTTGGTTCAGGGAGCTGGCAGGCATGGCCTCTCTGAGGGCAGCTGTCTTGGTGCTTAGCTGGGGCCTCATGGAGTAGCACCTGCAGCCTGGGCCAGCTGGGATGGGAAGGGGCGGTCTGGCCTCCACCTGCCCATTAGCTACTCTCACTTGAGCCTCAGCCCCTTGCATCTGCTGCTGCTGCTGAAGCCTGAGGGGCTGGGGCCATGGATGGGTGCCCCAAAGACAGGAGAGAGGGGGGTGCCCCAAAGACAGGAGGGAGGGAGGTGCCCCAAATACAGGAGAGAGGGTCTAGACCCTGGAGGGGGCAGCTAGACACTAGCCAGGCAGGAAGTATCTCCTCTTCCTGATTCAGATCCTTCACCCACCTGTGGCAGCCCCACACCTGTACCTGTGCACCTGTGGGGCAGCCTTCCCCACCCATGGCTCTCCACACTCCTGGAGCCCTAGGGTAATATGTGGAGCAGGCTTGGGGTGGGGCCCCATGGAGCACCCCCAAACTGCCCCTGGTCCCCAGGCTCCAGCTTGTGCTGTGCCCTCCTGCTGTCTGGATTTTGGCCTGTCCATGGGACCTTGAGGAGCCTGGAGCCGCCAGCTTGTCGGGCTCTCCAGGCTCCAGAATCTCTCCACGTATCCCTGCTCGAGGGGGCCAGGGTGGGGCTGGTGCTGGCCTCGTTGGTGTCGCTTCTGCTGAAGTAGTGGTGCCCTCTGGCATCAGCGCCTTCCATGGCAGGCTACTGCTGCCATTTGCCACGTGCAGCTGGTGCTGAAGTCTAAGCTTGTGGAAAGCTTCCAAGGCCTGGGCTGTGGTCCTCATGCCCGTGCAGCCTGCCTCGGCACACACAGAAGAGACACATGGGCACAGGAGACACGTGAGCACAGCCCCTCTGGTTCAGTGCAGACACGCGCTCCAGTGGACTCATGCACACAACCACACATACAGACAATGTACAGGTGTAGCCAGTGTGTGAACATTGTTAAGTCTGTCAAGGCGGACATATGCACAGGACGGGCAGAAAGACCTACAAATGTGCACAGATCATCATCTTTTTTTTTTTTGAGACAGAATCTCACTCTGTTGCCCAGGCTGAAGTGCAGTGGAGCAATCTCAGCTCACTGCAACCTCTGCTTCCTGGGTTCAGGAGATTCTCTGGCCTCAGCCTCCCACATAGCTGGGATTACAGGTACCTGCCACCATGTCCAGCTAATTTTTGTACTTTTTAGTAGAGATGGGGTTTCGCTATGTTTTGAGATGGAGTCTCACTCTGTCACTCAGGCTAGAGTGCAAAGGTGAGATCTAAGTTCACTGCAACCTCTGCCTCCAGGGTTCAAGCAATTCTCCTGCCTCATCCTCCTGAGCAGCTGGGATTACATTCACGCGCCACCACCCCGGGCTAATTTTTGCATTTTTAGTAGAGACGGGGTTTCACCATGTTGACCAGGCTGGTCTCAAACTCCTGGCCTCAGGTGATCCACCCCCTCCCCCCAAAAAAGATGGGGATTCTGAGAAATGTGTCACTGGGCAGTTTTGGTGCACAAACTTCATAGAATGCACTTACACAAACCTAGATGATGTAGCCTCCTGCACCCCTAGGCCACATGGCATAGCCGATTACAAAGTGCTGGGATTACAGGCGTGAGCCACCGCACCTGGCCGTATCCCCGTCATTAAGCACCGCACGAGTGTGTTCATAAGATTGTACACTCATTACCACGATGGAGTTCCAGAACGTTTTTGTGACCCCACAAGAAACTCTGTAGCCATCAAGTGTCACTCCCATTCCTTCAGCCCCTGCAACCACTAATGATTCACTGTTTGTCTCCATGGATTCTCCTATTCTGTGCATTTGGTAGAAATGAACTTATACATTATGTGGCCTTCCGTGTCTGGCTTCTGTCACTTAGCATAATGTTTTCAGGGTTCTGTGCTTCCAGTTTAGAAGTGAGGACACTGGCCCAGACAGATGGGGTGACTGTCCAAAGTCACACAGCACCCAGGAGTCAGGCCCCTACACAGTGTTGCCCTTTTGAGGACATGAGCCTTGGTCCCTGAGGTTGGGGTCTGTGGACAATGGAAGAACTCACACTCCATCTAAAGGGGCAGCTATTGCTCAGCTCTGCCCGGGACACAGTGCGGGGTCAGCATTGCTTAATACTAAACACTGTAAATGATGATACGAATGGCTGGGCATGGTGGATCAAGCCAGTAGTCTCAGCTGCTTGGGAGGCTGAGGCAGGAGGATCACTTGAGTTCAGGAGGTCAAGGCTGCAGCAAGCCATGATTGTGCCACTGCACTCCAGCCTGGATTATGGAGAGAGACCCTATTTAAAAAAAAAAAAAAAAAAGATACAAATAACAGCAGCTAACATTATGCATGCTTCTTTCTTTTGTGCCTGGTGCTGTTCTAAAGAAGTGCTGTATAGGCACTTTCTTATTTAATCTCCATGACAATCTTGGCGAAAGTACTGTTATTATCCCCGTTATGCAGATGAAGGAAGCAGAACACAGACAGGTTAAGTAACTTGGCCAAAGTCACACAGCAAGCTAGTGGCAGAGTTAGGACTGGAACCCAGGTGATCTGACTTCAGAGCTCCTGTTCTTATCCACCTATACAGGTTGCATTCCCTCTTCCAAGATTTTTTTTTTTTTAAATGGAGCTTCACTCTTGTTGCCCAGGTTGGAGTGCAATGGCGCGATTTCGGCTCATCTCAACCTCCGCCTCCCAGATTCAAGTGATTCTCCTGCCTCAGCCTCCCGAGTAGCTGGGATTACAGACATGAGCCACCATGCTCAGCTAATTTTGTATTTTTAGTAGGATGGGTTTTCTTCATGTTGGTCAGGCTGGTCTCAAACTCCCAACCTTAGGTGATCTGCCCGCCTCGGCCTCCCAAAGTGCTGGGATTACAGGCGTGAGCCACCACGCCTGGCCCCCTTCTTCCAAATTTTTAAAGGAAGGCAGTAATACAGATTTTAATGTGAAATCTCACGAGTTTAAATGTTTTCAAGTGTCAACAACTTATGACAATTGTTTTTCAATATGTGCAGGCTGCAGGCCCTGAGCCTGGAAAGCTTGGTTTAATGCAAAGGGAGGGGGCACTCCTCTTTGGTTTCTTCCTCAGCATCACTGCCACTCTGTCCAATACCACGTGCTCCTCTTCTCCCTGACATTTTTTGCAGAAGCAGAGAGAGCCTGCCAGTGGGTACCCAGGTCTCGCTGAGGGTCATGCTACACAGGCAGCCAGTCCCAGAGTCACACCACCAGGCACAAGGCAAACACAGAAAATAATGCCTGGGTCATTATTTTCTCCTCTGCAACCTGTGCAGGGAAATTTCTCATGGGATTGAATGTGATAACTGGCACAGCCTACTGGCTCAATAGCCTTTTTTTTTAGACAGGGGTCTCACTATGTTGCCCCAGGCTGGTCTCAAACTCCTGGCCTCAAGCGGTCCTCCACTCTTGGCCTTCCAAAGTGCTGGGATTACAGGCGTCAGCTACTGTGCCTCACCGCAATAACCATTAGCGGACTCAGAAACAACAGGAGATACAACCTGTTGTATTTGCATAAAGGGCCAGCATTTGGGTTGCAGAGTTTGTTGAGACTAATAATACCATTTATTGAGCCTGAGATAATTCCAGATACAGTGCACATGACATGCATCGCCTCATTCAGTCCTGAACTTCTTATGCGCTGGAGGACAAGCATAAAGGTTATGGGCTTGAGGTTTGAGCTGGGTGGCTGATAGGGTTTGGCTGTGTCCCCACCCAAATCTCATCTTGAATTGTAGTTCCCATAATCCCCACATGTCATGGGAGGGACTCAGTGGGAAGTAATTTGACCATGGGGGTGGTTACCCTCATTCTGTTCTCATGAGAGTGAGTTCTCCTACGATTTGATTTTTTTTTTTTTTTTTTTTTTTTAGATGAAGTCTCACTCTGTCACCCAGGCTGGAGTGCAGTAGCATGATCTTGGCACAAAGAAACCTCTGCCTCCTGGGTTCGAGCGATTCTCCTGCCTCAGCCTCCTGAGTAACTGGGATTACAGGCATGTGCCACCATGCCTAGCTAATTTTTTTGTATTTTTTTTTAGTAGAGATGGGTTTCACCATGTTGGCCAGTTTGGTCTCGAACTCTTGATCTCAGGTGATCCTCCTGCCTTGGCCTCCCAAAGTGCTGGGATTACAGGCGTGAGCCACTGTGCCCAGCCTAGATCTGGCGGTTTTATATGGGACTTTCCCCCCTTGTTCTCGGCACTTCTTCCTGCCGTAACGTGAAGAAGGATGTGTTTGCCTCCCTTTCCATCATCATTGTAAGTTTCCTGAGGCCTCCCCAGCCACGCTGATCTGTGAGTCAATTAAACCTCTTTCCTTTATAAATTATCCGGTCTCAGGCAGTCCTTTATAGCAGAGTGAGAATGGACTAAACAGCAGCCTTCTTAGCTGTAGGACCCTGGAGAGTTACTCAACTTCCGAGTGTCTCTATTTCTTCCCTCAGAATATGGGGTGAATAATACCCGCCTTTAGGGCAGCAGCAACGTTACAATGAATTAAAGCTTAAAACATGTCTAGCACTTAGAGCAATTTCTTCACATTTAGTAAACAATGCAAGTTAGCTTTTGTCCATATCACAATTAATTCCCATTTTACTGATGGAGAAACTAAGGTTGAAGAAAACTAAGTGACTTGTCCAAGGCAGTGGCTTTCAGCCAGGGTGATTATACTACTGGGGAGCCATTTGTCAATGTCTGGAGATATTGTGGGTGTCACATCTCAGGGCTGCTGCGGGGACTCTGCTAAATAACCTCCGTGTGACACCCCCAAAGCACAGAAGTTTCTAACCCACAATGTCGCTGGTGTTGAGGCTGAGAAGGTAACGCAACCAAAAAGTGACAGAATCAGGGTTTGAGCCCAAGCTGGGGACTCCAACCTTGCACTCTACTGCCCTTGTCATCTTCCTTCCGGGGGGAGTCCTGGGTCGGCACTGGCTGAGGCTGAGCACCGACTTCTGGAGGACCAGGTGTGGGGCAGTCACACATCCTCAGTGCAAGTCCTCCCTCTCACGCTTCGCTTCTGCACACAGGGGCTCCAGGGAGGTAGAAGGGGGGTATTTAGGGTGGATGTGAAGCAAAGGGCCTCACAAATCCCAAAATGCTGGGATCATAGGCATGGACCATGATACCAGGTGTGAGTCAAGGATTTTCTTTCCATTGCTGCATGGATTTAAGTGCCTCTGCCTCAGAATGTTACCATGTGTCTCAGTATTTTTAGGTGTTTTTCTCCTCCCCTGTTTCACAGGTTTGGTTGGAAAGGGAGGGAACATGGAGGGGTTAGGAGTAGGTGTGTGGGGCCAAGGGGCCTCCCATGCCTCCCAAATTGTGCCTGGATCCTTCCACGGAAGCCTGGCAGCTTCTGCAGGCGCGCCCGCCCTCCCTGCAATCCCCTGGCCTCTTAAGAAGCAGGAGGAACAATTGCTAATCAGCTTCCGAGAGAGACAGGAATGAATGGAGGAGCCAACAACACGCCTCAATTACTGGCAGCTGGTCCCCTCCCCGTGCAGCCGAGCCCGGCTCCTAGCGCTCCTTCTCAGTTCCAGTTCTTCCTTCCTCTGCCTGATTCCTTCACACCTTGATGGAGCCACAGGAGCTGACGGCTGACTTGTTAGGGCCCTTCCTTCACTCACCTCCCCACGGCGAGGTCCCCAAAATGCAAATCACTTTCTCATCTCTGAGTTTTTGCACACCGTGCTCCTTCAACATGGACAGCCCTCTTCTATCTGGCAAAATCCTACCCATCTTCCAAAGACCGGCTTCCACGTCACCTCCTCTGTGAAGCCCTCCTGTCAGAGGCGTTGGAACCAGAGCGACTCTATCTTGCGTAGGGGCTTGGTGAAATGAGGATGAGACCTACTGGGCTGTACTCCCAGACGGTTAAGGCATTCTAAGTTGCAGGATGAGATCAGAGGTCGGCACAAGATACAGGTCATAAAGACCTTGCTGATAAAGAAGCCGGCCAAATCCCACAAAAACCAAGCTGGTGACAACAGTGACCTCTGGTCCTCCTCAATGCTGCACTCCCACCAGCGCCATGACAGCTTACAAATGACGTGGCAACTCAGGAAGTTACCCTATATGGTCTAAAAAAGGGAGGCATGAATGATCCACCCCTTGTTTGGCGTATAATCAAGAATAACCATAAAAATGGGCAACCAGCAGCCGTCGGGGCTGCTCTATCTATGGAGCAGCCATTCTTTATTCCTTTACTTTCCTAGTAAACTTGCTTTCACTTTCGCAAACTGGCCCTGAATTCTTTCTTGCAGGAGATCCAAGAGCCCTCCCTTGGGGTGTGGATTGGGAGCCCTTTCCTGGAACACCCTAGACCTTTCCCAGTCTTCCCAGGCAAAATCCCTTCTCTGGGCTTGCATAGCAGTGTCCACATTGTAACACTCATGGCACGTTGTGGGCATGTCCTTCTTCACAGGGCCCAGGACGAGGCATGGCCATGCAGGCGGTCAGTATGGCAGCGTGACGTTATGGGAAGAGCGCTGGGCTTGGAGTCTAGTGGGTTCCAGCTGTGGCTCTCACTTGGGTTGGGCAAATCGCTAACTTATGCTGCTTCTCCATCCTGACTCACCACTCTCTGCCATCCCCTCCTCCTCCAGGCCTCCAACCCTCCCTACGGTCCCCCTTCCCAGGGCCCCCTTTCCTCTTGTCATCTCATTAGGACGACTCACTCAGGGTCCCTGGACTTCATCTGGGCAGTGGGCCTGATTACATGGTGGCTGCTGCATCTCCAGCAAGTGGGGAGAGATGAATGAATGAATGGAACCTTGAATGGCTCATCTGTTAAATGGGGGTAGTAGTAATTCTGCCCTCCCAGGGCAGCTGTGGGTACGATCCAAGTTTGTTTTTTGCTGACTCTCAGTACGCATACTCTTAACTATGCTTGTCAATGTTTATTGAGGGGAACTGAATTCCCCCAAGGCTGTTCTAATGGGATTCCATCAGGCAGAACACCTGGAGAGTTCCCCAAAGGAGCAGCCTGCATGCCAGGATGGGAGGAGGGGAAGGATGTGGAGGTGACGAAGGCGGGAGCCACGGGCCCCAAGATCCAGACAGCAGGCTGGGACAACCCAGAACTCCAGACTGAGCCCTGAGTTACAGCTGCTGAGGATGATCAGAACAGTGGCGATGGGGAGAGGCTGGCCTGGGGCCTCTGTGCTCTTCGGGCACCCAGTGCCTCCCCCAGCACGGCCCTGGCTCTTCTACTGGTGTCCTCTGTCTTTCCCAATAACTCCCCAAGCATAGGGCCTGGCATTCTGGCTCCTCCAGCAGAAAACCCTGTCCACGGCGAGCAGCCAGCAGAGGTTCCTGAGTGGAATGGATAGAGGAATGGTCCAGAACGATGGAGACCCAGAAGTCTGAGCAAGGCACGGAGCCAGCCAGCTGGGATGGAAAGGACAGGGTAGAGATGATGGAGTCTGTCTCAGGGTGGCCCCTGGCCTGGGGCTGCTGCTGCCAAGAAGGGGTCTCCCCTGTAATCCCAAATGCCTCTGACAATCAAAGCACAATGCGGAGTGGGAAACCGATCAGAAACCAATCATATTCCTAATAGTCATTATAATAAAAATGTTTATGTCAGCAATTGACATTTGCAGGAGACTTTGTGTTTTATTTCCATTTCCTCTCTTGATAAAAACGACTCAAGGTAGGCATGGTTGGTGCCATTGAACAGGTGAAGGAACTGAGGCTGGGGGAGGGTGGGGAACGGTTGTGTTGGGGAGGCACAGAGAAGGCCCTCACCAGGGGCCCCAATCCCCTCACCAGGCCTGGACCACAGCCCCCAGCCCAGAGCTCCCCTTCTCCCTGAATTCTGCAGCTTCCTCGGCAGGTCTGGGGCTCAGCCTGGAATATGGTTTTCTTCGTGGGGGCTCAGGCACTTTCCCCTGAGTCATTCTATGGACTGCAGCCAGAGGAAGGCACGGGCGGTGGGCCAGGGGGCCAGATGGGCCAGGATGGGTGACGTAGCCTGTGGAATCAGACTGGTTGAATTTGAACACAGGCTCTGCTGCTAACGGGGCCAACTTGGGCAGGTCATGGAATCCAGCCAAGCCCCAGGTTTCATTTGTCTAGTGGGGAGCATAACCGGGCCCCTTTGACCTCTTGCCCAGGCTGCTCCCTTCCTCAGGAATGCCCTTCCTGCCTTGCCCACCTGGGTATGAGCTCAGATGCCAGTCTTGTGGCCTGCTTTTCCTAACCTTCACTTAAGGACGTCTTCTCCCTCCCTCCCCAGTGTCCCGGGAGCCTGCGCGTCTTGTCCTCATCGTGGTTGCTGTGTGCCAGGCACTGTGCTGGGCTCGGAGGAGGAACCAGTGCCCTGTTTCATGGAGCTCACTCTCACACCAATGGGGGAGGCTGTTAAAGTGTCATGTCAAGTGTTATGAGGACAAGAAGAAGGCCCAGGGCACTGGGAGATCTACTCTGGGGTTCAGGGTTGGCCTCCCTGAGGAGGGGACTGCAGAGCAGAGACCTGAAGGGCGATGGAGTTGGCCGGGAAGAGGAACCTTTGGGTGTCATGACCTTGAGGAGAGAAGGCAGCAGGCAGGAGGACCTGGTGCTTGGAGCAATGGCTGGGAAATGGGGGGCTGAAGTTGGGGGAGCAGATCACCCAGGGCCCATGGGCCACCTTAAGGTATTTCTGGGGGCCAGAGATGTGGCCAGTGGAACTTGGTGTCCTCAAAGCACAAGCCATTTGAAGACTGAAAGCAGGTGGCAGCTCCAGGGCCGGGCAGCAGGGCACAGATGTGGAGTCTGGGGGATGGAGCCTGGCCAGCACCTTGGCTGACACCAGGTCGGGTGGACTCTGAAACCCCCAGACTCAGCCGTCCAGGGCTCCAGCTGAGAGGAATCCCAGGTTATACCATGCCCTGGGATGGAGGCTCCCAGCTGGCCAGAGGCCCTTTAGAAAACAGAGGCTGAGCTTGGAGGAGCAGGTGGAGCAGAGCTGGTGGCACAGAGTGGGCTCCAGGCAGATGGCCCTGGGCAGAGCTGCAGAACAGCCGGCCAGGCCCCGCCCATTCTTATTTTCTCTGGGCAAGGCAGATAAGCTCCCTGCTCCCATGACTGGCTTGTCAGGCAGTGGACTAGTTTCTCTATGGTAGAATGGGGATGGTCTCAGCGCCCACCTCACAGCACTGAGTGAAGGGTCAGCGTCAATGAGGTGGCACACGTCACACCAACATAGTACCTGGTGCTCAGGAGGTGCCCAAAAAGCATCCTCTGGTCCGGATGCAGTGGCTCACGCTCGTAATCCCAGCACTTTGGGAAGCTGAGGTGGGTGGATCACGAGGTCAGGAGTTCAAGACCAGCCTGGCCAATACGGTAAACGCTGTATCTTCTAAAAATACAAAAAAATATCTGGGCGTGGTGGTGGTTGCCTGTAATTCTAGCTACTTGGGAGGCGGCGGAGGTTGCAGTGAGCCGAGACTGTGCCACTGCACTCCAGCCTGGTGACAGAGCAAGGCTCCATCTCAAAAAAAAAAAAAAAAGCATGCTCTCAGAGCTCATGGCCTCTTCGGGGAGCCTGCCCTGCTGTGAATAAACCTGAAACTAGGGTCAGAGAAAGGGATGCCAGAGCTCAAAGGAGAAAGTATCACTCTGGCTCAGGCAGACATAGGGAGAGAAAAGAAGGTTCAGTCAGGGTAGACTTCCTGGAGGCGGTGTCCTTGAAGCCCATCCTTGCGGATGGATAAGACTCTCACAGGCAGACATTGGTGGAGGCAGTGCAAGAGAATGGAAATGTGATGCCTGGGGGCCAGTGTGGGCAAGAGGATTTGTCTGTGTCCAAGTGCCTGGCTCAAGTGCATGCTTGCTGAATGCAACAGAGGCCTGGGATGCTGGAAGGAACCTGAAAGGTATCTCCTGCTGCCTCACCTTGACCTCCAAATAGATTTGACCCTCATGTTAGAACCAGAAATGGTATGAGGGCAGGGGAGTGGAGAAAGTGAGAGGTGTTAGCAGACACAGGGCCCCCATGTCACTGGCACCCCCCAAGCAGGGGGCTTCTCTTCAAGCCCCACCCACACTTGACAGGGAGTGACAGGTGGGCAACAGCATGGGGCTAATCAGAGACCCCAGCCCCCAAGCACCCTCTCCCTGGGGATCGGGCGAAAGCTGGGCCCAGGAAGCCAGTGGCCAGGTGTTTCTATCCACCTGTCGGGGACGTGCCCTGAACTGGTTTGGGGTGGTTTTCTTGGAAAGGCTGTGTTTTGAGGTGGTGGTGGTAGGCTGTTGCCGATCTGGTCTGCCTTTTTGGGACTCTGGGGCTGGGTATTCCTGAAGGTGGGGGTGCTGGGGGATTAGTCAATTTCCCCTGCCTGAGAGCAGCCTGCCTAAGGCAGGGCCAGATGTGGCAGGCCTTGGCCTCTGAGCTGTTCCTCACTGGACCTCTTCCTCCTGGTGCAGAGATAGGGCTTTCACCCCTCGGGTGCCCAAGCTGTCCTCTCACCAAGCTTCCTCTCTCACATGCCAGTGCCCTCTAGCTGTGTTCCTCTTGCTGGCCTCTGCTGCCTCCTGGCTCCCCCAGTACACTCTGCCACCTCCTTGCCCCACCCTGCACTGGCCCTGGCTCCCATGTTGGTGGGGAAGACGGGATTGGTGGTAGCATGCAGCCTCAGGCCCTGACCAGGAGTAGGGCTGGGGATGGGGGCTCCCTGCTGATCCGCTGATCTCCCTGACTCCTCTCCCTTTCTCCTTGCTCCCTCCCAGGCCTTTTAAAATTCTTCCTGGCCTGGAGCTGAATACACATCCCCAAACCACTGGACTTGCATCCTAGCGGCTTCCAGGGGCCCGATAAGCTAATAAAAACATCAGCCACTTGGAGATCTGTTGTTATGGACCTGGCCTCTTGCTACCAATTTTACCTGAACTGTCTGGTTTAATTCTCAACATTTTTATCAATCCTATTTATAGACAGAAAACTGAGGCTGGAAGGTCAGTCTGTCCCCTTGCTCCATGGCTTCCTTTGGAGGCATACAGACTGCCAAAGACGCCCTCCTCCCCCAGACTCCTCAGCCACCCCCGGCTTCCTCTCTCTCCCATTCTGTCTCCACTGAACAAGCAAACTCCCACAGGTTTCCCCCCACTCCACCTGGGAATATCCCTGGAGCTTCTCTGGCTCCAGAAATAAAGACCAGGGAAAGTTGAAGACAGCAACCACCCCAACACCCAGGCTGTTGTCCTGCAGCATCGATGGAAATGTACACTGGGAGAGGTCTCCACTGCTCTGCAGATGTCTCAGACTCAACACTCCAAGACTCAGCTCACTCTTGTCTCCCAAACCTGCTTCTCCTTCTGGTTTCATTTTAGCCAATAACACCTCCACCCATCCCTCAGTCGGGCAAGCCACAGGCAGGGAGTCCTCTGGACTTCCATCTCTTCCTCACCTCCCATGTGACCTTCCAGACATCTCCAGGTCTGCCCCCCTCTCTCCATCCCCACTGTCCAAACTGTGCCCCACACCAGAAGCAGTGCCTGGCACACAGTGGGTGCTCCATGAACCTGTATTGAATGAATGCCTAGTTCAGGCTCTGGCCAGCTACCTCTGGGCTCCCTTCCTCCAAGGCTTTCTCTACTCGGCAGCCAGAAACACACAGAAAAGTTCCATCCAGTCCTGTGCTGCTCTGGTTCCAAACCCTCAGTGCCCCACCGCTGAGCTCCGGCTTTTGCTCACACTCACTCTCTAGGCTTGAAAGACCCTGTGTCACTCATGGGCTTTGCCTGCCTCTGCAGCCTCCCCGCGCCACTGCTTTATATGTATGTCCCACATAACACCATTCTTCTTGGCCACCTGCTCCAGGGTGATTCACGCTTCTGTCTTTGCACGAGCCTAGAAGGCCTCCCCACCCCTTGCCATCTGCCTGGTGAACGCTCCCTGCTGCAGGAGCCCGTTCAAAGGGCACCCTGGCTAAGAGGCCCAACCTGACCACCCCGTTTGTCTATTATGTCATTTCAAGTGCTGCTGTTATTTGTGGATGCACCTGGCCTCTCAGTGGACAGAGAGTGTCCTCAGCGGCCTTGTCTTACTCATCCCTGTGTGGAGCTCCCAGCACCGTGGAAGGCCAGAATGGAGGAAGCATCAGTTGAGCCTGAGGCACGGGGAAGGCCATGTACAGGTGCGGGAGCATGCATCGTGTACCTTTATCTTGACCATCCAGTTCGCCCCTTAAACCAACAAAGAAAAGGATTTCTTCTCAAATTGGGCCACTTGGGAACACTTGGGATTAATTTTCCTTTATTTTTACTTTGGCGTTTAACTTGCTTTCCAAAGTTAGGCTAGAATTGAGTTATCAGTGGTGGGTTTTTCCTAGCACAACTCCACTGATACATTTCAACAGCCCCTGCTTCTTGACCTGAGTGAGGCATCTCTCTTGATTGCATGCAGATAA
This sequence comes from Sapajus apella, assembly GCF_009761245.1. Lineage (NCBI taxonomy): Eukaryota > Metazoa > Chordata > Mammalia > Primates > Cebidae > Sapajus > Sapajus apella. Next base: position 7,422,346 of record NW_022437016.1, on the reverse strand, counting down.
TTGCTTTGTAAAATATTTTTAAATCCTGACAGCTCTCTAAAGAGAGAAGGCTGCTGTTAGGCGAGTGCGGTTGCTTTCAATTCCTCTTGACCTTTTAGGAAAAGTAATTTGAAATTTGGTGTTTATTCTCTGCCTTCACAGAGTGCTTGGAGAATCCAAGATGGCATCGTGTTGCCAGTTATTTTCTTTCCAGCTTACTGATGCCCAAGCCTGGCCATTATTCTGTTACCTGTAGGTAGAGTATGGTGCATCTTCTCTTCTTGGCATGCGAGTCCAGTGAGGGAGATGGGAAATCATCCCCTAGGCTTAGTGACGGTGGCACGAGAATGCCTGGTGCATGGGGCCTGGCCAAAGACACGGTATTTCCATATCATCTTTTTCACCGATTTGTAAAATGTCGTAGATAACCCAGCTTTTAAGGGGTGATATGGTTTGGCTGTGTTCCCACCCAAAATTTCATCTTGAATTGTAAGCTCCATAAACCTTACGCATGTGTCAAGCCAGAGACCAGGTGGAGATAATTGAATCATGGCGCAGTTCCCCCATGCTGTTCTCGCGATAGTGAGTGAGTTCTCACGAGATCTGATGGTTTATAAGGGCTTGGTAGTTCCTCCTGCATTCTTTCTCATTCCTGCCACCTTGGTAAGAATGTGCTTGCTTCCTCTTTGCCTTCTGCCATGACTGTACATTTCCTGAGGCCTCCTCAGCCATGCTGAACTGTGAGTCAATTAAGCCTCTTTCCTTTATAAATTACTCAGTCTCGGGCAGTTTTTCATAGCAGTGTGAAAACACACTAATGCAAGGGGCATCTGGGCCAAACTCTTCAGTTGACATGGGGAAAATGAAAGGCCAGAGGGTGCAGGGCCAGGCAGGGTCTGTCAGTGAGTTAGGGCATGGCCAGCAGGGGACAGCTATAATAGAATGGTGGATTGGAAGAAACGCAGACTTAGCACAGGACAGACAGAAGCTTGAACTTCAAATCTGCCACTCACCTGTAGCTGAATAAAAGCCTCCCTTTGTCTCAGCCTCAGTTTCCTCAGTTCTATAATAATCACCAGCATTTGCAGAGCATTTCTGTTGCAGGTGCCATAAATATTTCAACTCACTTACTTTGTATAGCAACATTCTGAGATATAATTATCACTCCAATTTTAATTTTTATTAAAATTCCCCTTTATAATACCATCAGATCTCATGAGACTTACTCACTGTCATGAGAATAGCACAGGAAAGACCTGCATCCATTATTCAATTACCTCCTACGGGGTCCCTTCCACAACACATGGGAATTCAAGATGATACTTGGGTGAGGACACAGCTAAAACATATAATTCCACCCTTGTCCCCTCTGGATATCATGTCTTCACATTTCAAAACCAGTCACGCCTTCTCAACAGTCCCCCAAAGTCTTAACTCATTTCAAAAAAAATTTTTTTGAAATTAGTTTTTTTTTTTTGAGACAGAGTTTCGCTCTTGTTACCCAGGCTGGAGTGCAATGGCGCGATCTCGGCTCACCGCAACCTCCGCCTCCCAGGTTCAGGCAATTCTCCTGCCTCAGCTTCCTGAGTAGCTGGGATTACAGGCACGCACCACCATGCCCAGCTAATTTTTTGTATTTTTAGTAGAGACGGGGTTTCACCATGTTGACCAGGATGGTCTCGATCTCTTGACCTCGTGATCCACCCGCCTCGGCCTCCCAAAGTGCTGGGATTACAGGCTTGAGCCACCGCGCCCGGCCAAAAAAAAATTTTTTTTTATTAACAAAAAACAATTTTTTTTAAAGATGAGGCGTCCCTATGTTGCCCAAGGTGGTCTTGAACTCCTGGGCTCAATTGATCCTCCCACTTTGGCCTCCCAAAGTACTGGGGTTATAAGTGTGAGCCACCATGCCCGGCCCCACTCCACTTTTTAGATGAGGAAAACAGGGAACAGAGAAGTTATAAAACTTGCCCAATGTTGTAAAGAAGAGCGCAGATTCTAACCCAGGCAGTCTGACTACTCCACATCGGGGGTCAGCAAGCTTTGGTGGGTAGACCAAATGTGCCCCAGTGCCTGTTTTTTTAAACAACTTTATTGAAATATAATTCACATACTATACAATTCATATCTTTAAAACGTACAGTTCAGTGATTTTTAGTATATTCAAGACTGTGTATCCACCACCACAATCTACTGTCATCGTCCTGAAAAATAAACCCTGAACCTGTTAACCATCACTCTCCATTTTCCCCATGTCCCGCATCCCTAGAAAACCACTAATCTACTTTTTCTGTGTAGATTTGTCCATTATTAAATTACCTCCTACGGGGACATTACCTCCTACTGGACAATGAATGAATGGACGCATACAATGTGTGGTGTTATGTGTCTGACTTTCTTTCACTTAGCATAATGTTTTCAAGGTTCATGTATCAGTACTTTATTCTTTTTTTAAAATATTTCCGGCTGGGCACGGTGGCTCAAGCCTGTAATCCCAGCACTGTGGGAGGCCGAGGCGGGTGGATCACGAGGTCAAGGGATCGAGACCATCCTGGTCAACATGGTGAAACCCCGTCTCTACTAAAAATACAAAAAATTAGCTGGGCATGGTGGCGCGTGCCTGTAATCCCAGCAACTCAGGAGGCTGGGGCAGGAGAATTGCCTGAACCCGGGAGGCGGAGGTTGCGGTTAGCCGAGATCGCGCCATTGCACTCCAGCCTGGGTAACAAGAGCGAAACTCCGTCTCAAAAAAAAAAAAAAAAAAATTTCCATGTTTGCTATAAATCTTACTTTCTGAATCTCAAGTCTTCCTCTTTCTTATTTTACTCCCTCATTTTGGGGGAACACATTCTCAATTGTTCCTCAAAAGTGCACTTGGAATATAAATTTTTGAGGCCTAGAATGTCTGAAAATATTATTCTAGCTTCATACTTGATAGTTTGGTTGGGTTCAGAATTCTCTGTCACTTTGACTTATAATTTTAAAGGCACTGTTCTACTATCTTCTAGATTCTGCGTTGTTGAGAAATCTCATGTCATTCTGTTTCCCATTCTTTGTGTTTTTCCCGTCTCTCCTCTTTTCTTTCTCTGGATATATTTAGGATTTTATTTCTCAGTGTACTGTAATTTAATATGACAAGATTGGGCCTCCATCTGCAGCTCCAATTTCTCCCCAAAGCCATCTTCACCTCCCTCTGGCCCATCCCTCCAGGTATGTCTGTCAGCTAGGTGCCAGGTGTGGCTGCCCAAAGGTACCTCTGTCTTCCATCAGCCTTCTTCAGGCTCCCCAGGACAGGGGCTCCGTGGGAGGTGCTGCTAGTCTGGAGGTCTCCTAGTGGCCATTCATCCACCCAAGATAAGGGGGTGCCAGCCTCATGGCTGATGCAGCTTCAAGCTAATCTCCCAGGGAGAGGGGTACTCTGGAGGAAGAGGCCAAGGGGAAGGAAGCCAGGGATACCCCACTCATCCTCAGGATAACTAGAGGGGGCAGGCTCCCCAGTGCTTCCAGAGATCCTTTCATGAGGTTGAGGAGCCCCGGGGCAGAGACCAGGGTTGTGGGACCCCAGACTTTCTGCCTTCTCCCCAGCATCTTCCTTGGCAAAGTGAAAACATTGAAAGGATGAGTCTTTTGGGGACAGTGGGCGGTGGGGGGAGGAAACTGGGAGTCTCTGAAGTTAAGCTGGAGAGAGGGGAGCCTAACCCTCTGGTGCCTAAGGAAAGGGAAATGCTGATGTGCCTGAGCAGCAGGAAGGGCCCCAGTTCCCTCTCATCTTGGTCCCCTTCCCACAGCCCCACCGACCACCTCTGGGCTGCTTAACTGCAGTAGACTTCTCACTGGTCTCCCCATCCTGATCCTGCCCCTGAGCCCTCCTCCAAGGTAGAGTGAAGTGAAAGGCCAGGCTCTGGGCCACGGTTGGCATACGAGCTTCAGAACTTCCAGCTGCAGGACTTTGAGCACCAACTCACATTCCTTGGGCTGCTTCCTGTTGTAGAACTGTGAAACCTAACGCAACAATGCCCAGGCTGAATAATTCACAATCCAATTCCATAAGATCAATTGACTTGGTGCTGGGTCCTGTGCCGGAGGCCTGGGGGAATCAATCAAATCCAGCCCAGTCCTCCAGGAACTCCTGATCTGTGGGGATGGATAAATGCAGCCTAGCATGGGGCAGAGAGGTCATAAAAGCAGATCAAAGAGGACGGGATAACACTGCTTTCTAGAGAATCATAAAGCCAAGAGAGACATTGGAACATAACAGAGATCAACAGGTTATTTGAGGGTTTGTTATTTGCCGGCTGTTTCTGTTCTAAATGCTTTTCCACGTGGTGGCTAACTTCATCCTCAAGTAACAAGAACACTGGGAGGTAGCTACTATCGTTTTCACCTTTTCACGGTGAGGAAAGAATCACAGAAGAGCCAGGTAACCTATCTAAGTATAATCAGCCACGAAGTGGGAGAGATGAGACTTGAACCCAGGCACTCAGCTTCAGAACTCCTGCCCAGTCTCCAGGCTAAACTGTGCTGTGGGGAAATAATGCTGAATTAAATGCCCAAATACACAACAAGGCTTGACATACAGATGTGCTCCATGACCAATGACTACTATTGACTTTAAGAAAGAAACAACCTATTAGATAAAAAGTCAACCTGAAACTGAACATGACGCCTTTTGCTCATTCATTAAGATTGGCCACGCCCCCTTCCAGGAACTGGGTGCCCCTTGGAGCTCAGCCATACCCTAAGAAAAGAAGGAAATTTTGTAGCCGGGTCTGAAGGATAAATCAAGAAGATGGGGTCAGGTGAGCGGTGAGGGAGGGTGCACCAGGGAGAGGGAGCAATAGTGGCAAAAGCCCAGAGATGCAAAACTGTGTGTGTTTGCAAGCTGAGCTAGGCAGAGCTGGCGCTTCAGACGCACTTCATCCTTCTTCGTCTTAAAAACTGGACCTCGGGCGCCACCTGGTGGCGGCCCCTGATACTAACAGGGCAGAAACAACCAGGTGGGGTAAAAGTTGCCCACACCCCTGTCTCCTGGAGCATTTGTTCCTCCTGTCTCTTTCCCCGTAAATGCACTTGTTGTAAAATGGACTTTTACAGCTGTTAACGTCAATTAAAAAATTTAAAAAGTCAATTGACTTTGGCAGCTGTAAAAGTCCATTTTACAGCAAGACCATTTATGGGGAAAGAGGATGTTGGGATGTGGATGGGATGGGAGTGGTAAAGACATGGTGAGGTCAGTGTCAAAACAAGCCCCTTCCCGGCCGGGCGCAGTGGCTCATGTCTGCAATCCTAGCGCTTTGGGAGGCTGAGATGGGCGGATCACTTGAGGTCAGGAGTTCGAGACCAACCTGGCCAAGATGGTGAAACCCCGTCTCTACTAAAAGTACAAAAATTAGCCCCTGTGATGGTGAGCACTTGTAGTCCCAGCTACTCAGGAGACTGAAGCATGAGAATCCCTTGAACCCAGAAGGTGGAGGTTGCAGTGAGTGGAGATTGTGCCACTGTATTCCGGCCTGGGCGACAGAGTGAGACCCTGTCTCAAAAACAAAAACAAAACAAACTCCTTCCCATAGTTTCAGGGGTCCTCAGGAGGGTTTTAAACAGAGGATTGACATGGTCAGATTTCTATTACAGAAAGAATGCTCTGAGCATTGAGAAATAACAACTAAGGTACATTTTAAATTAAAAAGTACATTGGGCCAGACGCGGTGGCTTACATATATAATCCCAGCACTTTGGGAGGCTGAGGCAGGCAGATCACTTCTGAGGTTCGGAGTTTGAGACCAGCCTGACCAATATGGAGAAACCCCGTCTCTACTAAAAATGCAAAATTAGCCGGGCGTGGTGGTGCATCCTGTAATCCTAACTACTTGGGAGACTGAAGAGGGGGAATCGCTTGAACCTGAGAAGAGTAAGAGTGAAAGTCTGCTTCAAAAAAAAAAAAAAATGTATGTTGATTTTCCAGTTATCAAAGCAATGCATGCTCATTGTAGAAAATTTGGAAATTATAGAAAAAAGAAGAAAATAAGTAACCCTTAATTTCATCACCCAGAATAGCCACTATTAATATTTTGGCATATTTGCCTCCAGTGTTTTTCTCTGCATTTAACTTTCATATAGGGATTAAACTCGCTGATGTTTAAATGTATGTTGAGTATTTTTGCAGACAAAGGCTTGGTGTGGGGATTAGTGTGAGTGCTGGGAGCTGGTGCTGGTGTCAGCCCACTCTGAGTTTGCATCCTGTCTTTGCCTTTAGTAGCTGTGACTTGGGCAAGTGCCCTCTCTTCTCGGAGTAGTAGCAATTTCCTTCACCATCTGTAAAATGTGATCAACAACGGGACCCATCTCAGAGTGTTTTAGAAATTAAATGATGTGATATATGCAAAATGCTTAGGACAGTGCCTGTCGCAGAGAGGTTACTCACCAGTAATAGATTACTATGTAAAGCTTTGTCTTTCTGACTCTTAGGGGCAATCTCTAGAAATGAGATTGATTGGTGGGTTCAAGGGTATGAAGATCCGCAAGGTTGCTACAGTTTGCCGAAACTGAGTGGAAAATTTCAAGCAAGATCTCATGTCTCCAGCACCCACAGCTGTTCTCATTTGTCTCTGTATTCTTCCAGGCCCTGTTTATGCAGAGCAGTTTTTAAGCATTGTAATTGCAACGCTTGCACCAGTTCCTTTAATGTTACATCATCAACATTTTCCTAAGCGGCTAAAGCTGTCATTGACAGCATTTGCCGTAATTCACTTAACCATGTTTTAATTGTTGACTATCTGGGCAGTCTAATTTTTCATTCATTCATTCATTCAAGAAACAGTTCCAGAATGCCTACTCTCTGCCAGACACTGAACTAGGCACTGGAATATTGTGGTCAACAAGAACAATACACCCCTTACTTCTGGCACCCAGACCCTGGCTGGCAAGACAGGCCATAACAAGTAAGGAAACAAGTAACACTCCAACTGTAAACTATGGTGAGTGCTGGGAAGGAAAAGGAGAGAACTCCCAGAGAGAGCAACTTTATTTTCACATTTGTGTATTTTTTGGAAGTAATCCTAGTCCTGAAATCTAAACTGCTTTTGCTTCTCAGCAGACATGCTGAAGCTTTTCTTGGAGGAGTCTCGTGTGGGTTTGGATTTTCCACTAACACATTTTAGAATTTCCTGAGAAATCAAGGGTTCCATGGTATTCAAAGACCTGAGAGTCGGGCTCAAATGGGCCTTGTTTCCTTTCTTTTCTCCCTTTCTCCGAGGCTTGAGTTTCAACTGGTCCAGTCTGCTCTCTGCCACCTTGAAGAAGTAGATGATTATCCCCTTCTTAAATCTTGCTTCACTTTTTCCTCATCTTCCCTCTCAGTACAGGGCCTCCATGAGCCCTGGGAGTCTTTAAGCCAACGGGCAAAAGCACCCCCATCCCATAGACAAAGCCTTGATGGGTGAGGCTTTGCACACATTGGATTTCAACGCCCACAAGGTCCCTTACATGATTGTAGCAGCCCTATCCGTAGCTCTGCAATGAACACCCAACTAACTTTCTATCGACCTGATTCCTACTCCACCTCGAAGACTAGCTTATAGTCTCTCTCTTACAGGAAGCCTGGTCTGGTTTTCTAATTCACAGTAAATTCTCTATTCCTTAAGCTACTGGATGAATTTTATTTTTTACTCTTTGCCTCCTTGGCACTTAATCATATACTCCCTCATGGTACATCCTGTTTTCCTCTCTTGCATCATTATTTCATCTGAAGAAGTCTGGCTTAGATGGAGAGATCAGAGGTGTCTGTGCAGATGTATCATTTACACTGAATGCTGAAGGAGAAGTAGCCAGAGAGCTAAAGAAAGGCAGAGGGAAGGACTTGTGCAAAGCCTCTGAGGCAGAAGAGGTCTTGGGATGTGAAGCCAAAATGAATATTTCTATAGGGGATGGGCCTTACAGATTTGACATACGAGGCAGAAAATGACTCATTCATTAGTACAGCCATACTACTTTGTTCATACTGCTATGAACAAAGCAAGGGCCACTGTGTTCAAGACCCAAGAGACGGGGATGCAGAGATGAATCAGACAAGATTTGTTCTTGCCCAGACTAATGGTGGAGGCTGAGATGATTTCTAGACAGTGTGACAGACAGACCATGGTTGAGAGGTGCGGATGAGAATTATGGGTGTCAATAGAAGAGTACAGAGAGTAATTATTTCTGCCTGGGGCACTGAGAAAAGCTTGTCTGAGACACGGAGGCAGGGGAAGTCCAGACAGAAGGAACAGTGTATACAAAGGCATGGAAGCAGGGAGGGGGGGTGGGGTGATTTCAAAATTGTAATCAGGAAGGGCCCCTTAGGACAATCAGTATTCTTGGACTTTATCTGTAGATGGTGACAAACCAGGGAAAGTTTCTAAATAGGACAGTGGCAGTTCTGGTGTGGAGAATGGGTGGGTGTGTGGCAGAGACTGGAGGCGGGCTAACAGCAGAAGCCTGAATTGGGTTAGTGATGATAGAGATAGATGAGAGAGGAAAGAGGAGATATCTCTCTCTTTCTCTCTCTCTCTTTCTCTCTCTCTCTCAAAAGACAGAGTCTCACTCTGTTGCCTAGGCTGGAGTGCAGTGGTGTGATCTCGGCTCACTGCAACTTCTGCCTCCTGGGTTCATGAGTTTCATGCCTCAGTCTCCTGAGTAGCTGGGATTACAGGTACACGCCATCATGCCCAGCTATTTTTTTTTGTATTTTTAGCAGAGACGGGGTTTCACCATGTTAGCCAGGCTGGTATTGAATTCCTGGCCTCAAGCGATCCTCCTGTCTCAGCCTCCCAGAGTGCTGGGATTACAGGCGTGGGACAACATGCCTGGCCCAGAGACTGAGATCTCAATATAAAACCTGTAAGACGTGGCGATGGACTGGCTTTAGGAGGCCAGGGAGAGGGTAAGACTTGGCAATTTTCACACCTGGATGACTGAATGAAGGCGGGGGGCACTTGCTGAGATTAAGGGACACCAGCAGGAGGGACAGGATTTGGGGGGCAGGTCAGTGGAGAGAGATGGGGGGACAGCGAGGGCTTTTACTAGTACCACGGACAGCTCCAACAATTTCCAGAGGACTTGAAACAGACTCCACCAGTATTTCTTGCCTCAGCTGCCTTAGAATTAGGGGAGGAGCTGATTTAACAGGCAGACTCCCAGGTCTGCACAGATATGTTGCATCAAAGTCTCTGGGGGTGGGGTCCAGCAGCCCACATTTTAAATAAACAACCCAGGTTGCTCCCATGCAAGTGGCCTGACGACCATACTTACAGAAACTCCAAAATAAAGTCACGAAGAGAACAGATGTGAGCGCCATCTGCTGCTAAAAAGGAGGTTTGGGCCTCTTGAGTTTATAACTTGGACATTTGAAGGCAGTTTATTCAGCAAGTGAAACCCCTGGACTAAAGCAAAGAAACAAGACACCTGGAGAGATGAGAGAGAAAGAGGGGCCATGTTGACATCTTCTGTGTTTCTTTCACCCTGTAGTGCAGAGCGAGGCAAAGTTCCCCTGTGTGCAGTCATGGTCTCTGCCATCAGTCTGGGGTGTTGTTATAGCTTCTCAACCCCATTTCCTAAAAAAAAAAAATGTGGCTGCCTCAGGTGGGAGGGAAGAGCTCTCTCCTTGGTCTGGCTTTAAAATAGATGGCAACCCCCAAACATTGAAAGCAGGGGCTCAAACAGATATTCGTACACCGGTGTTAACCGACATTCTTCGTAATAGCCAAAAGGTGGAAACAACCTAAGTGCCCACTGGCGGATGATTGGATAAAAACAAGGTGGTGTATGCACATGATGAAATATTCAGCCTTAAAAATGAGTGAAGTTCTGACTCATGCTATAACATGGAAGAACCTTGAGGACCTCATGCTAAGTGAAATAAGCCAGACACAAAAGACAAATACTGCATGATTCCACTTATATGAGGGGCCAGGAATAGTCAAATTCATAGTCAGAAAGTAGAATGGTGGTTCCCAGGGACTAGGGGAGAAGGAAATCGGAGTTACTGTTTCATAGACACAAAGTTTCAGTTTGGGAAGATGAAAAAGTTCCGGAGACCCCTAGTGGTGCTGGTTGCACTACAATATGAATGTACAGAACGCCACCTGAACCTACGCTAAAAATGTTACAATGGCAAACTTTGTTATGTATATTTTACCACCACAAAAAAAGTGATAGAAGCAAAAGCAGTCAGGCTGGACGCAGTGGCTTGAGCTTGTAATCCCAGCAGTTTAGGAGGCCGAGGCGGGCGGATCATCTGAGATCAGGAGTTTGAGATCAGTCTGGCCAACATGGTGAAACCCATCTCTACTAAAAATGCAAAAATCAGCCAAGTGTGGTTGCGGACGCAACCCCAGCTACTTGGCAGGAGAATCTCCTGAGGCAGGAGAATCGCTTGAACCCGGGAGGAGGAAGCTGCAGTGAGCTGAGATCGCACCATTGCACCCCAGCCTGGGCGACAAGAATGAAACTCTGTCTCAACAACAAACAAACAAAAAGTAAAGAAAAAAAGGCAATTAGGCTGGATATGGTGGTTCACGCCTCTAGGACTGATTAATCCTAGCATTTTGGGAGGCTGAGGCGGGCAGATCATCTGAGGTCAGGAGTTTGAGACCAGCCTGGCCAACATGGTGAAATCCCGTCACTATTGAAAATACAAAAATTAGCCAGCGTGGTGGCAGGTGCCTGCAATCCCAGCTACTCCGGAGGCTGAGGCAGAGAATCACTTGAACCCAGGAGGTGGAAGATGCAGTGGGCCGAGATCGCACCATTGCGCCTCAGCGTGGGCGACAAGAACGAAATCCCATCTTAACAACAACAACAAACAAAAGAAAAAGCAGTCAGGCTGGACTTGGTTGTTCACGCCTGTATTCCTAGCACTTTGGGAGGCCAAGGCGGGCGGATCACCTGAGGTCAGGAGTTTGAGAACAGCCTGGGAAACATGGCGAAGCCACGTTTCTACGAAAAATACAAAAATTAGCCGGGCGTAGTGGTGGGTTCGTGTAGTCCCAGCTACTCGGGAGGTTGAGGTGGGAGGATCGCTTGACCTCGGCAAGTTGAGGCTGCTGCAGTGAGCCGAGATCGCGCGACTGCACTCCAGTCCGGGTGTCAGAGCGAGACCCTGTCAGCAAAAAAAAAAAAAAGAAAAAGAAAAAGAAAAAAGAAAAAAGAAAAATCGGTAATATCCTCAACTCGACTCGAGTGGGAGGAATCTGTAGGGGGCTTCCCCACCCCATCGGGAGCTCCCTGAGAAAAGTGCCTCCCCTCTTATCTGGGGGCGCTCAAAGGACCAGCAGAGGGTTTCTTCAGTGGAACACTCCGCTCCCGTAGGGCCTGTGCTGGTCACGTCCACTGCACTGACGTTCCCATCAGGGGGCGCCTCCTCCGTCCTATCGAGAGTTATCCCAGCGAGTGTGTTGGCGGGGACTGAGCCTCCTGCTTGAGGCTCCCCAGTCCCCGGGCTCAGGGCCCCACGCGCGCTCCGTCTGCCCTCCCGCCTCTCCTCGCCACTCTGAGTTCTGCGCCCAGGAGGTTCAGAAGTTCAGCGACTCCGCGGGGTGGGCGGGTTCTGGCGGCTCATTGCCCTCTTCCAACATGGCCGCCGCTGCCTCTGTGACAGTCAGGGTCACGTGGGCAGCTTCGCCTATGAGGTCGCTGGGGCTGGATCGACAATTGTCCCTTCCCGGATTCCGTCTCGAGGCGGCGACTGCGGCTGTCAACCCGAGCCTGAGCGATCATGGCAACGGGCTCGGGCGGGGAGCGCGTGGCAGCGGCGGCAGCGGAGGCAGTGGCGGCAGTTTGGTGGCGGGCCGGGGCGGCGGGGCGGCGGCGGCGGCGGCACTGGCACTGGCGCCGGCCCTGAGCGCCATGCGGCGGGGCAGCTCCGAGAGTGAGCTGGCGGCCCGGTGGGAGGCGGAGGCGGTGGCCGCGGCCAAAGCAGCGGCCAAAGCTGAGGCCGAGGCCACCGCGGAGACGGCGGAGGAACAGGTCTGCGTGGACTCTGGCGCGGCCGGGGAGCCCGAGCGCAAGGCCGGGGAGGAGCAGCCCAAGGCGGCCCCCGCCCGGGCCCTGGCGCAGCCCAGCTTGGTTGAGGAGGGGGACGCCCGGGTCCCTCAGCGGCCGCCGCCCACACTGCCTCCGACCAAGCCGAAGCCGGCGCGGGGCCTCTGCCTGCACGGGAAGCCCCTGGGCAAGGGCCGAAGCCGCAAGCGGAGCTCGGGCCACAGTTCCGGCGAGAACGGCTACCAGCGGCCGGTCACCGTGGACAGCTCCAAGGCCAGGACCTCCCTGGATGCCCTGAAGATCAGCATCCGCCAGCTCAAGTGGAAGGAGGTGAGGCCCGGCCCGGCCGCGTGGGCCCAGTGGGGTGGACAGGACGACCTCAGAGGTCCCGGCACGGCCCAGGTCAGGTCGGCGGGGGAGGGCTGAGCTCCTGCTGTGCACCACGCTCGGCCTGCTGGTCAGCCGCAAACCGCTCATCCTCTAAGGCCCACCCCCTAAGTCACTTCCTCCAACAGAGCTTTCCAGACCCCTCCAGGTCAAGTTAGCCACTCCCTCTTCTGGCTCCCCTGCAGCTTTTTGTCTGTCCCCAGCCATCAGCACTCGCCTCTGCTGGTTGTATGTCTGTCTCCTCCAGCAGCTTGTAAGCCCCTGGGGCCCCGGACCCGCTCTCTCACTTCTTCATTAAAGTTCTATTTGTTTAGCATTTGCTGTGTGACTCTGGGGCAGTGGAACAGTTTATATTTTGGAGGCAGACAGGCCTAGGGTCTCACTTCACTCTGCTACTTAGCTGTGTGACCTTGAGCAAGTTGCTTCACCTCTTCAGCTTATTCCCTTCTCTGTAAAGTGAGGCCAATTATACTTATCTCATCATCTTGTTAGCATTAGAAGACTCACTGCTTAGTGTTTTATAGCACAGGTCTGCAATAAATGGTAACTTATGTTACCACCCTCTCCTTTCTTCCTCAACCTCATCACCATCACCACCACCGGGACTACCACTGTCATCATCATCTGTGTAGGCACTGTATTTTATATTCCAGGCTTGGCATACAGCGGGTGTCAGTAAGTGGTGAATCAAAGGGTGAATGATGACATGAGTTATCATCCCTTAGCCCCTTTTACACTGGCAGGGGGTGGGATGGAGCGCCAGTGACTCTAGAGGTGTCTGTTGCAGTTGGCTGAGTGGATAAAGCCATTTGACTGCATTTGCAGCATATAGGGTATTGAATGCGCTTTCAGGAGTGTCAGAAGTTTGAGTCAGGATAGCTGAGTGTGGACACAGCCAGTGGGAACAGGGATCTGCTACAGGCAACAGGGAACTCAGGTACTTAGCCCTGTGCCTTGGCTATGGTAGATGCTTGGTAATGGTTTCATTAAGTTGGAACATACAGAGAGATGGCCACAGAAAGGATTGATGTGGTCAGAGAGTTGATGTTCCAGTAGGAAAGAACTCATTTGGTTCAGAGGCAAGTCAAGGATCAGGCAGAACTGACTTCCAGGTGGATAGAGGTTAGCCACTGGGGAAGTCTGACTCCAGGTGTCTGGGCCCTCAGCCCTGAGGCTTGGGATTCAGAGGGGAACTTTCATGCTGGGGAAACTTGGGGAAAACAAGGGCACACTCTCAGTTCTAAAGTATCTGGGTTTCTAGACAGGGTCCCAGGTCCAGGCCAGAGATATAAGGGCTAGAAAAGGTACAACTGGACAACTTGTCAGTGTTGTGGTCCTAATGAAGTGAGAATCCAGCAGCTGAATCCAGGCTATGGAATCAGGCTAGGCAGGTTGGCCCAAGTGGGGCCTCCACTTAGCTTAGCCCTGTGGGAGAGAGTGACACGAAGCAGGCCAGATCTTGTTTGCTAGGAGAGATGGGACCAGATGGACTCATACATCCCAGCCCAGGTTCATTCGCTCATTCTGTAAATGTCCACTATGGAGCTGCCAAATTCTATGCTGGGCCCTGGGAATCAAACATGCTTAAGATGTGATCCTTGCCCCCAAGGATTTTATAGTTCAACAGGGAATAAAACATAAGTAAAGGAATAATTGCGGTCATTATAGGGCCATTGCTGCTGCATCCTGAAATGCTCCCTTTTCAGTGATTTGCATGGCTTACTCCTGTCACTTCTTGAGATGATACCTTCCCACCAGTCTCCAGCTCTTGGTCTTTTTTTTTTCCATAGTACTAAACTTCACCTGGCATTATATTATATATTGTTTATTTATTGTCTGTTTCCCTCACTAGAATGTAAGCTCCGTGAGGGCAGGGGCTTTGTTTTGTTTATTGCTGTACCCGCAGGTGCTTGGCACGTAGAGGCTGCTCAATAAATATTTGTTGAATGGATGAATACATTATGTGATAAGTGTTTCTACGTGAAAGTAGAAGTGCTGCGGGAGGTAGAGGAAGGGCACCCCAGGAAGGACTTCTTGGAGGAGATAAACCGGAGCTGAGTCCTGCTTGCTGAAAATGAACTGGAGTTATTTAGGGGCCATAGACTTGATCCCCGGCTGCAGGAGTGGTATGGGCAAAGCAGAGGGCCTTTCAGCACTTTGTATATAATTCAGTATGGCTGGATCATAGCATGGGAGGTGGAATGGTGAGAGATGGGGCTGCAGAAATGAGCAGGGATCAGATCACATGTCATGCGATGGGATTTGGACCCGTCTGGGGGAGGAAGATGATGTGAGCCATTGACAGTATTTTAGTGTTCTTCCATTTGTCAAGGCAAGTCAGTTAAACCCTTCAGGCCTCAGTTTGCTTATCTGTAAAGTAGGGGTGGGCAGAGCTAGTTGAGTGGTTTCCAGACTCTACTTCGGCAGCCACGTAATGGTAATGTTGATCTACATGAGACTCCTGCGCTGGTCAACCCTGGGAAGTAGGCAGTTTCCAGGGTACTACGTGTAACTGCTTCTTTCACCTCCAACCCTGCCTTTTTTTCCCGCTCAGAGAGCACAGTGGCAGGCATATAAGTGGAGATGCCTATTCTAGTGTATTTTAAAATATAATTTGCTGAGTGGTGGCTCATGCCTATAATTTCAGCTACTTGGGAGGCTGAGGTGGGAGGATCACTTGAGTTCAGGAGATCAGGGATACAGTGAGCTATGATTGTGCCACTGTACTCCAGCAAGACCCTGTCTCTAAAAAAAAAAAAAAAAAAAAAATTGAAAATTAAAATAACGTAATTCACTTGCAACAATAAAACTCTACTATTAGACTTGTGATTATTAATATCACCCTTCCTCATTAGTGTATGAAGTCCTGAGGGCAGAGGTGGTATCTGACTTATGTCCCTAATGTACAGTACATTGTAGGTACTCAATAAATATTTATCAAATGAATTATGGAATAGTTGCAACAGAGCTTATCTTGACATGACACCCTGGAGTGTGGAGGTTGAAAAGTGCCAGAGTAGCTAAACTTTAAAGTTCCTTCCTGCTTTAAATTTTTATTTAAATTTTAAATAAAATTTAAGGTACTAGTATTCTTAGTACCTCCTACAAAGTTGACTGTGTGAAAAGTAATATATGTATATCCCTGGTACTAAGGAAGTGCAAGCATGTGACCTCTCTAGGCCTGTCTTTCCCCGTCTGTTATGGGGGTGATATTGGATAAGATCATCTTGAACTCCCAAGCACTGATGTTCTAAGAGCAAGAACTACTTCTGGGGGCTGCAGTGGAACGGAGCGAGCAACAGTGTCTCTTGCATGTCATGCTGTGTGGCTGCAGGGTTGGGGAGTACCCAGGTGGCTGACTTCGGTGGGAGTGGATGGGTGTAGCCCAGGTAAGAAATAAGGTCGTGAACACCAACCAGAGTGAAAGCTGCGTCTCCTTTTATGTGTGCATAAGGAGGAGCTCTGTTTCACTGTCTACTTTAATAGGGTAGAACTGAACTAGCATGTGAATTCAGAAGTTTGCTCAGCTGCAGGGCACACAATCTCCCTCCTTCCTTTTTTTTTGAGACAGGGTATCGCTCTATCAAGCAGGCTGGAGTGCAGTGGCGCGATCTTGGCTCACTGCAACCTCTGCCTCCCAGGTTCAAGCAATTCTCCTGCCTCAGCCTCTTGAGTAGCTGAGATTACAGACATGCATCACCATGCCTGGCTGATTTTTGTATTTTTAGTAGAGATGGGGTTTCACTGTGATGGCCAGGCTGGTCTTGAACTCCTGACCTCAAGTGATTTACCCGCCTCAGCCTCTCAAAGTGCTGGAATTACAGTCATGAGCCACCACCCCAGCCCCTTTTTCACTTTTCTTTATTCCACATATATTTAACAACAACCACCAACACCATGATAATAAATCTTTATATAGCTCTTACTCTGTTCCAGGTGCTGTTTAAGTGCTCTACATATATGCAATTATTTGACCCTCCCAACAACTCAGTAAACTAAGTGCCTTATTGTGTCCATTCTACAGATGAGAAAATGGAAGTACACAAAGGTTGACTTACCCGAGGCCACACAGCTAGTAAGGAACAGAGCTAGCATTTGAAATAGGCATTCCATTTGACTTCAGGCTTCAATTCTGTGCTCTCTATTGGAAAACACTGGGCTGGCGGTCACAGATATAGATGTGAACACAATACACTCCTTGCCCTCCAGGAGCTCCTGGTGTGGGAGGAGGAATAAATGTAAGCAGACCGTTACAGTTTGGTCTGGGAGGTAAGTCAAGGACGTTCCACACAGAGTAGGGACAGCAAGGCAGGCAGTATGGACCACGTTTTATATGCAGGGTGGGATGATGGCAGCTTAGGGAGCACGTAGGGGAGTGGAGAGCGATGAAGAAGGAGCCAGATCACAGAGCAGGTTGAAGGCCATGCCAAGAAGCTTGCGCTTCTGACTGAGTTTGATCACAGATTGCTTGCCATATATAGACCCAGCCTCCCTTGCCCACTCTCCTTCAGTCCCAAGTGAACCATGCCAGCTCTCAGATGATTCAGTTTGCAGTCATACCCGTTCTGGTCAGGTCTAATTTAACTGTGTCCACAGTGTTAAATTTGTTTCTGAAAGGGAAGAGTCACAGATGTGAGCTCTGTAAACTTGTAGACAAGACTGAAGTTATTCTCAAATTGCAAAATCATGTTTACAGAGTCACCACTGAAGTTGCAACATGAGAGAAGGCATGGTGCCTGGTTCACAGCAGATGCTCAATGTGTATGGATTTGTATGGTCCTCCTCCCATCCTGTGAAGTCTCACCATCCCTCATGGATTCTTCTGTCATTTTTCTATCCTCATTAAAAAACACCTTAGAGGAAAGACACCATGGAGAATAGATGCTGCTTTTGTTGTGAGCTGCCCTCCTTGGAGATGTAGGTTGTGTATATGTGCACAGTGGTTCCATGGCCACCAGCTAATGTGAATGAGGGCTCTGAGAAATTTCATAGAGGGACCTTTGTTGATGATAGTTTGAATAAGCCCCTGTCCTGAGATCTATTACAGTATGAAGTCTTTGTTTCAGAGACTCCAAATCATGCATTGTTTCCTGAAATGTGTCCAGCCTTTCTTTAGAACAAGTGTACCCTTAGTATATTGATCTATTTACAATGTGCATAATATTAGTTACTGTTTATTAAATATGGGTTATGTGCAAGGCATGGTACTAAGTATTTGATGCTCATGAAAAATTGTATCGAGAGGCTGAAGCACGAGAATCACTTGAACCTGAGAGGCGGAGGTTGCAGTGAGCTGAGATGGAGTCACTGCCCTTCAGCGGGGGGCAACACAGTGAGACTCCATCTCAAAAAATAATTGTATTGAGTATTTACTATACATTATTTATGGAATCCTCACAACAACTTTCTGAAATAGACTGCATTATCATCTTCAACTTACAGATGAGGGAACTGAGGCTTAGCGGGAGGCCAGTGCAGGGCCAGCCCATGGCCACACAGGTAACCAGTGGCAGAGGCATCTAGGGCTCTGGCTTGTAGCCAGTTTTCAGTCATACACCTCCTTCTTTGCTAATCCTTTGCTACAAACCATTCTGCAAGAAGTTGTTCTATTACCATCACTATCATCGTTATTATTCTCGAGTAACAACAGAAGAAACTGAGGTGGGCACAGCAAGTAAATGAGAAAGCCAGGGTTCAAGCAGTAGTCTTTTTTTGTTCCGAAGCCCACTTTTAAGTGTGTTTTATGATTCTTTACTTCTTAACCTTCCCATTCCCCATTTGACCCATAACTCGAGTGACATTGGAATCAGTCAGAATCAGGAGAGCAATAATGCAAACAGGACTTAAAATAAAACACACTGAAATATATCCTGCCTGGCAGAGGGAGCATTTGGTGCCTGCGCCTTCCAAATTCTGTCTTGCTGCTGCCCACAGGGGAGATGCGATTCCTGTGCCATTTGACTACCTGGGTTGCCTTCCTTCTCTGTGGAATGTAAGCCAGCTATTTGAATCTTTCCTCTTGGATTCCTTTTGGAAGAAGGCAGAGTATAAAATGAAATATTGGGTAGTCTAACCTTCCCTCCCTTTCTATTTTCAATGATGGCCATTGAGACTTACTTCCCATTTTTTAAAAATAGCACTATATTTAAAAAACATTATATACCCTATGCCATCAAATGTTCTCCTTCAACAGATATGTTATTTTAATGTCTAATCTATTGGAATTTTTCTGTTGCAAGTTATACTTGTCATAACATAAAAATCACAATCCACTGTTATTTGAACAATACAACCTGGGTAATAGCTTCATGAATCCACACTAACTCCTTAAACAGTCCTTTAAGAGACAATAAATTCAAGGAGCTCACATTCAAGTTCTATAACTCCTATAAATTAAAATTGTGTCTGTGTGTTTTTAAACAGGTGTTGTAATTGTTAGGCTGTTTTCCATGTTATAAAACGTACAGTTTACTGTGCCACAATTTTGCTAGCATTTTGGATTCTGGTATCAGCAGAAGTTTAAGGCAAAAATTCAATATACGTTTTATTTTTTATTTAAATCTATTCTTGAACATACTGTAAAGGTAACCGACCACGATTTAAGTGCTTTCTTTCAAGAGGAAGTATTGTATCTTGTAGTTGGCATGGGCTTTGAAATCAGACAGGTGTAGGTTAAAATCCTTGCCTCTGATTGCTTGTGTGACTAAACTGTGTCCTAAATACAGAACCTCTCTGAGACTCAGTTTCTTCAACTGTAGCAATAGGCTAGTGCGATCTCACAGTTTTTGTAAGAGTAAATGAAGGAATGTATGTAAATTGCCTGAACCCAATGCTTGGCACACTGTAGATATTCAGTTAGTGTAGAGTCCTTTCTTTCTATTGTGTAATTACAGGCATTGGTTATTTGATCTTTTTTTTTTTTTTTTCTTAAACGGGGGGGAAATGTATTTTAAAATGTGGTCCATATATGTAGCTTACTGGTTAATCAGTGCAGGTATGACCAGCTAATTTAACTCATTTAATAAACATTTTGAGATCTACTTTGTGCCAGGCCATGTTTGGCATCTTGGGGATACAGCAGATGACACAGCCACACACAGATGGCTGCAGTTTAAGGGACAGTTGCATTCTGGGTGAATGTCAACTTGACGTAGTCTAGGTTTAAGATGTTAAAAATAACACTGATTTCATGGTTTTTTTTCTTTTTAAATCAATTATATAAAGTTTCCTGAGTCTAGTTGAATGTTTTACAGTCTCCATTCTGGACCTGGTTCCTATCTCATACTTTGTTTTTCATCTGTTTGTTTTTTTGGGGTGGAGTCTCCCTCTGTTGCCCAGGTTGGAGTACAGTGGTGCAATCTTGGCTCACTGCAACCTCTGCCTCCCAGGTTTTAGCGATTCTCCTGTCTCAAAAGGCCTTTTGAGTAGCTGGGACTACAGGTGCCTGTCACCATGCCTGGCTAATTTTTGTACTTTTAGTAGAGATGGGGTTTCACCATGTTGGCCAGGCTGGTCTTGAACTCGTGACCTCAGATGATCTTCCCACCTCGGCCTCCCAAAGTGTTGGGATTACAGGCGTGAGCCACCTGGCCTGGCCTGTCTCATACTTTGGTATATTGATTACATATGTCATCATGGGAAACTCATTTTAACCATTTGAGTGACATCAGTATCTTGACTTTAGGTTTCACAGGGAAAACAGATGTTATTCTACATGAAGCTATGTGGAAAAGATACAAATTTCCTGGATCACATAGTAGCTCTGTGCCCCTGGACAAGTTGCTTTACCTCATCTCTAAGACTGAGTATAAAATACTAGCGAGTCGTGGTGAGGATGAAGTCAGAAATTTTTTTTTTTTTTTGTATTGTGCGTTAGGTTCTGGGGTACATGTGCAGATCATGCAGGATTGTTGCATAGGTACATATATGGCAAGGTGGTTTGCTGCCTTCATCCCCCCGTCACCTATATCTGGGATTTCCCCCCTCATCCCTCCCCACCCCCTGCTGTCCCTCCCCTAGCCCTCAACTACAGACTGCTGTGTGTGATGCTCCCCTCCCTGTGTCCATGTGTTCTAATTGTTCAATACCCGCCTATGAGTGAGAACATGTGGTGTTTGGTTTTCTGTTCTTGTGTCAGTTTGTTGAGAATGATGATTTCCAGATTCATCCATGTCCCTATGAAGGACACGAACTCATTGTTTTTTATGGCTGTGTGGTATTCCATGGTGTGTCTGTGCCATATTTTCTTTATCCAGTCTATCATTGACGGACATTTGGGTTGGTTCCAAGTCTGCTATTGTAAACAGTGCTGCAATGAACATACGTGTGCATGTGTCTTTATAATAGAACAAGTTATAATTCTTTAGGTATATATTCAGTAATGGGATTGCTGGGTCAAATGGAATTTCTATTTTTAGGTCCTTGAGGAATCACCACACTGTCTTCCACAATGGTTGCACTAATTTGCACTCCCACCAACAATGTAAAAGTTTTCCTATTTCTCCACATCCTCTCTGGCATCTGTTGTCTCCAGATTTTTTAAATGATCGCCATTCTAACTGGTGTGAGATGGTATCTCAATGTGGTTTTGATTTGCATTTCTCTAATGACCAGTGATGATAAGCATTTTTTCGTATGTTTGTTGGCCTCATAGATGTCTTCTTTTGTAAAGTGTCTGTTCATATCCTTCACCCACTTTTGAATGGGTTTGTTTTTTTCTTATAAATCTTTTTTAGTTCTTTGTAGATTCTGCAATTAGCCCTTTGTAGATTCTGGATATTAGCCCTTTGTCAGATGGGTAGATTGCAAACATTTTTTCCCATTTTGTTGGTTGCTGTTTCACTCTAATGATTGTTTCCTTTGCTGTACAGAAGCTCTGGAGTTTAATTAGATCCCATTTGTCTGTTTTGGCTTTTGTTGCCATTGCTTTTGGTGTTTTAGCCATGAAGTCCTTGCCTATGCCTGTGTCCTGAATGGTTTTGCCTTGGTTTTCTTCTAGGGTTTTTATGGTGTTAGGTCTTATGTTTAGATCTTTAATCCATCTGGAGTTAATTTTAGTGTAAGGTTTTGGGAAGGGGTCCAGTTTCAGCTTTCTGCACATGGCTAGTCAGTTTTCCCAACACCATTTATTAAACAGGGAATCCTTTCCCCATTGCTTGTTTTTGTCAGGATTGTCAAAGATCAGATGATTGTAGATGTGTGGTGTTGCTTCTGAGGCCTCTGTTCTGTTCCATTGGTCTATGTCTCTGTTTTGGTACCAGTGCCATTCTGTTTTGATTACTGTGGCCTTGTAGTATAGTTTGAAGTCAGGCAGCGTGATGCCTCTGGCTTTGCTCTTTTTGCTTAGGGTTGTTTTGGCTATGGGGGCTCTCTTTTGGTTCCATATGAAGTTTGAAGTGGTTTTTTCCAGTTCTGTGAAGGTCATTGGTAGCTTAATGGGGATAGCATTGAATCTATAAATTACTTTGGGCAGTATGGCCATTTTCACGATGTTGATTCTTCCCAACCATGAGCATGGGATGTTTTTCCACCTGTTTGTGTCCTCTCTTATTTCACTGAGCAGTGGTTTGTAGTTCTCCTTGAAGAGGTCCTTTATATCCTTTGTTAGTTGTATTCCTAGGTATTTTATTCTCTTTGTAGCAATTGTGAATGGTAGTTCACAATTCACAATTGTGAATGGGAGCTCTCTGTCTGTTATTGGTGTATAGAAATGCTTGTTATTTCTGCACATTGATTTTGTATCCTGAGACTTTGCTGAAGTTACTTATCAGTTTCAGGAGTTTTTGGGCTGAGACGATGGGGTCTTCTAAATTTACAGTCATGTCATCTGCAAATAAAGACAATTTGGCTTCCTCTTTTCCTAATTGAATACCCTTTATTTCTTTTTCTCGCCTGATTGCTCCAGCTAGAACTTCCAATACTATATTGAATAGGAGTGGTGAGAGAGGGCATTCTTGTCTAGTGCCAGATTTCAAAGGGAATGCTTCCAGTTTTTGCCTGTTCAGTGTGATATTGTCTGTGGGTTTGTCATAAATAGCTTTTATTATTTTGTGATACATTCCATTGATACCTAGTTTGTTGAGAGTTTTTAGCATACAGGGCTGTTGAATTTTGTCAAAGCCCTTCTCTGCATCTATGGAGATAATCATGTGGTTTTTGTCTTTGGTTCTGTTTATGTGATGGATTACATTTATAGACTTGTGAATTGTTGAACCAGCCTTGCGTCCCAGGGATGAAGCCTACTTGATCATGATAAATAAGCTTTTTGATTTTCTGTTGCATTCTGTTTGCCAGTATTTTATTGAAGATTTTTGCGTCGATGTTCATCATGGATATTGGCCTGAAGCTTTCTTTTCTTGTTGCATCTCTGCCTGGTTTTGGTATTAGGTTGATGTTGGACTCACAAAATGAGTTGGGGAGGATTCCCTCTTTTTGTATTGTTTGGAAGCATTTCAGAAGGAATGGTACCGGCTCCTCTTTGTACATCTGGTAGAATTTGGCTGTAAACCCACCTGGACCTGGGCTTTTTTTTAGTTGGTAGGCTCTTAATTGGTGCCTCAACTTCAGCCTTTGTTATTGGTCTATTCAGGGTTTCAACTTCTTCCTGGTTTACTGTTGGAAGAGTGCAAGAGTCCAGGAATTTATCCATTTCTTCCAGGTTTACTGGTTTATGTGCATAGAGTTGTTTGTAGTAATCTCTGGTGTTAGTTTGTATTTCTGTGGAGTTGGTGGTGATGTTCCCTTTATCGTTTTTTATTGCATCTATTTGATTCTTCTCTCTTTTCTTTTTTATTAGTCTGGCTAGCAGTCTATCTATTTTGTTGATCTTTTCAAAAACCAGCTCGTGGATTTGATTTTTTGAAGGGTTTTTTTGTGTCTCTGTCTCCTTCAGTTCTGCTGTGATCTTACTTATTTTTTGTCTTCTGCTAGCTTTTTATTTTTTTTTAATCTTGCTCCTCTAACTCTTTCAATTTTGTTGATATACCCACTGTCCAACCAGACCCGCAAATGAACGTGGTACCTTGTTTGGAATTGTGGAGGCCACTCAGCTTCTGCATCTCTCTCGTTGCTAGGTACTTTCTGGAGCTGCCTCTTATTCGGCCATCTTGGGAATCCTCCCACCGAAGTCAGAAAATCTTAAAAGTGCCTGGCACATTAAGAATATATGTTGGTTTGGCTTTCCCTCTGGTGAGTCTCAGTGATATCTTAATTAAATTTTGTCAACAGAAAAATGGATGGTATGAACAGGCAGATCAGCTTGCCATCCTCTAATTAGGTTTGAACCCCTCCTTTCCTTGTGGTTGCTCTTCTGAAGCCAAGTCTTGTCCCTCAGATTCCTTCACAGAGGTTATTACTTTGCTGGAGAGAACGATTCAGTTTCCATATTCCAGGTGGACTTCCATCTCTGCTTCCTCCTTGTGTCAAGTTGCGCCTTGCCAGCTGCTGCTGCTGCCATTTGCGTGCGTGTTTGTTTCCCTGGGTGTTTCTGAACCATTATCAAGTAATTTTTATAAATGCTTTATACATCCTAGCAGGCACTTCTGGAGGCTTCCTTCCCTCTCCCATATGCTTCTCTGTCATCTGAATAAAACCTTCACACCCTTAATGAAGTTGGAAGAACAGGCAGTTTATCTCCTGTGTAGTCTTCCCTGGGTATCTTTTTGCTTTTCAAATAAGTTCCTCAGTGCATCTGCCTAGAACTCTGATGAAGGCCAGTTTTCCTATTTTGTTCTTTATGCTCATAGGGAGATTTTATTGCTCATTGTGTCAGAACTGTGGGTTACTGGAATTTTAAAAAGCAACAGTGGACCATTTTCTGGACATCTTAGATTATGTGTAAATAACTTTGTTCCAATTCCAGAAACAGTATGTGCTTATGAAAATTTATACAGTTCCCAAGCATATAAAATAAAAACTAAAACAAAACCCCCACCCCACCCTGCTCCCTTTACCTCTTCCCCTGTACGTCACTTCTGAGAGGTAAAGTCAGAATCACAATTTGATAAGTATTTTTCCAGATTCATTCTTTCCTTCTCTTTTTCTTTCTTTCTTTTCTTTTCTTTTCTTTTCTTTTTTCTGAGATGGAGTCTTGCTTTGTTGCCCAGGCTGGAATGCAGTGGTGCAATCTTGGCTCACTGTAACCTCTGCCTCCCTAGTTCAAGCAATTGTCATGCCTCGGCCTCCTAAATAGCTGGGATTACATGTGTGTGCCACCATGCCTGGCTAATTTTTGTATTTTTAGTAGAGACGGGGTTTCACCATGTTGGCTAGGCTGGTCTTGAACTCCTGACCTTGTGATCCACATGCCTGTTTCCCAAAGTGCCGGGATTTTAGGCATGGCCCATATTTTTTCTTATTCTTGTATATATCAGGTTGGCTAAAGTGCTATAGTAACAACCACAAAATAGCAGTGGCTTAATACAACCAAAGTTTATTTCTTGCCCACGCTGTGCATTCAATGGGGGTTGGTGGGATGGGGGAGCAGGGGTCTCTCATCATCTTGGTTATTGAGATCCTGGTCTCCCATTGTGACACCTGCTTCCAGGAGTCACTGAGGGAGGGAAAGGGCTTGTGGTGGTCAATTTGCACAAGTTTTTAAAACTTCTACCCAGAAGTGATGCATCACTTCAGCTCACATTTTATTTGCTGAAGCAAGTTACATGGCCATGGCTAACCTCAGAGGGGTGGGGGATGTGCAGTCCCACCATGAGGGTGTAAAGAGGAGAATCAGGCTTTTGGGTAAACTGTGCTAATTACCACCATGATATAAATCACATGTAGAGTTACAAATATATGCTATGTATAAATATTAATATACGTATATTTTATTTTTCTTTCTAGAGAGGGCCTTGCTCTGTTGCCCAGGCTGGAGTTCAGTGCTGCGATCTTGGCTCACTGCAGCCTCCGCCTCCTGGGCACAAACCATCCTCCCATCTCAGCTCCTCTTGCCCCCGGGAGTTGGGACTGCAGGTGCACGCCATGCCCAGCTAATTTTTTATATTTTTTTGTAGAGACAACATTGTGCCATGTTGCCCAAGCTCGTCTCCTAGGCTCAAGTGATTCTCCTGCCTTGGCCTCCCAAAGTGCTGGGATTACAGGTGTGAGCCACTGTACCCAGCAGATGTTTCATTTTTTAAAATGCTGCAGTTATACCATGTATATAGTATTTGACAACTGCTTTTCTAGCAGTACCTCATGTACACCTTTCTCTGTTAGTATGCATAGATTCATTTCATTTTAACAACCTGATAGTCCATTTTATGCATGTACCACAATTTACTGATGCATGTTGTTTCCATGTGTTTTCTTTGCTATAACAAAGAGTGGTGCAGTAAACATCACTCTTCAGACCTTTTTTTTTTTTTGAGATGGAGTCTTGCTCTGTCACTCAGGCTGGAGTGCAGTGGCGCTATCTTGGCTCACTGCAACCTCTTCCTCCCACGTTCAAGCAATTCTTGTGCCTCGGCCTCCAGAGTAGTTGGGATTACAGGCGTGTGCCACCATGCCTCACTAATTTTTTTTTTTTTTTGAAATGGAGTCTCACTCTGTCACCAGGCTGGAGTGCAGTGGCACGATATCAGCTCTCTGCAACCTTCGCCTCCTGGGTTCAAGCGATTCTCCTGCCTCAGCCTCTCAAATAACTGGAACTACAGGTGCACACCACCATGCCCAGCTAATTTTTGTATTTTTAGTAGAGATGGAGTTTCACCGAGTTGGCCAGGATAGTCTCGATCTCTTGACCTCCACCCGCCTTGGCCTCCTAAAGTGCTGGGATTACAAGCGCGAGCCACTGTGCCCAGCCTGCCTAGCTAATTTTTGTATTTTTAGTAGAGACAGGGTTTCACCATGTTGGCTAAGCTGGTCTTGAACTCCTGACCTCAAGTGATCTGCCCCCCTTGGCCTCCCAAAGTGCTGGAATTACAGGTGTGAGCCACTGCACCTGGCCTTTTCAGGCATTTTAAGTATGTGTTTGTGCAAATACTTCTGTAGGATAAATTCCTAGGAATGGCTGGGTCAAAGGGCATATGTACTTTGTATTTTGATAGTTACTATCAAATTGCCCTCAGCAGGGTTTGAGACGGCCTGTCTTTGCATATCTGCTCCAATACTATATACTATTCATCTTGTGTATCTTTGCCAGACTAACAGGTATAAATGTGTTCTTTTAATTTACATTTCTCTGATTGTCAACAAGGTTGAACTTTTTGCTAAGTTAGTTCATTTGTCTTGCTTCATCTGTAAAATGACTGAATGCATTCTTTGTTCTTTTCATCTTTTGGGTTGTTTTGTTTATGTTTTTTTCTTTTTGGTTCGTAAATATTATGGATAGTTACTTTTTTTTCCCCATTTATTTATTTTATTGCATTTTAGGTTTTGAGGTACATGTGAAGAACATGCAAGATTGTTGCATAGGTACACACTTTTTATCTCATACACATTGTAAATATTTTCACCCTTGGTTATTTAAATGTCTACCAAATAATCATTTGCCTTACATGATCTGCATTGTAATTAAAAAATTTCTTCTTCTAATTCACTAAAAAAGTCCTTAATTACTTTTGACTTGTTAGCTTAAGAAGGCAGAAGAAACATATAATTCTACCTTCAGGTGCTATGAAATATCTAGCGAGTTAAGAGGTTGTGTGGAAAGCCTTAGAGTTTTACGTGTCCATGGATCTGGATATTTTATATGAGACTTTCACATAGATTTACCTAACATGACTCTGACTTTGTGCAGTAAGTATGGTAGATTTCATTATTTCTATTGTACAGATGTCTCAGCATCTATAGATTTGGGTTTGAATCCCCACCACATATTAGTTCTGTCAGATGGGGCATCATGGTACTTAGGGGGTTGTTCCATGTTAATCATATATTTATGACCATGGCTAACCTCAGAGCGATGGGGAATGTGCAGTTTCACCATGAGGGTGTAAAGAAGAGAATCAAGTTATTCGGTAAACTGCTGATTACCACTACAATATAGATCATATGTAGAGATACAAATATATGCTGTATATAAATATAAATATACACATATTTCGTTTTTCTAGAGAGGTCTTACTGTCGCAGAGGCTGGAGTGCAGTGGTGAGATCTTGGTTCACTGTAACCTTTGCCTCCTGGGATCAAACTATCCTCCTTCTGCACAACAGAAATAATGAAATGAAAGTCAGCATGCAATCAGTGTTTGTTTTCTTTCAACTCTTCTACCCTTCAGAGGTGGTAAGAGACACATAACTTAGAACTAGAGCCTGGCTCTTCTGGCTCGTAGGCCAGGTCTTGTTCTAGTGGACTGTACTGTGCCTCTGAAGGGAGTGTGAGCTCCTGGCCCCTTAGAAGTAAGACCATCAGAAGTTAGTGTTTATATAAGTCCTTCAGTGCAGGACTGGGCTTTGAGCCTGGATGTTAATTTTATTTAAAAAGCATATTTCTCACTTGTATAAATAATCCTTGTACATTGCTTAAAAATTTGGAAAAAAACATTTTTAAAACATTTATAGTCCTACCATTGAGATGCAATGACTGCTTTCATGTCGAAGCATTTTTTTCCAGTATTTCTTTTGGGCATATATATATATTTTTGTTTTACAAAGCTGATACAATTTTATTATATCATTAACATTAATGTCCACATTATAATTTAAATATTTTTCCTTGCTATGCAACTTTTTATCAATGTCATTTTAATTGCTAAAAAATATTTCATTCAGTGGGATATATTTCATTAGTTATTTTTCTAGTATTAAATGTTTAGATTGAATCCTCTATTAAAAATTCTTCAGGAATGTGCTTCCTTCCTTATTCTTTTTTTTTTTTTTTTTTTTTTTTTGAGACAGAGTCTCGCTTTGTCACCAGGTGCCAGGCTGGAGTGCAGTGGCACAATCTCAGATCATGGCAACCTCCACCTCCTGGGTTTGAGCAATTCTCCTGCCTCAGCCTCCTGAGTAGCTGGGATTACTGGTGTGTTCCACCATACCCAGCTAATTTTGGTATTTTTAGTAAAGACAAGGTTTCACCATGTTGGTCATAATTGTCTTGATCTCTTGACCTCGTAATCCACCCACCTCGGCCTCCCAAAGTGCTGGGATTACAGGTGTGAGCCACTGCGCCCAGCCCCTTCTTTTATTTCATATATATATAGTCCTTAGAGACAAGGTCTCACTGTGTTGCTCAGGCTGGAGTGCAGGGGCATGAACATAGCTCACTGTAGCCTTGAACTCCTGACCTCAAGTGATCCTGTCACCCGAGCCTCCAAACTAGCCAGGACTAAAGGCATGTGCCCCCATGTTCAGCTAATTTTTGTATTTTTTGTTCGTTTGTTTGTAGAGATGAGGTCTCTATGTGTTGCCCAGGCTGGTCTTGAACTCTTGGTCTCAATAATCCTCTGGCTTCGGCCTCCCAGATTGCTAGGATTACAGGAGTGCATCACTGCACCCAGCATATTTCACATTATTTTCTTAAGATAACTTTCCAAAAATGAAATAAATAGACCACAGAGAATATACATTTAAGGCTTTTGGAATATATGGCCAAATTTCTTTCCAAAAGAGTTTTAGCAATTTATGCTCAACTCTGTGAGAGTTCCTATAAATACTTGCCTTTGAAGAATGTAATGACAAATACTGGAAAAGAGAGTGAAACAAATGAATCTTCTCCAACCTATGGGTCCTGTCTTCACCAAATACTTAATTCTAATCATCAGTGCATAGTTCAAAGCAAGACATTTTGATACAGCTAATTTGGTGTGGCCATTATGCCTAATTTGAAACAGCCATATCAAAATGTAAAGTCACACTTTTTAATTCTCAAATAATGTATTCAGTAGATATGCTTGACTTTCTCTTTGTCCTTATCCTTCTTTGGTGTCTCACTATGTTGCCCAGGCTAGTCGTGAATGCCTAGCCTCAAGAGATCCTCCCACCTTGGCCTCCCAAAGTGCTGGGATTCTAGGCGTGAGCCACCATGCCTGGCTCATCCTTGACCTTCTCATTACTTCTGACTTCTTGTGTCATCCCTGGCCTTCGACCCAGAGGTAAGGCTTAAGCATATCACATACTTTGGCAGTTTTGTTGCCAAAAGTTTTGATAGGTGATTTTTTAGGTTTTTTCAAAACGTCTCTGGTGTTTAAAAAAAGGGGAGGATATTAGGAACTGCATTAAAATGTCATATGCCGGCCGGGCGCAGTGGCTCAAGCCTGTAATCCCAGCACTTTGGGAGGCCGAGGCGGGTGGATCACGAGGTCAAGAGATCGAGACCATCCTGGTCAACACGGTGAAACCCCGTCTCTACTAAAAATACAAAAAAATTAGCTGGGCATGGTGGTGCGTGCCTGTAATCCCAGCTACTCAGGAGGCTGAGGCAGGAGAATTGCCTGAACCCAGGAGGCGGAGGTTGTGGTGAGCCGAGATCGTGCCATTGCACTCCAGCCTGGGTAACAAGAGCGAAACTCCGTCCCAAAAAAAAAAAAAAAAAAAAAAAAAATGTCATATGCCATCATTAGCTATTAGGGAAATGAAAATTAAAATGACAGTGAAATGCCACTTCATACCTATTGGGTTATTTATAATAAATAAGGCAGATAGTACATGCTGGTGAGGATATGGAGAAATGGGAGCCCTCATACTCTCTTGGTGGGACTGTCAAATGGTGCAGCTATTTTGAAAACCAGTTTGGCAGTTCCTTAAATGTTAAACATCCTAGCAGTTCACTCCTGATATGTACCCAAGAGAAACGAAAACATATGTGTTACAAAACAAAAGCTTGTAAGCTAATGTCGATAGTAGCATGATTCACAACAGCCAGAAAGTGGAAGCAATCCAAATGTTCATCATCTGGTGGGTAAATCAAATGCGGTCTATCAAAACAGCAGAATGTTATTCAGCCATAACAAGGAATGAACCTTGAAAACATTATCCTAAGTGAAAGAAGCCAGGCACAAAAGACCACATATTGCATGATTTCAGTTATATGAAGTATTCAGAATAGGGGAATCTGTAGAGACAGAAAATAAATTAGTAGTTAACTAGAGGTGGGAGAGACGTTTGGTGGGGGAAGTGAGGAGTGATTGCTAGTGGGTACAAGGTTTCTTTTTGGGGTGATAAAAATGTTCTAAAATTGATTGTAGTGTTGGTGGCACAACTCTGAGTATACTAAAAACCATTGAATTGTACACTTTAAATGGGTTGATTGTATGGTATGTGAAAGGTATTTCAATAAAGCTGTTAAAAATGCCTTATGCTTATCCAGTTC
Source organism: Sapajus apella (assembly GCF_009761245.1). NCBI lineage: Eukaryota > Metazoa > Chordata > Mammalia > Primates > Cebidae > Sapajus > Sapajus apella. The sequence goes on along the minus strand of NW_022437016.1, from coordinate 7,391,715 downwards.
TTATCATTGAACAGTACTTGTTTCCTAGGTAGTAAGTGGCAGTATTCATTAGGGACTGAAGTTCTGTGCCTCCTGTTAATTTTGTATTGCAAATACTGCCTGTTACAGGTATACTGGCTCCTTGGATACCGGTAGCTAATGTAGCTAATGCAGTCCTTTCAGGTTGCATAAGGTAGTATGCAACCTGGTTGAAGCTGTAACAGCACTATGAACTTTCTTCATAAGAATGAGTTTTGTTTTTTTTAGGGAAATTTTGAATATTTGCCTGAAGAATAAAGTTCAGACTCTTTATGAAAGCTCCATATGACGCTGAGATGCATTATGTCATGGTGGTTGAAAGCATGGGCTTTAGACCCACACAGATGGGGTTTGAAACAACTTACTATGTAACTTTTGACATATTTTACTCTGAGACTCAGTTTCTTTGTCTATAAAATGGGCATAAGACAACCATTCTTCATGGAGTTATTTTATTGCCAGCATAAAAAGCTGTAATCATGTAAAGTGCCAGGTACATAATGAAGATTCAGTTGAATATTTAAAAAAAATTAACACTTGGCCCTAACCTCTAGGCTTATTTCCCGTAATCCCTGCCTTGAACTTTATGCACTACTGATACCACACAGCATGTGGTTTGCTTGAGCCTTCATGCCGTGCTATTCCTCTTGACCTTTGTTCATGTTTTTCCTTCTCTGAATGCTCCCTCCCTCTGTTTGGCTACCTTTTACACATCCTTCAAGAATCCACTTTTAGCTCATCTTTTCCATAAGTCTTCCCTGACTCACATACCCATGTCCCAGCAAGGCTAAGTCCCCTTCCTTGGGTCATTTAAAGCATTTTATATGTATCTCAATTTCATTAGTTTTTTCAAAGAAGCAACTTTTGACTTTATTGATTATCTCTATTGTATCTTTTTTTTTTCTATTTCATGACTTGCTACTCCTTATTGCTTCTTCTCTTCTACTTTTTGAGGTTTATTTTTTCCAATATTAAATTGGCTGCTTTGCTAATAAAAGCACTTAAGACTACAAATTTCCCTCTAACTACTGCTTTAGACACCTATGAGTTTTATTATGCAGTATTTTAAAAATCACTTTGCAGTTCTATGTATCTTACATTTTCGTGAAGATTTCTTCCTTTACCCATGGGTTATTTAGATTTGTGGTTTAAAAAATTTCTGAGCACATGAGATTATTTCTATTTATCTTTTTGTTATTAATTTCTAACAATTTCATTGTAGTTAGAGGATGTCCTTTATTTCCTTCCTCCCTCCCCCCACTTTTTTTTTTGGCAGTTTTTGGCTTTATGGCCTAATACATGGTCAGTTTTTGCAAATGTTCCAGGTATGCTTGAAAACAATATGCATTCTTTAGTTATTGACTGCAGCATTTTATATATGTATATTAGATTAACTTGTGAATTGCTAAGTTTTGTAGCCCTGAGTTTTGTCCAACATTTTACATATGTATGTTAATATTAACTTGTGAATTGCATTATATAAATGATATAGCCCTAATTTTTGTCTGATCTATTAAGAGTTATGTTAAAAATTTCTTCTGTGATTGTGGATTTCATATCTTTTTAAATTGATTTTTTTCTTGTCCATTTTCTCTCTGCACTAGTCTGGAAATTATACATTCTATTTTTATTCTTCTATTGATTACTCTAGAAAATTTAATATGTGTGTATAATTTCACAAAGCCTAAGGTTATTATCTTTATTCTCTTCTTAAAAACACAAGGAACTTGGTATACTTTTTCATTTTGGCCACATCGCTTCTGACATATATGCCTTTGGTATCCAATATGTTAGTCCTATCTTATTCTTTTTTGAACTTACCAAATTAGACAGTATTGGCATTTTATGTAGTCTCAGTGTCCTTTTGATTTACCCACATTAACCATTTTCTTTGTTTGCTATTCTATTTTACAACCCAAACCTACCTTCTGGGATCATTTTCCTTCTCTTGGAAGTAATTTTTTAAAAGTTCCTTTAATGAGACTCTATGTTGTAATAAACTCAGTTTTTATTTGTCCAAAATTACCTTCATTTCCTCCTCATTCTTGAGTGTTGCTATGCATACTGTTCTAAGTTGATAGTTATAGGGTCTCAGTGCTTTGAAGATATGCCACTGTTTTTTTCATTTCCATTTTTGCTGTTGAGAAGTCAGTTGTCAGTCTAATTTTTTCTTCGGCTAGTAAAATGTCTTTCTTCCTGGCTGCTTTTAAATTCTCTTTGTCTTAGATGTCTTCGCTGTCACTAAGACATTTCTAGGTGAGGGTTTCTTTTGATTTATTCTCTTGGGATTTGTTGGAATTCTTATCTCTGAGGTTTGGTATCTCATCAATTATGGAAATACTGTCTCTTATCCATTCTTTCTCTTCTCTCCTTTTGGAATTCTGATTTAGATGTTAGGCCTTTTTTTGATGGTGATCTTACATTCCTTGGAACTTTACTTGCTGATCATTCTTTGAGGCTTGGGTTTCAAGTGAGAATCTTCCTCTTACACAGATGCCTCAGAAGCCTCTATTACCTAGCACACTTAAACCTACATTTTTTTGGTGTTAGACTTTTTTGGGTTATAGGTGTAGGAAAAACTCTGACTCCATACTTGGCATTAGGAAGGTATTATGGTTAGACATTTGGAGGAGAGACTTATTCTTTTTATTTCCCCTTTCCTGAGGCAAGGCCAAGACACAGGTTTTCTGACAGTTTCACCCACTGAGGATGTGGCATTTCAGAGGACCTGGCTTGGTATGGGAGTTTCCAATCTGATTCTTGCCTTGCCAGCAGACACTCAGGGGCCAGACCACATGCAGAGGCCAGACCACCTCCAACATGTATTTGGAGCAAAATAACTACACTTTAAAAAGATTGCCCCGGTTGGCTTATGGAGGATAGGTTACAGAGGGCTTGAAGAGTGGAGGCAGAGAGGCAAGTTAGGATGCTGTTATAAACCTCAGGAGAGAGGTGTTGCCCCCCAGGACAGACAGAATGGTGTTGGACGGGGAAGGTTATGGATTAAGATGGTGTGTCTCTTCCCATAGACTATAAGATACTCAGTCTCAGGGTGAGTATCATCACAAAGATGTCTTTTTCATATTTGAGTCCTTCCAATACCTGGCACAGAGAAGGCATTCACAGATGCTGATTGAATTGAACTGTGGAACCAGTAATTGTTCTAGAGTTGGTTCCCCGCCCCTCCACCAAGTGACTAGTTTCCTTAAGGGGAAATGACATGAAGGGATTCCAGGCAGTGAACTCATGCCTGTCTCTGGCATTGCGAAGCCCAAGCCAGAAATAGAGAGCCAGCTGTTTGTAAGCCCAAAGCCTTAGGTTTTGGAAGCGTTTACTTTCCATGATAACATAGCTTTCTTTAGCTTGTGCACTTGTTCCTTACTTAAGGAGTCTCTGGCTCTGCTTGAGATTACTTACACAACAACCTTACCATCTTACTGGATTTTTATGACATTTTCTTAGAAATTACTAAACTTTCTGACTCTCTAGGCAGGTTGCAAAGCTATTCCTCTAATGATATATTACAGCTATGAATATTCTTCCTCTAAGGTGTTCTTCTTAGAAAAAGTGTTCTATGTTTAGGGAACGAAGGGAGAGGCAAATGGTTCCTGCTGTGTGACAGTTTCATAAGCTTTAGCTGGTCGCTAAGAACTGTTTTTCCAAGAATTTATGCAATACTATTCCATTAAATGTGCAGAAATATTTCTAGAAGGTATGGTAAAATAAAGCATACATATGCGATTTTAAGTTTTGAGGCCTGGAAGGTCTTTATTATTCATTCAACATATATGTGTTGAATGTCTGCTGTGGCCCAAGGCCTGTGCAAGGCACCGGTGATCGCTGTCAGACACCACCCTGTCATCCCTACTCACCCATCATGTTCTTTTGTGTGAATTAGAGAAAGATGTCCATTCCTCAAGGAAAGAATATTAAATTCGTCAATGTAGCACATACATATCAATAGCAAATTTGTTACAGCAACGGATTATTAATGATAAATGAATATCAGTTATTAAATGATATTTATATAGTATCAATGAAGTATTTGTTGATTTGAACTTGAAATTCAGAAGTATTCTGGCACAATAAGCAAACAGCAGATGATTGAATTACAATATGAATATGAATCTTCAAATTTAATCAGTGCACTGATACCAGTGAGGGATTTTTTAAAAAAAATTAAAGGGACTCATTAATCATCTATCAGATATCAAAGCAGATCCCTATTTAGAAACACAGACTATTTTAGGCATAATTACATCAACAAGACCTGGACCTGTTTTTTTTTTTTTTTTTTTTGTTTTTTTTTTAAAGAGGCCAAGGTCTTGCTGTGTTGCCCAGACTGGAGGGCAGTGGTGCAGTATCAAATTCTTGGGCTCAAACCATCCTCCTACCTCAGCCTTCCAAGTAGCTGGGACTAGGTACATGCCAACTCACTCAGCTATTTTTTTTTTTTTTTTTTTGAGATGGAAGTCTTGTTATATTGCCCTGATTGCTCAAACTCCTAGCAAGCAATCCTCCTGCCTCAGTCTATCAAAGTGCTGGGATTATAGGTGTGAGCCACCATGCCCAGCCCAACACAGTCTTTTAATGATCAAATTTGTCAAAGGGGAACAATAGGTATTAGCTTATTAAAATAAGACACAAATGCCATTGCCAGGAAATTCTTGTCGTAAATAAAAAACCACCCAAATTTAATAAAATCATCTGACGTTTGTTTACAAAACCAAAATATTTCTCAATTTCCAGTTTAAATCAATAAGTACCTTCCTGATGACAATATGTAAGTATTATACAATAACTCATATTTGTTATCATGAAATAATCCATTTGTTATACAGTTTAAAATATAATTATAAAAATATTCCAGGTGTTACAGATGTTTACCTGTGAACAGCATCATGACACTCTTTTTTTTTTTTTTTTTTTTTTTTTTAAATTGAGATGGAGTCTTATTAGGCTGGAGTGCAGTCACACAATCTCGGCTCACTGCAACCGCTGCCTCTTGGGTTTGAGCAATTCTCTTGCCTCAGCCTCCCAAGTAGCTGGGATTATAGGCGTGCACCACCACACCTGGCTAATTTTTTGTATTTTTGGTAGAGACTGGGTCTCACCATGTTGGCCAAGCTGGTCTTGAACTCCTGATCTCAAATGATCCACATGCCTCGGCCTCCCAAAGTGCTGGGATTACAGGCATAAGCCATTGTGCCTGGCCAGCATCATGGCACTCTTGTGCATGACTTAAAAAGCCACACATGGTGGCCTTGGATGCCCTGGGCTGGGGGAGCAGAGGTAGCTGATGAGTCCTCTCTGGGCTGCTAAGAGCCCTACTGAAGTATGCACAAATGTGGTTGGTGACAGAGGAAGGCAAGATGAGGTCAGGCTGGAGGTAGAGAAAGGCTTGTGTAAATGAGAGACTTCCGGGTGAGTAAGGTCCATGGTCTTTTTGACGTATTTTGGCCGTAAGCAGCCCTTAAGCCTCCTTTCCTGGTTCTGGCTATTTTCTGGATACATGAAATAGCTGTGTTCCAGATTGCTGAGGGGTTTCTATCTTTAGCTAGCCTATGCCGATCTTTCTGTCTACCTACAACTTCCTCTGTCTTCAGGTCTCAGCCTAAATCTCACTTTCTCTAAGAAGACTTCCAGGTTCCTTCCTTCCCCATCTTGGGTCTATGCTCTTGCTTTGTGCTCCCCCAGCCTCCATCATAGCATGAATCAACTTTATTGTGATTATTGCTTGTTTGATTTTCCTTCTTTCCCATCAGATTTTATTTTATTTTCCGAGTTGGAGTCTTACTCTGTCACCCAGGTTGGAGTGTGGTGGCACAATCTTGGCTCACTGCAAGCACTGGCTCCAGGGTTCAAGTGATTCTTGTGCCTCAGCCTCCAGAGTAGCTGGGAATACAGATGTGTGCCGCCATGCCTGGCTAATTTTTTGTATTTTAGTATAGATGGGGTTTCACCATGTTGCCCAGGGTGGTCTCCAACTCCTGATCTCAAGTGATCCGCCCATCTCAGTCTCCCAAAGTGCTGGGATTACAGGCATGAGCCACCATGCCCAGCCACCCACCAAATTTTAAATTCAACTAGTGCAAGGGCTGCATCTGTCTTGTTCATTATCATTTATTGTTGAATCCTCATACTGCACAGTGCCTGATACACAATATAATCAGATTTTGATAAATATTGGCTGAAGCAATTTTCTCATTCATTCCTCAAACATTTTCTAAACCCTTACTTTGTGCCACAGACCCTGCCAAGCACTGGGAAAACAAAGAAATGATACCCTGTGTGTCCCTTCCCCAGAGAGCTCCCTCGCTGCTTATTACCATCCAGGGTAGGAAGTGCTGTTACCGGGAAGGAAGAGGGGAAGGGAGGGGCGGCTGGCTTAGGTTTGGGGTCAGAGAGGTTCTCCTTCAGGAGGGGCCTCTGAGCTGGGTCTGGAGGATGAGGGGTGAGCAAGGTAGCAGTGGGGAGGGGCTCAGCATGGATGGTGGCATTGTGGCAAGTGAGAACATTGGGTGTTTATGAGACTGCAACCTTTTTTTTTTTTTTTTTTTGAGACAGTCTTGTTCTGTTGTCTAGGCTGGAGTGCAGTGGTGCAATCTCTGCCCACTGAAACCTCAGCCTTCCAGATTCAAGCAATTCTCCTGCCTCAGCTTCCTGAGCAGCTGGGATTACAGGTGCATGCCATCACACCCGGCTAATTTTTGTATTTTTAGTAGAGACAAGGTTTCACCATCTTGGCCAGGCTGGTCTCGAACTCCTCACCTCAAGTGATACACCCACCTTGGCCTCCCAAAGTGCTGGGATTACAGGTGTGAGCCACCATGCCTGGCTAACTGCTAATATTTTACTCCAGCTGGATCACAGGATGTGGGAGGAGAGTGAAGGGAATGGGTCAGAGAGGCAACTCATACAGAACCGAGCTGCCAGCGGAGAGCTCTAGGGAGCCATTGAAAGCTGTTTGTTTTAAACTTTTAGAGCCTGGGTCTTGGTGTATTGCCCAGGCTGACCTTGAACTCTTGGGCTCAAGTGATCCTCCTGCCTCAGCCTTCTGAGTAGCTAGGATTATAGGTGCACACCATCATTCAGGCCTACACTGGGAAGTTTTAAACAGGCGTGTGTGTGTGTGTGTGTGTGTGTGTGAAAAATCTGATTTGTATGTTAGAAAGACTCCTCTGGCTGTGGTGTGGAGGGTATTTAGGGGTTGCGGTGGTGAGCTGGAAGTGGGGACGCCCTCCTTGAGGGCAGAGAGAATTGCTTCCTCCTCCATCTCTAACATCTGGTGAGCAGCTGGTGTCCAGTAAGCACTGAAGTGGTGCTTTGTGATGGAGCCAATCTGCAGAGACAGCAAAGTAGGAATCAAAAGCCCTCGCTGCAGAATGGCAGCAGAATCACCACCGTCACTTTACTGAGTGTCTGCAATCCTCTCAGTGAGTAGGGGAATAGCATTAGTTCCACTTTTCAGGCCAGGTACCCGAGTCCTGGCCTGGCTAGAGGACGTGTCCCTAGTCACATAGTCTTTGTGGATGGCAGGCCAAGAACCTTCTCCTCTGTCCCGTGCTGCACCTAGGGGCTGGGCTGGGTGGGGCAGCTATGCTGGGTAGAGCATGGCTTGCTGGTGTCTCTCCTCTCCAGGGACCACCCTCGTCTTTTCTGACAAGGGAGGGGCCCAAGGAGGCATCTCCAGGCTTCCAGCCACAGAGGGCCATCTCATGTGTCCCCTCCAGGCAATGGTGCCCCCTTTCTTGCATCTCCTTCCAGGCAGAGAGAGATGAAGACCCAGGGGTCAGCTGAAAGCTATCTTCACGAAAGCAGCAGGGAGAGATTCGTGTGCGGCTCGCATCCTCATCGCCTGGGTATCATGCTGCTATTTAATAAAGGCCTCATTGCTTGAAGGACCATTAAGTAACCAATGATATATTTCAGCCTCACCGAGGAGGAAGATGCAGAGTTAAATCAAATTCAGACCATGTGGAAATAAAATCCTAAAGAGACTATTCACATGCACGCCCTCTCCCAAGGGGAAGGGAATGAGCCACCATCCGGGGTCCGCTGTAAGCCAGGCACTGGATAGATGCTTTTGCATTAGTTTTCTTGCTTAAAAGTTCCAGCAACGCTGACAAACAGAGACTGTGCTGTTGGTTTCGTAGGTGAGGAAATGGAGTGCCTGAGTAACCGGCCAGTTAGAGGTAGAACTGCCCTCTCAGTCCTTGGTCTCTGATCACACAGTGCCTGTTCCTTCCACGATACCAGGCTGCCCTCCTGTGGACTCTGTCCTCTCTGTGAGACAAGTAATGATTGCTTTTTGTGCCAAGGCTGGATAGCAGGGAGTTCAGCAGCCTGTGCCTGGGTCAACCATATACAGCCTGAGGGCAGGAAACCCTCTGTCTGCCCCCACACCCTGGCATGAAACTGCACACACAGCCGGATAAAGGCTGGTGGGCTCTTCCTGCCCCGAGGAGGCGAGCACTGGCTTTGCCACCCTCTCATCACGTTCCTTTTGTCTGTCCTTCCCTCTCCTTCACTCCTCTGTCCCCTCTGAGACACTTGTTCAGCCCTGCTGGAAGATTGTTTTGAGTCCATCCTGAGACCTTTGCTAAGTAGTAATGAGCAGATGGATGGATCAGATTGTGATTCTTTCTTGGAGTGTCACATTTAAAAGGAGACTCTGGATGACAACATTGTCTGCAAGGGCCAAGGGGATGAGGTGCCTCAGGTGGGATGAGGGCTGTGGAGGTGATGTTCTCACACTCAGTGTTTACTCACATCCTGGAAAAGAACCTCACACCCTCCCTAGCCAGCCTCACCCCTGCCAGGCCTGCCGACATCTCCACCCTCCCCGTTATGCTGTGGCCTAACAGCCCGGGGTAGTTGTGGCACCAGCCTTTGCTCACACACGGCTCTTGGCCTGGAATAGCTTTTGTTCCCCTGACTCCCTGCTGGCTGGATTGGAGCCCCTTTCAATATCCAGCTCAGTTATGAGCTGCACCATGAAGCCTCACCTGCCCTGCAGAAGGAGCCCCTGCTCCCTGTGTTGTCAGAGTCCTTGGTGTGTCCCTCCCTCTATATGTTGCTTTTCGTGGGGGATAATGATTTGCTTAAGAGCCATGTCTCTCACTAAACCCTAAGAAGTCTGAGGACAGAGAGGGTGTTCTGCTCTCTCTCTCTCTCTCTCTCTCTGTGTGTGTGTGTGTGTGTGTGAGAGAGAGAGAGAGAGAGAGAGAGAGAGAGATTCTCTATGCCTAGGCTAGAGTAGGTGCTCAGGAAGGGATTATGACCCAGGAGAATGTGAGAATGTATAAGGTGGGGCGAGTGTTGCCGTGATGAACCCAAGTCCAGTCCTATGACTCTCCTCTCTCTGTCTTTGGGCCTCCTGCCAGGAAAGGCTGCTTTTTTATGGGGGTCACGCTGCTGGGTCTTCTCTGGGGCTGTCCAGCAGGGGTTTTCACCTACCCTCACCCGGGAGAGTGACCAGATCCCTCCTCCAGAGTCCCATCCCTTCCAGCCTTTCTTTTGTTGTTGTTGTTTTGAGACAGTGTTACTCTGTCGCCCAGGCTGGAGTGCAGTGGCACAATCCCCGCTCACTCCAACCTCCACCTTCTGGGTTTAAGCGATTCTCCTGCCTCAGCCTCCTGAGTAGGTGGGACTACAGGCTCTACCACACCTGGGTAATTTTTGTATTTTTAGTAGAGACAGAGTTTTGCCATGTTGCCCAGGCTGGTTTCAAACTCCTGACCTCAGGTGATCTGCGTGCCTCGGCCTCCCGAAGTGTTGGGATTGCAGGTGTGAACCACTGCCCCCAGCCTCTGCCAGCCGTTTTTGTCTTCTATCCTGAACCCTTGGCTGACTAGCAGTGAACAAATGAAAACTGGCCATGTTCCCTTTGCTTTGAAATGTCTCTGACCTAGCCTGAGGAGGTAGGGCTCAAATACTTGGAGAGTCTTCCACTGCACAGGTAGGGATCATCCCTGTCATCTCTGTATTCCCAGCCCTAGAACAGTGCCTGACTCCCAGGAGCTGCTCAATGTGGGGAGTAGAAAAGTTCCTCTTTAAAGTTTCCTTTCTTGTTAAAGAATAAATCATAAGTGTGCTAATAAGTCTTTGTTAAGCCCTATCCCATGTAGCTGTTAAACATGCCATGCTTATAGGCACATAGTACATTCTATGTCCTTGTACTTTAACCAAGCTATCTGTGCTGGATGTGCTCACAGGCATGTCCCAGCTTGCCATTGCTTTTACCTATTTAGAAAAGTTTAAAGTTGTTAGCCAGTTGGGTTTTAGTTTCGATTGTAAGGTCTGGCTCCAACAGAGATCAGACACAGCAGTAAGGACAACCCCAATGCCTAAGTGATAAATATGTCTACTTTTCCTTTGTTCATTATACTCTCGTGGCAAGATGGCTAGTGAGAGTACCCTTCCTGAAGTCCAGGAAGTAAAAATTGCTTGCTGAGAGATCCTTTGTCTCAGTGGTAATTTTTCTTTGTGGCACAGAGCATCTGTTTCCAAAACTTAATGACGATTTGTTGAACACAAAAGGGTTTTGCATTTCTTGGTCTTTGTTTTCTTTGTTTGCTATGTGTATTCACTTGAGTAGGATAAACAGTTGTAACGAGTAGGTCCAAATTTGTAAGGTCTCAACATCTGGAAGTCTATTTCTTACCCTTGTGATATGCGCCACTTTCACCTTGGTAGGGTCATCATTCAGGGGCCCCAAGATCTGTCCGTCTGTGGCTCTGTGGTTCCCTGGGGTTTCTGCATCACCTACACCCAGGCAGCAAGAGGGGACAGAGCATGGAGGAGCACATACAGGAGATTTTTATAAGTGAGCCCAGGAAGTGGTACATGTCACTTCTGTCCCCATCCCACTGGCTGAAACTCAGGCACCTGGTCACAGTCAAGTGCCAGGGAGACTGGGAAATGTAGCCTGGTGTTGTGCCCAGGAATAAGAGGAGATGGCTTTTGGTGGACAACTCACAGTATCTGCCACAATGCAGTGTAGAAAAAGTGCAGGATTTGGAGCTGGCCAGAATCACCTTTAAATCCAGGCTTTGCTTCTTAGTAGCTGAGTGCATTTGGGTGAATGATTTGACTTCTTTGAACCTTAATTTCCTCAGCTGAGTGATGGGGGGTAATAACCTCCACCTCAGAGGATGATTGAGAGATAATATCGGGACAGTACCAGTGGTACGAATAGGTATCCAACAATGTTATAACTGTGACTGTTAATACTATACGGATTATTATCTTTTTTATTACTGTGTATCCCAGTTTTATTGATTAGCAATTTAATAACATGCACGTCATAACAAATCTGCGTAGTAGAACAGTACATCCCACCTGTAGTTCCCTTCCTCAAAGGCAAACCAACTTAAGCAGTTTTCTTGATATGTTTCCAGAGATATACATATCTAGGTATATATTGTATAAATAGCCCTTTTTGTATACCTAATGCTTTCAGATAATCCACTCAATTCTGTACCTTTTATATAATTTAGTAACATAAGTTAGCTATTGTTTTGTATCATTATCTATTGATTTACTGCATCCTTTTTCATGGCTACATCACATTCCATAATACAAGTGTACCATCATTTACTTAATTAATGCCCTGTTGACACACCTTGGCTATTTACAGGGTGTTACCACTGTATGTAACACTGCAATGACCATATCCTTTTATATACGTCTTTGTGCACTTGTGTAACAATATCTGTAGGATAAAAATCTAGGAATCACACCATGCATTTAATTCTCTTCAAAACTAAGGTATAAAATTTGGAATGTTTCACTCTGGTAACTGTTGTGAAGAGAAAGAATTAGGACTTCAGATTTGGCTTGTCATGAGAAGGTGGGAGATTAAGTACATTGTTTACATTTAAAACCTTTTGCTCAGCACCATGGCTCACACCTGTAATCCCAGCACTTTGGGAGGCCAAGGTGGGTGGATCATGTGAGGTCAAGAGTTCGAGACCAACCTGACCAACAAGGTGAAATTCTGTCTATACTAAAAATTAAAAAAAAAAATTAGCTGGTCATTGTGGCAGGTGCCTGTAATGCAGCTACTCAGGAGGCTGAGGCAGGAGAATCGCTTGAACCAGGGAGGCAAAGGCTGCAGTGACCTGAGATCACACTCCAGCCTGGGTGACAGAAGGAGACTTTGTCTCAAATAAATAAATTATTAAATAAAAAACCTTTTGCTCAAACAGACCTTTATATTATCTTCTCATGGTGTCTTGGGTTCAGATTCTGCAGCAGTAATATTGGCAGATTTATAAACCAATGGAAACCTACTCTTACTACCAGAGTTCATCTTCAGACGTAAATAAGTTGTCTACCAGCTTTCCAAACCCCACACCTGTCAAAGAAGTCAGATTCACCATAATAGAAACAAAATGCATCTTTTCTTTTTGTTTTGAGTGGTCGAGAAGCAAACACATTTGGGGACTTTTCTGTTTTAGGGAGCTTTTATAGGTTATTTTATGAATTATTGCAAATCCTTTGAAGTGCAATTATTACTCCTCTTTTCCAAAAAGAGAAAGGGATGGGTTCACAAAGGTTGAGTGACTTGCCCAAGGCATGCAGAACCAGGATTTGAACTCAAGTTTTGATGTCCTTATGATATGGTTAATTGTAATCCCCATAATCCCCATGTGTCAAGGGAGATACCAGGTGAAGGTAATTGAATCGTGGGGGAAGTTTCTCCCATGGTGTTCTCATGATAGTGAGTGAGTTCTCATGAGATCTGATGGTTTTATAAGGGGCTCTTCCCCTTTTGCTCAGCACATCTCCTTCCTGCCGCCTTGTGAAGAAGGTGCCTTGCTTCCCCTTCCGTTATGATAGTAAGTTTCCTGAGGCCTCCTTAGACATGCTGAACTGTGAGTCAATTAAACCTCTTTTGTTTCTAAATTACCCAGTCTGGGGCAGTTCTTTATAGCAGTATGAAAATAGACTAATATACCATATTACTCTGGACTTAATTAGGGGATTCAGCAGAACTTTCCTGGTTATCAAATAAGTTTTACCTATTGTGTAGACATTTGCTGATTTGCAGTGCTTCTTAGAGATTCTGTGGCCTCTTTAAGCTTAGTGGAGAAAGGGAGTCATGTCTGTTATGGCTCCAAGCTTGGTTTTTGGCATATTTAGTCTTAAAGTCATGGATCCAGCAATTCTCAGGTGACTAGTCCAGTCTTTACCGTCAGCTCTGCTGGTTTCCATTTTTCTATGGTCTCCACCCCTTAGTTCTAAGGCTAGATTGCTGTCGGTATGACCCTGGACTCTGGCTCAGTATGTTTTTGTCCTTCCCTGTTGTCTCCCACTCTGCCCCCAGCACCTTTGATCAAACTTCTCTTCTTGTGTCTTCTGTCTCTTAGTGAAGGGAAATCATTTAAAGCACTTTCTAAATTGGATGACATTATTATTACTAATGTGACCCACAAACCCTACCACCACCACCATCACGGCACCACTCTGCTCCCCAGTCCGACAGCCTTTGAGCTGGCGTCACTTCAGTCTGTGGTCTGCTCCCATTTTTGGAACCTGGGTTCAATTCTTACAGCTCCCAGGAAATCTATTACCTAAGAACAAAATTAGCACATTAACGCTCCTGCTCCTTCCCCTCCACCCTCGTTAAAGAACATCCTATCCAAAGAACCAAACTGTAATTCAATCCCCTCTATTCTGGGAAGGGCTTGTTTTTCTACAATATAGCTTAGAATCAGTGCTTTGTGCCTGTGAGTCTCTCTTTTTAAGATTTAACATGTCTTTATTAACTACTGATTGCATATTAGCACAGTCCCTCTCTTACTGGGCTATAAGTTCTCTCTTGTTTTATTATTCATTGACAAACATTTGTTAAGGACCTGATAGTGTTGGGGTACCCCTTGCATTACCTCACCTACTGCTCAGAATAAGTCTACGATGGAGGTAGTCATTAGCCCCATGTGCAGTTGGGGAAGATACAGCTCAGAGAGGTTCATTAACTTATCTATGTTTGTCTGGTAAGTAGTAGGTCTGGGATTTGAACCCAGGTTGTTTGGATTCTAAATCCATAACCTCTCCCAGCTGAAAGCCAAGGCTTGTAGTTTCTTATTATCTTGTTACTTCCGGGAGTCTACTCAAGTCCTTAATTAGCGACGACTCCAAATTAGTAGTGTGTTACTGAGCCTCCTGGAGTGGGAATCAGTTTTGTTTTGACAGAAGTAACATAACCTATACTAAGAAGACGTTACTTAATCTAGAATGAGAGGCTGTAAAATACCATAGGAAATCTGGAAGAAAGGAGGGGCAGCATTTTTATTTGACTGGCTGGCTGATTGATCTCTAGAGGTTTTTGTTTTTTAGCCATTTTCTTCTTGCAAGGCTAAATTACTTCAAGGAACTCTACCCAGTTCTTAAAATTGGCCAGGAGATGGCAGTTAGGTAAACAAATGTTTTGAGTTTTAGGTTTCCTGAAGCCATAACTTAGCATCTTCCAAACTGGTCTGGTCCTAAGAATCACCTGGAACATTTGTTAAAATTTGATTTGCCAGTAGGGGTGGGACCCAGGGACTATTTATTTATATTTTTAACAAGCCTCCTTAGGTGATTCTTCTGATCAACTAGTTTGGGAGACACTGAGTGCTGTTGCTGGGAATTTGGTCCCTTTTGTGGACCATCGTCTTTAGAACTGAAGCACCGAGGCTCACATCATATTACAGAGGAGGGAACGTGAATTCTGGAGTCAGAGAGCACAGGACTCAGAACCCCAAGCTGCCCCCTTATAAATTGGGTTAATCCTGGGCACATAACTGAGTGTTCTAATCTTAAGACCTCTGTGTGCCGTTTCCTCTGCCCAGAAGGAAAAAATTGTTCTCCTTTCTCTCCCCACCTCTTCCCTCCTCCTTCGTCTTCTTACTCTTCAGCTTTCAGGGAAGCATTCCTTGATTCCTCCCAAGCTGGGTCACTCATAATTATTTTTGTAATGAGTTCTCGTGTCTGTCATTCCCCATTAGACTCTAAGCTCCACAAAAGCAGAAACCATGGCTCTAATGTTTATTATTGCACATCCAACACCCAGCACAGTGTAGTGTTAATGACTCAGAGTCTTAATTTATTTCATCTGTAAAATGGATAAATGCTATTTATCAACAGGTGCATAGGGAGATTAAAATACTGAGCATGACAGCAACCAATAAACAGTAGGCATCTAATAAATGTTAGTGTTTGCCTTCTTTTGAGGAACTCATTTATGGCTATTGTGCTGAATAGAGTAGATTATAACCAAGGATTTAAGGGTCTTTGCTTGACTCACTATCCTAAAAAGCTTCCAGTATTCTTAACGTTTTAGAATTTAGTCTTCTTTTTCTCCCCCATCCCCGAGTCAAAAGAATGTTTTTCACTGTCTCTTAACTTTGTTCTGGTGACCCATTTTGAGGTCTTTAATAATTTTAATTGATTTCCTGTGGATAGCAAATCTTTAAGATTTCTTTATGCAGTTTGGTGCTGAGAAGGAAAATGAGATAATTGTAGATAGAATTTAATATTTTAAAACGATTATGGATGGCAGAATGGATTTCAAAGATAGCTTTATGGAATCTTTTTCCTGGAATTCTTTAGAAGAGAATAAGAACATTGATGTGTGAAGAGTCTCTCTACTCCATTATGAAATCCAGGCTGATATTAAGTGAACTAAATTCACAATTTTATTGTTTCCTAACACTTAGGAATACCTTTCAGATACATGACTGCCTTTCAAATTTAAAGTGCATGAGAAGGACTTGCTATTAATAAGCTCTTTCTTCCTTACATTGGCAAAAGGAGGCTGCCCCATTGCTAGGGTGACCAGCTGTCCTGGTTTGCCCATGACCGAAGGGGTTCCTAAGACACTTAACTTCAGTTTTAAAACCAGGACAGTCCCGGGCAAACTGGGATGAATTAGTTGGCCATCCTATTCTTGGAGAAAGAATTGGATGAATTAAGCATTAGCATTTTGTCATTGTTGTTTTAAGAAACATTGGAACCATAAGAAGTTAAAATTGCCTTTAAGAAATTCTGTGAAAGTTTTTGAAAATCGGTTTTGCTTTTAAAGCTACTAAACTAAATACAAATAGTCTTAAATAAATGTAATGGCTTTTGCACCGTTGTAAGTATCATCACAATGATACTGATTTCAAAATAAATAGTATTGTATTTTAAAACACAATCCTATCTTTTCTGTACCTGAATGGCTACAGCTAGTGACCTGTTTTCTAGCATTACTGATATGTTTTGCATAGTTCATGTTTGAAGTATTTTCTTCCAGTTAAAAATCAACAGTAGAGATGATGTTATCATATACGGATTATAAAATAGGTTGATTTTGAAGTAAGGATCTTAACTCACATAAGTTGTAGATCATTTAAATCTCACAAGATAAAATTTAAAATTATTTTAATATGTATTTATGCCTATTTTATTCCTAAAACGTGTGTAAAATGACTTTCAAAAATATACACATTATTATAAGTTTTTGGTTTCTTAAAATTTAGGTAAAAAATTTAGGGCAAAGGATCAATTAAGATGATATAGTAAGATAAACTCAGGTCAGGTGTGGTGGCCCAGGCTTGTAATCCTAGCCAATCCCATCCTTTGGGAGGCCAAGGTGGGAGGATCTCTTGAGCCCAGGAGTTCAAAACTAGCCTGGGCAAGATAGCAAGATCCTGTCTCTACGCAAAATAAATAAAATTAGCTAGGCATGGTGGCATGCACCTATAGTCCCAGCTATGGGAGAGGATGAGGTGGGAGGATTGCTGGAGCCTGGGAGGTCAAGGCTGCAGCGAGCAGTAATTGCACCTCTGCACTCCAGCATGGGTGACAGAGTGAGACTTCATCTCTTAAAAAAAAAATCTGGGGAAAGTTAATATCTAGAAATGCATAATATATCACACCTGTAATCCCAGCACTTTGGGAGGCCAAGGTGGGTGGATCACCTGAGGTCAGGAGCTTGATACCAGCCTGACCAAGTTGGTGAAACCTCATTTCTACTAAAAATACAAAAGTTAGCCAGTTGTGGTGGTGGGCGCCTGTAATCTCAGCTATTTGGGAGGCTGAGGCAGGAGAATTGCTTGAACCCGGGAAGCGGAGGCTGCAGTGAGCCAAGATCATGCCACTGACTCCAGCCTGGGTGACAGAGCAAGACTCTGTCTCAAAAAAAAAAAAAATGAATAATACAAAGATCTTGCACAGTTTTTATGATGGGACATAGATTTGGTTCTGAGCTTTCTGGTTGCCAAGGAAAAACAGAAATGTACCAAGTTATAAGTCATGTCTATCAGATCAAATAGAAGATGTTGAAGAGAAGTCTGTCTTTTCCTAGCACTGAGGCTGGGAGAAACTCCCCCAGAGGGCTTCATAAAGGAGCCCTTGTGTGATGTGGTGGATAGCATCCTCCAACAGCCTCCTCTAAACAGTGCAGTGTCACGGTTTTGTATGAGATCAAGCCCTCAGTGCACTCTGAGGTATAACAACAAAGTGTCCATGAGATTAGCTGCTATATTTAATACAGTGGGATGTGCCTGGAATGAGCAGGGAACAGGAGAAACCAGTTACACCATGGTGAACTCCTGACCTAAAGAACTGTGAATTAATAAATAGGTGTTGTCTTCAGGCACCACGTTTGTATTAATTTTTTTGTGCGGCAATAGAAAGTTAATACAGTTTATGCATTTTTTTCTGGATCACAGAGCATTAAGTGTACATGTGTACATGCCTGCATGTCTGTGTATTTCTCCAAGAAACTTCAAGCTTCTCTAGTATTGGAGCTGCATCTCATTTATCTCTAGAGTCATTTTGGCTGAGTTTGTTCCTGGCTCTGCCACTTATGAGGTTGAAAACTGAGGCAAGTTACTTTACTGCTCCGTCCCTCAGTTTCCTCGTCTGTAAAATGGGTATGATAATAGTACTTACTTCTAGGGCTGTTAGGAGTTTTAAGTGACTTTATACATTGGAAGTGTTTAGAGCCATGCCTGGCACATAGTAAATGCTCAGCAAACATGGTGATAGTGGTTTTATTTTATATCCTAGCACTTAGCCTAGTAGCTAACACATGCTAGGTCTTCGATTAATGTTTGAAAAGTGAATGAATTAATCAGGACTACAGTATTTCTTCTAATCATTATTTGCAATAGGATACAGGCTTTTCCAAAGCTAACTTGACTGGCTCAGTTTCCTCAAATGCACCAAGAAAGCATCAGATTTATCACAGCATGGTAACACAGAGGTGTTTAAGCCAGTCCCAGAGTGCTTAAGGACTTGCATGCTGTGGAAGCTGACTGAAAGCATACGTGGCCCGGCCCTGCCTTCATAGACCCTGCCAGCAGATCAGGGTGACACACACTTAATGCAATTGCCTCATTATCTGGTCATCAGGGAAATGCCAGCTGTCATTGCCAATTGAGCTGGGCCATCAGTCAGTTTGTTCTGACTTCATTAAGTAAATTAAAAGGTATTGCTTAAATACTTAGTAGAGGAATAACAGCTCTCATCTCAAGGAGCTAGTGAAAGCACTGGATTTGGCCACAGCTATTAGCTGTGTTGAGCTGTGAAAAATGAGAAGATTTGGAACTTACAGCTCAACATCAGAAACAAAAGAAGACTCCAAAATTTGATAAAGATGCCCATATGCACTAGCTGCCTCTCCCATCAAATTTGGGCAGTTATTGCTGATAATACCTTTTAAAATTCTAAACAGCAGAGCGGGCTCTCCCTCTTGCAGCTGAGAGCTGGCCTATCCCTCTTGAAACTGGGCCACACTGTGGTCATACAGTTCCTTTCCCCAGTGTTGAGGTAGACATGAACGTTATTACTAAATCCTTGGCTGGGGAAATGGAGGACCAAACCTGCACATGACAGCTGTAGGCTTGAGCAGTTCCACATTAAAATTGGTCTTGAGGCTTATGGATTCCGGCTCCACCGAGTTCCCTGTCTGTTGCAAGGTCCTGTGGGCATGCTTTTCCTGCTGCACATTGAGCTACATGCGATTCATTTGTCTAGCATCTGTTTCGTGCCTACACCCTTCCAGGCACTGGGCTAGGCACTAGCAGCATGGGGATCATTAAGGTGTCTCTGCCTCGAGGAAACTTACAATCATGCTCCCTTATGGTCCCATGCCTACCCTACCTTCCTGGCTTCTAGACTTGGCAAATTCACCTCACCTTTGACATTTCGTCCAAACCACACCTTTCCTTCCAGTGGAATAACTCACACTCTGTTTCATGCTCCTGTAGCCCTGTGGCCCTCATCTACTAGAACATTTACTAATTTGCATTATCCTTGGTTTACAAGTCCATCTTGAAGACAGGGACTGAACCTTACTCTTTTTTGAATCCCCCAGTGCCTGACATTGAGTTCATGCATAATGAAGTTTGCTTGAATGAAAGACCTAGTTCATAAAAGGGCATAACTATTCTTATGTAAGGTATGTAGGAGGGTGGAGGTGGGGATGGAGCCAGAGAATAAATGTGCTTTTTAAATATCTCTTTTACCACCAGAGGGAGAGATGTGTTTATAAATATCCCTTTATGTAAGCCTTTAGGTTCTGTGGTCTGGAAGGCCAAAGAGAAGCTCAGGGTCTTTCCAAGTGACTTCTCAAATTTTTAAGATGTTTTCACTTCAATTAAAAGTGGATATGACTGGCTGAGTGCAGTGGCTTACACTTGTAATCCGAGCACTTTGGGAGGCCAAGGCAGGTGGATCACTTGAGGCCAGGAGTTCGAGACCAGCCTGGCCAACATGGCAAAACCCTGGCTCTACCAAAAGTACAAAAATTAACCAGGCGTGGTGGTGGGCATCTGTAATCCCAGCTGCTCACTTGGAAGGCTGAGGCAGGAAAATCGCTTGAATCTAGGAGCTGGAGGTTGCAGTGAGCTGAGGTTGTGCCAGTGCACTCTAGCATGGCAACAGAGTGAGATTCTGTTTAAAAAAAAAAAAAGAGTGGATTTGAGCTTGAGTCGTGCCACCTTACAGCAGATCACTTTCTGTTTTTCCCTGGAACACTTTGTCATTTCTTGTTCTTTCTTACTAGAGGTTTAGGAGGGGTAGTGGGGATTTATTCACAGATTCAAATCTACGGGCAGTAAAATGCTGTTCTCCCTGAACACCTTTAATACAATAGTGGGGTTTTAAGCAATATTTGTTCTTGGCGCCAATTGTCTAGGGCAGCTGAAAGGAGTCTCCTTCCCTTCCCACCTCTGGCCTTTGCTCTTTCTCAGTAATCACTCTGGGAACACATCCATCCATTCGTCACTTCCCTTCTCTATGATTCCTGTATGAAGCAGACACGTGCCCTTCTTGCTTTGGCTTCTCTCTTCTCCAGTTCCTGAATTTCCAGTTCCTGTGGGATATCTCTGATTGATGTTCTGTTGTCCCCTCTAGCTCAGTTCTTCTAAAAGTTATTTTTTTTCTCCTGTTTATACTCCCATTCCCAACACGATTGCATTAGTGGTTCTGTTGGGCACCGATATCGAGAGGTAAGACTTGGCATAGGCAGAGGCACCCTGGTGGAAGATGCAGTGCTTTGAGTGGGAATGCTTTGGCAGTCTGTTCAGCACTCTGGAGAGCTCCTAGGTGGGGCTGGGTCCCTCCCCTGACTCTTCTTGCGCAAATGGGCGTAGGAACTCAGTACACACTCCATCATCACTGCAGTTCTGTGTTAGTTAAAGGAACCTCATTCATTTCTCCTAGGCTTAGTTCTGAGGGGCCTAAGTATTTAATGGGGCTGGGTTCTAGTTCTTGTTCTACCATTTCCTGGATGCAGTACCAGAGGGGTAAATAAACCAGTTATTTAATTGCTCTTAATTTAGGTTTTTCACTTAGATAAACTGAAAATAATATATGTACCTATTTCATAGTGTTGGTGTGAGGGTGAATTGAGATAGCACATGTAATATACACAGCACATTAACAGTAGTCACCATTTTCATTATTATTACAGAAATTATTAGTACAATAATATTAATTTTTGTCAATATGTGATTGTATGACTTGAGGCTCTTGTGGCACATCTCTGGAGATTCAGGCTGGCTTTTGGGATTAGGAGGAGCAAATGAATTTGGAGGGAGGCAGAGCCCATTGACCTTTAGTTAGTCCTCTAGGAAACCTCCTCTTTCTCCCTTGGGTACATTATTTTAGCAGCACTAGATACGTTGGGCTCAGCACAATCCATTGTCAGTTGCTGGAAAAGAAGAGCAGGGCCTTGTCGATTTGCAGAATGGGAAATATCCTGCATGTGGCAAATGGGGAAATAGGCTTGAAGAGGTCTGTGAATGCCTGAGGCGGCTCAGCGAGTTAGTGGCTGCAAACAGGACTGGCTCCTTGGGCTCCTGGGGCTCCTGGCTGCTCTCTGCACAGTCTTTGTCCATGCGATTTGCTTCCTCCTGAGGGAAAACCCTCCCTCCCCAGTCTTTCGGTAACTTCCTTTTTTTTTTTTTTTTTTTTTGAACAAGAGTCAGTTCAAATAGCTTCTGCCTCTCCAAGCCTTGGTTGTTCCTTCTGTGAAATGGAGATATGACAGCTATTTACAAGGTGGTGCGGAGCTCTGACTGGAAATTTGACAGCGTAGGTAAAAAACTTGACTTAGATGGTGACTGCAGGCATTATTTGTCTGACATGCCCACTGGTTCATTCATCCTCCCTTGTTCTCTGTGATGGTTAATACTGAGTGTCAACTTGATTGGATTGAAGGAAGCAAATTATTGATTTGGGTGTGTCCTTGAGGGTGTTGCTAAAGGAGATTAACATTTGAGTCAGTGGGCTGGGAAAGGTGGACCCACCCTTAATCTGGGCGGGGGCCATCTAATCAGCTGCCAGTGCAGCTAGAATATAAAGCAGACAGAAAAATATGAAAAGCCTGGACTGGTTTAGCCTCCCAGCCCACATCTTTATCCCATGCTGGATGCTTCCTGCCTTTGAGCATTCCAAGTTCTCCAGCTTTGGGACTCGGACTGGCTTCCTTGCTCCTTAGCTTGCAGACAGCCTATTGTGGGACCTTGCAATGGTGTGAGTTAATACTTCTTAATAAATTCTGTCTTTCTAGAAAACCCTGACTAGTACATCCCCCCTTCAGCTTTGCCTCTCACCACTAACCCTCTGCTCCTGTGTGTGGAACTTCTGAGCATTCCCCGAGCATACTACCTGTCTCAAAGGCATGACTTGCTTATGTGTTGAATAAATGAATTTACGGGCTGGCAACACCACGGTGCCTTTAGATCGACACTCTGGTGGGACTTGTTATTGGAGAAAGTACTGAATTGGCCTGGGCTCCTGGTTAACTGGGGAAAAGCCGCCCTAAGAGAAGTCAGGTGTGATTTTGGATAAAGTCATCTGATATCCTGGATGGAAGGTAGGTGTTGCTGACATGGAAACCTGATTTTCTTTGTTTCCATTTCGGTTAATAAACCATTTAAAGTTTTGATGTGGAAGAGTCTGAGTAATTTGAGGCCTAGTGGTGAATTGATGCAATTTACCAACTGTGAGGAAGTAGAGAACTGGGAGATTACTGTTGATAATTTTCAGGGTATAATGGAGTTAATTTATAATTTATAATTGATATTGGAGCTCTTTTCCATAGGCTGAGTTATGATGGAATGGAGTAAGAGTCATTTAAAGAGATTATTTTGTTGTTTGTGTCACCCTTATGAATTGGAAAGTGGAAAAAGAACATTGCGGTAAATTGGTATCTAATCTTTTCAGAGCTATTTGCTAAATAAACTGGAATTTTAATTAAAACTGCAAGCCAAGGTATAAATCACTTTAGAAGTTTGTGAAGTTTTTCTTTTTCTCTTGCCTAATAATATAATTACTACTAATAAAGATTCTTTATGGGTGGGAAATTAGACAGCAGAATAAATAGCTGGAGGAGATTGCTGTGGTACACTGAAATTATGAAAGGAGCAAGGTTATCTTCCTCTCCTGCTAACAGGGTTTGTTCTCCCCATTGTTAAATTGTCTGGTAACAATTTTGATCTCATTAAAAGTATTGCAATCACAAGCAGAAGCAAGGTGGACGATGGGCCTCACCGCGGCTCTTCCAGCTTTCATTCATATGAGTCAATTATAATGAATGGATTTAATAAAAAATACAACATGCTTTGATGATTAACTCAGTGAAGGATGAATGACACGCTTACCCAGGGTATCATATTTGCAATAACGAAGAAGAAGTGAACAGGAAAAGGAAACTTCATAGATCACAAGAATTGCTACTTTCCAGCAAAAGGTTGTTAATTACTTATCCTCTTGCGATATTTATTGGCTCTATTAGAGGATGAGTAATCATTGTGTTCCTGGGAAACCCACTGGAGCCAGACAGTGCCTTTATTACATTGGAAAGCTCTTCAGAGTGCTAGTTATCCCTCTGGGAGCCTCTCCCTTCAGATTCCCAAACAACTAGGAACCTCCAATGACTGGGAACCTGTCGGCAGTGAGACAGGAATATAGCCCACAGGCAAAAAGGAAGGGGCCTGTGAAGTGTATGGACGTCAGAGCAGTCCTTGCACATGGAGCTCATGATTGTCCTTACTCCCCCATGCCTTCCCCTAGCCCTGCTCCCCCTGCATACTTTTTTCTGGGCCCAGTCATCCCCCATGCCCCTTCCCCTTTCGCCCAGCCTTGTCTGGCATCCTCATAGTCCTGGCTGCCCTCAGTCTCTCTCTACCCCTCATCCGCCCTCCATTCTCCCCTGGTCTGACATAGCCCTGCTTGGGCACTGGGCACTTTGCACATAGACCTGTTTGGGCACTTCCTTCACCTGCAGAGTCAAGATCCAGCTCTGCAGCTTGCCCTGTGAGCCTGCAGTGATCTGTGTGGGCAGCGTGGACCTCTCCAACTTTGGCTGTTCCCCTGCCCTCGCAGGCTCCAGGCATGGGGGACATCTCTGCTGTCCCATACTCCCCAGTTCATGTGCACTGATCCCTCTGCCTGATTTCCCTTTGACTCTTCCTTTGCAAAGGCCTACTTCACGCCCCGTTCCAGTGGCCCCTCCTTGGTTAGGCTTTTCTCATCTAGACCAGAAACCACTGCTTCTCCCTCCAGACTCTCACACAGCACTCTGGCACGTGGAGTGCATTTGCAGATCTGTCCACATGTCTGCCTCTACCCCGACCCGGCTCCTGGAACCCTGTTGACTGGAGCCATGCTTGATGGATTGTTTTTCCTGAGGTGGGTTTGTGGAGGGCCAGCTTCTGCTTTCTCTGCCATCCGGCATGTCTAGGGACCCTTCCTCTCTGCCTTTTTCACCAAGGGACTTAATTAGGTGAACAATCCAGGAGGCTTGCTCTCAATAATCTCTAATTGGACTAATTTAACTCCCACTGTCTACCTGGCCGTTCACAAACAGACTTTCACCTATGTGGTTGTTTTTCTCTTTACAGCATCCCTGTGAGGGAGGCTCTGCTACTCATCTTTCTCAGATGATGAAACCAAGGCCCTTAATAGTTGGCAGGGCTGAGATTTGAATCCAAGTTCCTGAACTCAAGGGAAGGAGCCTTTCTGCACTTGTGGGCTTTCTCCAGAGGTTGTGTGCCTACTCAAGAAGACTCACATGGCTTTAATACCCTGATTGTACCATGTGCACATTTAAACTTAGGCTAGTCCTGCAGTACCCCCATCTCCTAGCTCTTTTGGGTAATAGAAAGATGGGTGAAGGAGGTGTTTCAAAAAGTCTTATCAGCCAATAAGTATGAGGTGAAGAATGATAGGAAAGAATGGAAAAGAAGAAGGAAGACAGTATTTTTTGAACACCTACTATCCATCAAGCATTGTGTGTCAGGCCCAGAGCTAGGTGGTCCAAACATGTTATTAATCCTTGTGGTGACCCAATCAAGTTGACATTATTTTTCCCATAGAGAAACAGGCTTGAAGTTGCTCCCACAGGTAGGCTTCCCCACCAGCCCCATCCAAAGACACTGCAGTCAGGAAGCTGTCTGGTCCCTCGCCAGCATGGGGAAATCTTTTCTCACCTGCCCCATTTTCCATAGGCAAGAGTGAACCTGGCATTTTCCTGAGCCCCTCAGTTGGGGTGGATTTCTCCTCTGGGGAGCAGTGCTTTTCACTGAGATGTGAGAAGCAAGGCAGAGAAGTGAGCAGGCCTCCCTTTTTCAGGCCTGAAAGGGACACGCCTCCTTTTGATGTGCTCACATTTGGCAGATAGAACTGTGTTCCATCCGGTCACACCCTTCAGGATTTTATCAATTTCAACTAGTATTTTCCTAGTTGGCTTGTTTTTTGATTGAAGAAGACGATAGATTTTTTTTTTTCGTCCACTCTTGAAGGGGAGTTACTTAGTCCCTTCTTTGTCTTAATTGGCCTCTTCTGGACTTTTCTGTGCTGTTTTTCTTTTGTGATTTTTATTGTTATGGATTCTTTCTAATTTGGTCTTGAGGTCTCTGTGTTTAGTGTGGCCGCAAGCCAAGATAGCCACTCTCTAGGAGCCCTGACCAGGGGAAAGTTAGGTTTTGGTGTGTGTCAGATGAGGCACAATGAAGAGGTGAAACAGAAGAAATTTATTACTCAGAGGATCCAGAGAGGTTAGGGGTACTGACTGTGGACCATCTGGAAGTCTGGAGGGGACAGAGAGCTCAACCAGTGAATGGGAAGTAAAAGCAAGTGAGTGAGCATGAGAGAGAGAGACAGAGAGAGAGAGAGACAGAGAGAGAGAGAGAGAGAGAGAGAGACAGACAGACAGACTGACTGACTCTGGTGTTGGGAATTAAGTTTTGTTGTGGTCAGCAGCTGTGAGTGTGCTGGGTTTTGGGTCTGCGGGATGAGCAGCAAGCAGGCAGTATCACAGCCACATGGGAGGGAAAGTTTTAACTAGGCCAAAGGTGATGTGGTATGACTGGGTTTCAAATAACTTATGCCAGGCCACAGAATGGATGCCACAGTAGAAACTGCAGGGCGTATTAGAGAAATTTATGGCATCTTCTTTGAAGTGTTTGTCACAACTGTCTGCTGTACACACTCATTTTATCCATCCATCCATCCCCCTTAGCTGAACTGAAGGAGTGCAATCTTTGGAGATAAATCAACGTAGCTTCAAATTCTGGGTTTGTCACTTATTAGCAATGGGATTGTATTTCTTCATCTACAGATTGGAGGCATTTATGTAAGATACCTGGCATATAGTTAAGTACTCAATAGTAATTATGATATTCATTATATTATAAGGATGTATTGATCTTAAATTCCTTCATTCTCAGAACATGTTCTTTCTCTGGGACCTTGCTCTAAAACTGAAAACTGAAATGGTGCATTCATTAACTATTGGTGTGTAAAAAATTTCCCCAAAACTTAGCAGCTTAAAACAAAAACATCCATGATCTCACACCATTTCTGAGGGTTAGGAATCTGAGTGTGACTTAGCTGGGTGGTTCTGGCTTAGGCTTTTTCATGAGGCTACAGTCAAGCTGTTGGGCAGGGCCGCAGACACTGAGTATTTGACTGGGGCTGACGGATCCACTTCCAAGCTCACTCACATGGCTGGTGGCAGGTGACTTCGATTGCTTACCATGTGGGCGCCTCTTAGGTATTCCCAAAGCAAGGGGGAGTCGGGAGACCAAGCCAGAAGCCATAGTCTTTTTTTTTTTCTTTTTTTGAGACAGTCTCACTCTGTCACCCAGGCTGAAGTGCAGTGACATGATATTGGCTCACTGCAACCTCTGCCTCCTGGGTTCAAGTGATTCTCCTGCCTCAGCCTCCTGAATAGCTGGAATTACAGGCATATGGCTCCACACTCAGCTAATTTTTGTGTTTTTTATAGAGATGGGGTTTCACTATGTTGGTCAGGCTAGTCTCAAACACCTGACCTCCTGATTCACCCACTTCGGCCTCCCCAAGTGCTGGGATTACAGGCGTGAGCCACCGTGCCTGGCCAAGCCATAGTCTTTTTACAAAGATATCTGAAATATCAGAAGTGATGGCTCATCACTTTTGCTGTATGCCATTGGTCATCTAGACCAAACCTGTGACAATGTGGGAGAGGACACACAAGGGAATGAATTCCAGGAGGCAGGGATCATTGGGGACCATCTTGGAGGCTTCAGACCACAAATGGGGGAGATGATAGAAAGAAGAATAAAATGTCTCTGCCCTGAAGCATTCTGTCAGGTCAGGGAGGCAGTCATGTAAACATAAATGCCCTGTAAGGCAGTGGCTGTACTACCCACATCAACAGAATGCCAGGGGTACACTGGAGAGAACTCTGTTAACCTGCCTGAAGGCATCATGGAAGGCTTCCCAAGTACAGGCACCCTGCAGTGTCCTTACTCAAGAGCTGTCCTAATGATATGTGATATTTGGTTGGCTTCTTTTTAAATTGAACTTACTTGTTGAGGTGATTTCCTTGGACATTAAAAATAATAACCTGTTTCATATAACAGCAATGTACTGTTTGCAAAGTACTTTCCCATGCACTATGTCAGTCCGCATAACAACCCTGGGAGGTGGACAGGTTTTATTGCTTTTTTTTTTTCTCTGTTGTGGCTGAGCTGTGAAAGCTTACAGGGGCAAAGTCACTGTGTCAGAGTCTCTGAGTGGGGCATGGTGGGTTGGGGCTTGAGTCGGGGTCTTGCTAGTCCATGCTTCGTGCCTTGGCCACCACACCTTCCCTGTGTTTCCTTTGAGTACTTCGGACCCCTCATCTTAGAGCAGCCATTTGGACCATTTCCCCCTGCAGATGCATGGCACATAGGCTTGCTCATATCAAAGCTTATTTGCCACCTTTATCTTCAGTCACTTGAAATGCTTTCTGTTCATAGAGAAGCTTTATGAAGAAAATCATTCACAAAAGACAGAAATGTGAATTGTGCTTTCATCAGCATTAAGTGTGAAATTTCATTTTGCAAAATCCCCAGGGGGACTTGAACTTTCTCTTTGGGCCATTAGAAGAGGGACCGGAACATCAATTCCTTAAACACAGATTTGCTCAAAGAATATTTAACAGCTTCAGTTCTGGTTGAACGTGACCATTTTGCAAGTTTGTTTTTAGTTCTCTTTTGGTCAAGAGGGAAAAGATTTCAGGTCCACCCAGGTGTATACTCTGGGGGAGGAACTTTTTTTGTGACAAAGATGGTAGCATGTAGGGTAGGTTAGTTACATGATTCATCTGTAACTAGTAAATAAGACTATAATGATCTTCAAAAAGGCATCTGTAGTGCTTAAGTGTATGGGCCTTGGAATTGGGCAGACCTGGATTTGATCCTGCCTCTGCCCTTACCATATCTCTGTGACCTTGGGAAAGTTATTTACTCTCCTAATGCTTGGTGCCCTCATTTGCAAATAGGGTTAATAGTAGCACCTATATCATAACCTTTATCATAGTTTTAATAGTAGCACCTTTATTGTGTTTTGTGGATTAAATAAGGTAATACATATAAAGTGTTTAACCCATAGACATAGGAGTAAGCATTACCAAATGCTAATGTAGTGATGATGATGATGACATGCATTTGAGTGACTGCTGTTTGTGAGTTCATTCATTCATGAAACATTACTGCAGGCATTGCTAACACTGGTATCTGAGAACAACTAGGAGCTGTAGGGAGTCTTTGAATCTCCTAAGCTCGTGTGGAAGATTTTGTGCATATGTGTGCTTTTCAGGCAAGAATCTCAAAGGATGTATGACCCCAGAAAGGTTAAAAACAAAGCCTACAGTGTGCTGAAGACTTGGTATTAGGGCTACACTGATGATCCTGGGACTCTCCTTGTACTTAAAGAGTTTGCAAAGTGGCCAGGCTGACAGATGAATAAAAATGTTGCAGAATGGCCTGTGATGGGTCTAGTGACAGATGCCACAGACAAAGAGAGCTGAGGGTTCATCATGGAGGTGGGAGTGGGTGGGCAAGCCCAGCCAGAAGATCCCAGGTGGAAGGATGACATGAAGAAACCCAGGCCACCAATCAAGTGCTGTGTCCTTAAAGGATTGAAAGTAGTCACAGTGACAGTGCAAGTGCCCAAGAAGTAAGAGGCCCAACTTGAGGTGGACAGGCTGGCAGAGGGGAATCTGTGACTTTACCATTTTGCATTTCCACCAGAAAGGAATGAGAGTTCCTGTTGCTCGATGTCCTAGCCAACATTTGGTGTGGTCAGTGTTTTGGATGTTGGCCATTCTAATAGGTGTCTGGTGGTAATTCATTGTTATTTTATATACTATTTGGTTACCGTAGCTTTGTTACAGTTTTGACATCAGGAAATGTGAGACCTCCAGGCTGGACACAGTGGCTCACGCCTTTAATCCCAGTACTTTGGGAGGCTGAGGTGGGTGGATCACCTGAGGTGTCAGGAGCTCAAGATCAGCCTGGCCCACATGGCAAAACCCAGCCTCTACTAAAAACACAAAAATTAGCCAGGTGTGCTGGCGGGTGCCTGTAATCCCAGCCACTTGGGAGGCTGAGGTGGAAGAATCGCTTGAGCCCGGGAGGCAGAGGTTGTAGTAGGAGCTGCAATTGCACCACTGCACTCCAGCCTGGAAGAAGACTCTGTCTCAAAAAAAAAAAAAAAAAAAAAAAAAAAAAGAAGTGTGGGACCTCCACCTGGTTCTTTTTTTTTTTTTTTTCCAAGATTGTTTTGACTATTTGGGGGTCCCTTGTAATTCCATATGAATTTTAGGATGAATTTTTTAATTCTGAAAAAAAGTTATTGGGATTTTGGTAGAGACTGCATTGCATCTGTAGATCATTTTGGGTTGTGTTGACATCTTGACAATATTAACTCTTCCAGTCTATGAGCATAGGATATCTTCTTGTTTATTTTTATTAATATGTTCTTTAATTTCTTTTACAAATACTTTATAATTTTCAGTGTATAAATCTTTCACCTCTTTGGTTAATTCATAAGTATTTTATTCTTTTTGAGGCTACTATAAATGGGATTCTTTAAAAAATGTCCTTTTTGGATTGTTCATCATTATGTATAGAAACACAATTGATTTTTATGTGTTGATTTTGTATCCTGCAACTTTGCTGACTTTGTTTATTACTTTTAATATTTTCTGTGAAATCATTAGAGTTTTCTACATATGGGATTATGTCATCTACAAACATAATTTTGCTTCTTGTTTTCAAATTTGGACACCTTTTATTTCTTTCTCTTGCCTATTCTGGCTAGAATTTCTAACAATATGTTGATGTTGAATAGAAGCGGTGAAAGTGGCCAACTTGGTCTTATTCCTTATCATGGAGGAAAAGCTTTTAGTATTTTACCATTGAGTATGCTGTTAGCTGTGTAAGCAGACAGTTTTTTTTTTTTTTTTAAAGGAGCTTAAAAAGAGGTAGGATTGTGAATCCTGGGACTTATTTCAAATTTTGTCCTCTATATATCTAGCACCTAGCACAGTGTCTGGCGTGTAGTAATTACTGAGTGAATGGATATGTTTTTAAAAATGGTAGTTTCTCAAAACTGAATGAGCTAAAGTGCTTCTAAATGGAGGGGCAATCTGGTATTCGTGAGGATGGGAAGGAATGGAGAGTGATGAAAAGGGAGACAAGAGTCATTGGGTTGCCCACTGACAAGGTGTTGCTTCTTCATTGTGGGCAACAAAGTCACTTTACCCTTTGCTTGGATAGCCTGCTTAATTCTGGTTATTTTCTCCCTTCTGTATCAGCACTTAACAACTAGAAGAAAATAACATATGTTGCATCTCTTTGTGTTTATGACTACTGAATTAATAACTTACAGCCCATTGCATAAAAGGAAAATGAGCAAAATGCTGTAAATTATAGATGGAAGTTATTAATGTGAATAGAGTGTACAATGTATGCCTCACTGTGCACAGCTTTGAACTAATGTGACTGATTTAAAGGACTCGAGTCTGGCTTCATTTTAATGTGGAATGGATGGACAGCATTGAGTCACCACCATTTCATTAGCAAGGCTATGTTCTTCCATGGGACCTTGGCCCCTCAACTCCAAGTAGATAAAAATTCTTATTACCTATAGTCCTAGAATGGGAAAATCAAAAGATTTTTATTTAATGTGTTGGCATTTCTATTCGTGTGCACTTTTAACAAGCAAGTTCTGAAAATGAACTAACATGGCCTCTCTTTTCTCCTTTAACAAGGTCATGCATCTGAGTTACAGATTTAAAAAATATGTTCATTAAATGCAGAGCTTGTTGATAACTTTGAGAAGCAGCAGGATGTAGTGGAAAGAACAGGCTCTTTTGTCTCAGTGAGAAGATTTCCTGGCTGCAAATAATTGAAACTCTATCGCTTGTGCCAAACAGGACTTTAGAAGACCAAAAATGTATTCTCAGGATACAAGGCTATCTTACAGGCTCAGGAGGGTCTGAGGCCACTCAGTCTAAGTTTCTAGGGCAACGTGGTCTCATCTCTGCTTTCCCTCCCACACCTGCTCCTTTCTTGTCTCTCAGCAGACTGGCCGTCTCTGCTCCCGTGCACACAACCAAGCATAGCTGCCTGGCTCTGGCTTTTTATCCCTGCCAGTTCAAGGGCCAGCAGAGGTTGTCTGGCATCTCTGATTTCCAGATTCCTGGAAGAGAGGATCTGGTTATCTCATCTTGAGTCAGATGACCATGGCTGATTTGTTCATTTATTAATTCAGGAAGTCTTTATGAGTTTCAGGAAACGTTATAGGCACTGGGATTCATCTTATCCACATGGAGCATGTGTGTGTGTGTGTGTGTGTGAGAGAGAGAATCCACATGGAGTGTGTGTGTGTGTGTGTGTGTGTGTGTGAAAGAGGCGGGGGGGGACTCTGAAAGCTTATTCTTTAGGCTTGGTTAAGGGTTGTAATTTTCAGAGGAAAGCATGTATGGGCTTGGAACTTGGATAGACCTAGACTCAGATCCTGGTTCCCCCCCTTACAGCTGTGTGTGATCCTTGGGCATGTTAAATTACCTCTGTCAGCCCCAAGTTTTGAATCAGCAAAATGGGAGTAGTCCTTTATAGGGTAGTTATAAAGATTAAGGTGAAGTGGTGCCTGCAAAGCCAGGATTGTAGTGTCTGCCACATGTAATCAGAGCTCTGCCACTTGGAGCAAGTTATTAAACCTGTATGAATCTGTTTCCTCATCTCTAAAATGCGAAAGAATATTTGGCTACCTCACATGCGTATTATAACGATTAAACCATGGTAAGTATACCAGGGTGCCAGGAATTTGTACATAATGGATACTCAGCGTGATCGCTGCTCTTCTTATTCTTATTATGAGTCACATTTTTTTCTCTTCTAGTTCCCATTTGGCCGACGCTTGCCTTGTGACATCTACTGGCATGGAGTTTCATTTCATGACAATGACATATTCTCCGGTCAAGTGAACAAGTTTCCAGGTATCTGCTATTATTGTCGACATTTGAAAATGTTTCTAGGGCCAAGTCCTAGGCACACTCTTCTACAAAAACATGACAATTATTTTTGAGACCAAATTTGAGGACTCTTAATTGGGAATTGCTGTGTTCCCCAGCCACTAGGGGTTTAAGGATTGGAGACAGGCTTTTAAAGAATCAAAGACAGGCTTTCTTGGTCTAAAGTCCACTGGTGGAAGAATACGGTTTTCACTTTGTGGGTTATACATATAATATGGGGTTCTAATGAGAGGACTATATTCTGAAAATGAAAAAAATGGAACAATTTACTCTTGCAGGAAATAAAAGTACCAGAATTCTAGGAACATGTCATAGAAATGGGGTATCAACTTCCCTTTTCTTTAAGTATTATATTTGGAGGTGCCATTTTTAAAACCAAATATATCAGTCTCCATACTAAGTACTATAGGCTGCAGATAGCCTCTGCCTTTTGCCTAATGACATCATCTCAGCAAGACTTACCCTATAAGGAGAAATCTTAGTGCCAGAAAAGCATCATAGCCAGCACTAAGATATCCCCCTCACTCCACTGCCAACTTCCTAATACAATTTTTTTGTTTTGCATTTTAATGTCTACCACTTTTTTGAGACAGAGTCTTGCTCTGTCACCCAAGCTGGAGAGCAGCAGTGCAATCTTGGCTCACTGCAACCTCTGCCTCCCAGGTTCAAGCAATTCGTCTGCCTCAGCCTCCCGAGTAGCTGAGATTACAGCCCTGTACCACCACACCTGGCTAATTTTGTATTTTTAGTAGAGACAGGGTTTCACCATGTCATGTTGGCCAGGCTGGTCTCGAACCCCTGACCTCAAGTGATCCACCTGTCTCGGCCTCCCAAAGTGCTGGGATTACAAGTGTGAGCCACTGTGCCCAGTGTCTTCATTATTTTTGATGGCTGAATGAAGAGGGTATTTAAGATGGTAGGACAGCTTAGGGAGAAGGAGCATTGGATTAAGCTGGGTATGATACAGTCAGAGGGTCTTCCACTTATTTTTTAAAATGTTAATATATTACCCAGACCGTATTACAATGCCATAATAAATAATTTTTAAAAAGAACATCACCCTGAATCCCATTCCTCATTTAACAAAACAGCAATGGGAATATTTCCATATTTCCTTCCAATGTTGACTCATCCTTTTTGCATGGTTGCAGTCATAGTGTAATTGCCTAAATATAAGGTGTTTTCTCTTAGCATTTTATAAGTTTTACCTGTTTTAAAGAGAGAAACAATTTACTCTTTTTCCTTGACCTTCTATCCCGTGTCTTTAAGGAAATGTTGCAGAAAACCCAATAGCCATATGTTATACACTGGTTAGTAGTTACGCCACATCCACTAGGGGTTTCCACCTAAGCATGCAGTCTTACAAGGTCACTACCATAGGCCACGCTTGGCTCAGATTCACTTAGAAGGATACAGGGGAGGAAACACAGCTTGCCGGCCAGTCAGTGTCAAGCATTTCCCTTCAGTGGAGTATGTGCAAGAGTTCCAGGGACTAGTCTTTGGCTCAAGTGAAAGCTCAGGTGCAAAAGGACAAGATTCACATTGGTGGAAGTGAGTCTTTCTTGGTTTAGATGCCCCACAGGAGTCAGTATCTCTTAGAATTGCTCCGTAGTATGGATTCTAAGGTCCCAGCAAGGGTCATATTAAGTTACAGGAATCATCTCACTCAGAAAAGCCTAGAGTTATGGTTTTCTACTAGATACTTATGCAATTTACCAATCAGGGATCATTTTAACCAGATGTCTAGTCATTCAGCTAACATTCTACCTTCATTGTTTTCTAGGGGAACAGAGATAGAAAGTTAACCCAAGGTCAAATTTATCCTTAGAGAAGGAGAAAGGGTTTTGTTTCAGAACAAGAATGATTCTTGCAGCCAGAATTCCTGCACAACAGTTTAATGAGATAGCTGTTATTTTCTGTGTCTTGCTGTTCAGAAAAGGATGCTTTCTGATGCCACTTAAAGGACTTATTAGGATATTGGGAGGATACAATTTGGAAGAGAAAACACTTTGAATGAGGACAGAGTTTCTAAGACATGAATCATCAAATGAGGCTTCATTTACACGTTCCCCATTCGCTCCTGCCTCATCTAGTGGCTGGGGGTAGGAAAGAAGTAGTTAGAGATTTCCATTTGGAATACAAATTAGAAATATAGAACGAAGTACCCCCAAAGGATGAGTTTCATTATAGGTGATGAAAGGATATTTATTCCAAAGAAGCAGGTTTGCCCCATCTCATATTCTACATGCCAGTGATTGGAACATAGACATTTCCACTTTACTAACAGAAATTAATTAGTTCTAATGACAAAGCAGGCTCCCAAACCTCTAGGCAGAGGAACAGTGTTGCCTCACCCTCTGCCCCATGAAAGGTAGTAATCCTCAGCAGAGGGGTGATTCTAGAACAGTCTGTCCTCTGACACCAGTTTGTGTCCAAGCTTATCTTCTGTCTCTCATATATCCCGTTATTCTAAAATGCGTTTCCTATGCATTGTATATTACTTAGGGTAAGTTCTAGTGGATATCCCAGGCAAGTATAAACACTTTTATTTGCTGAGTAAACTGAAAATGTTTGGATACTCACATATGGAAGTGATTAATTTTGTTTGTGTCAGCACACTAGATTTTAGTCACTTTTCTATGGACAATTTCCTGGTTCAAAATACATTATTATGGGCTGGGCATGGTGGCTCATAACTGTAATCCCAGCACTTTGGGAGGCCGAGACAGCTGATCACAAGGTTAGGAGATCGAGACCATCCTGGCCAACATGGTGAAACCCTGTCTCTTCTGAAATACAAAAAATTAGCCTGGCATGGTGGCATGCATCTATAGTCCCAACTACTTGGGAGGCTGAGGCAGGGGAATCACTTGAACCTGGGAGGCGGAGGTTATAGTGAGCTGAGATCGCACCACTGCACTCCAGCCTGGTGACAGAACAAGACTCCATCTCAAAAAAAAAAAAAAAAAAACCACATTATTACATTTTAGCTGATGAATTAAGACTTTTCTACTTTAGAAAGTAGGCATATCTAATATCTACTTTCTTTAGACATCTCTAAATCAGACAAATCAGATTAGACATAGCAGATTTAGCTTTAAGAAAGTCCAAAACTGTCCATTCTCAGCTTCCGAGCAGGTCTTTTGCTGAGTTTCAGGGTCTGAGATGTATGGGATCACGTGGCAGGTGGTACCTGAGAGCCCACCTGAGGAGGGGCTTTCTGCTGGAGAGGGAGGGAGCTTCAGTGAGGAACCTGTGGGGACAGCCATCTGTCAAGCATTGGTCAAAGACAGAGAAAGGCATGTAAAGAGAGAAGAAAAATACAACCAAAGAGCTATGCTGGAGGAAGCTGGAATGCTATGGGGATCTGGAGCAAGGGCAGGCAACCAAACCCAGATTTGCCCAGGGAGCAGCAGGGTGAGAGAGCCTAGAGAAGAGGACTGGCATGGAAAATGAGCCTCCAGGGTAGATGGGCCCGATCCCCATGCCAAACAAGGGAGCAGAGTTGGTGCAAAGACAGAATGCCTTGAGCACATTGCTCATTCAGCAAAGGGCAAGTGGGCCACCATGGTTAGAGGGCATCAGGTGAGCGGGGCAGGGGTGGGGTGATGAGCAGGAACCCAAGTACAGCACTGTTAGAGCCTGAAGGTCATGGGAAGCCACTGAGGATTTTTTTTTTTTTTTTTTTTTTTTTTGAGGCAGTCTCGCTCTGTCACCAGGCTGGAGTGCAGTGGTGCGATCTCGGCTCATTGCAACCTCTGCCTCCCAGGTTCAAGCAATTCTCCTGCCTCAGCCTCCTGAGTAGCTGGGACTACAGGTGCATGCCACCATGCCCAGTTAATTTTTGTATTTTTAGTAGAGATGGGGTTTCACCATGTGGGCCAGGATGCTCTCGATCTCTTGATCTTGTGATCTGCCTGCCTCAGCCTCCAAAGTGCTGGGATTACAGGTATGAGCCACTGCGCCTGGCCACCACTGAGGAATTTTTAAGCCAGATGGTGATGTGGGCCAGCTTACATGTTAGCACGATCAGCCAGAGCGACAATTAGAAACAGGTGAGACAGCTGAGAGAAGAAACAGATGTAGCTAAGAGTCTGCTGCAGCATCCACCTAAGAGATGAATGGATCAGTGGCAATGGGAATAGAGAGAATAGGATGGATCAGAAAGTATTTATTTGTTGTTTGGTGGTTGTAATGTGTTTTTGCCAAGAATTCTTCTTACAAATAATATTTTGATTAAATAGTGCTCCAAGTATAGCTCAGTTTTGTTTTGCTTTGTTTTATGTTAATTGGGTTAAGTAGGGCTGCATGGGCAGGCCTGAGATTTAGCTGTTATGCTCTCGGTTAACTTGAATTGGATGAGACCCACCAGGCCTTGAGACTCCAGTATAGCAAACAGAAGCACCCAGTCCTCAGAAGGAGGGCAGGAGGCAAGCTCTTGGTGTCAGAAGCTCCCACTTGAATTAGGAGGTTTTCCCAATTGATAGGGGAACTGCCCCTGTAGGGACATCTAGGGATAGACCTCACTGAGAAGCCAAGGTGGGCAGTCAACCTCAAAAGGAGCTGTTAGGTGGCAGAACTCCAGACACTGGGCTGAAGCCACAGACAGGAGGACTCCAGCCCTTGCAGGGTGGGCTTGAAAGGAACAGAGGAGAGACTGGGGAGAGGAGGGACATTGGAGAGAACAAGGAAGAGGCCTCAGCTCTGCATTGCTAAAGCAGCCACTCAGGCACCAGGAGCAAAAGATAAGGTCACCAACATTTGGGGATAAGCAATAAAGCATGGGAAAAATGGGTAAAATCCTTCTTATCTGATTGGAATATGAAATCTAGGTGAGACTTTTAGCAGAAGGGAGCTGAGGGTTATATCTTCTATCTCAGATCAGAATTGGTTGTAGAGCCCAGGGAGGGGACACAGGTGACAAGGGGTCAGGTGCTGCACCTGCTTAGGGAAAGGGGACTGGGCCTGAAGTCAGCAGAGCTGGCCATAACCTCCCTTCTCACAGATTTATCTGGGAACTTGTACCCTGGATCAGCTAGAAACCCTGCTCCCCTGACACCTGTCTCTGAGCCACCTCCAGAGGTGGAGATGCCAGCAGCTTCCATGTGGGTTCTAGTGAGGGCCCAGAAACTCTTTCCTTGGTGGCACTGGATAGGAGCACAGCTTAGATATGGAGGAGCAAAGTGGATTGAGAGAGGTCTACACCCATGCCTCTTAGAGACAGGCATTCAGGCAGAGTTGGGGTGAGCTGCCTATGGCCTGCAGGCAGGAAGTGCCTGGCTTCCAGGGGTGCTTCTTAAGTTGGCTATATTCAGTAGAAAACTGTCTGGAGACGAAAAGGTAAACTTGGAAGCACCTATTAGCTGGCGTGGGGCCTGACGATGCACATTACAGAAGGAGCCATTGCCAATATTAAATGAATATTGATTCAGTTTGCTGGACATAGATTTTTCACAAAATTTTTCTGGGGCATCCAGACTGCCCTCACGTACTCACAGCTCTCTAGGTAGTGTGAGCCCATCTGACCTGCTGAGGGATTTCGGAAAGAGAACCTTCCCCTGCCCAACGACCTTAAAGTGCAGCAAATACCACAACGCTGTTTGGTCAACAGGGATCCTCTACGTGGAGTAAGGTGCTATATTACAGTTAGTTATGAAGCCTTTCAGTTCAATATTGTAACTAAAATGTTAGTCCACCTCAAGCAAAAGGATTCCAAAAAAGTTGAAATTTTGTTTGGTTTACCTTGCGGTCAGCTCTAGTGTTTATAATGCAATTCTAATTTTGTAAAGGAATGAAAGGAAATAGCGGTGATTTTCCAGACACCCTTCTTGGGAAGCCCAGAATAGTGTCCTCAGTGAGTTGTCTTGACTATTGAACAGTCCATGTTAGAGCATAGTTTATTAGTGCTTTTTAAGCACCTTTATTTCTTACTTAATCCTTCCCTAGATCCTTCTAAACAACAACTAACACCTGGGCATTAACATCTTGAAGCTGGGATCTTCAGATTTATTGCACTTTTTAATATGCTGACAGAAGAAGAATGTGGTTCTTAAAACTTCTCAGATGTTTACCCTTTGCTGCCTGAACATGGGAGTTTAGAGGAACCTCATTCATTCTGATTGCCCATTTGGAATGTGTGATAATTTGGGCATGCCAAGCTGACATGAAACTTTGTATTTTCTATTAAAAATAGCTTGCTAAGCACATTTCTAGTGTCAGTAATGGAACTGTTTGGTCTTTTTCAGGGCAAAGGCCATTTTTAGCCTCCATTTTTAGCAGTGATATTTGCCTTAAGACATAAGCATAATGGCTGGGCACAGTGGCTCACGTCTGTAACCCCAGCGCTTTGGGAGGCTGAGGCAGGTAGATCACCTAAGGTCAGGAGTTCCAGACCAGCCTGGCCAACATGAGGAAACCCCTTCTCTACTAAAACTATGAAAATTTGCTGGGCATGGTGGTGTGTGCCTGTAATCCCAGCTACTGGGGAGGCTAAGGCAAGAGAATTGCTTGAACTTGGGAGGTGGAGGTTGCAGTGAGCTGAGATCACACCACTGTACTCCAGCCTAGGCAACAAGAGTAAAACTCTGCCTAAAAAAAAAAAAGAAAGAAGGCTGATGCCAGGCACAGTGGCTTCCGCCTGAAATCCCAGCACTTTGGCAGGCCAAGGTGGGTGGGTGGCTTGAGCCTAGAACTTTGAGATCAGCCTAGGCAATAGTGAGACCCTGTCTCTAAAAAAACAAAAAACAATATAAAAATTAGCCAGCTACTCAGGAGGCTGAGGTGGGAGGATCACTTGAGCCTGGGAGGCGAAGGTTGCGGTGAGCTGAGATTATGCCACTGCACTCTAGCCTGTACAGTAGAGCAAGACTCTGTTTCAAAGAAAGAAAGAAAGAGCATGCTAAAATTGATAATAATTTTTACCTATTTGCTTAAAATTTGCTACAATATATAGTACTCAGTTTCTTCTCTTGTCAGAGTTACTAATGATGTTACAAGAAAAAAAATCTACCATTCTTTTAATGTTTTATAACAGTGAGACATTTCAATTCCCTCTGGGCAAATTAATGAGATAGGATCAATGTCAGTGTCAGTCCTTACAACTGAGGAACTCCTACAGATTGCATTTTTCACTTTGAAGTATAAATTATGGTATTCTTTTTATTTCCTGTCCTTCATTCAAGGAGACAGATTTTATGCTGAAAGATGTGCATTTTTCTGTTTCATGCCTTTAATACTCATGAAACAGTAAAAGAAAGAAGCTTAATTAAGCCTCTCATAATGTAACCAGAGTCCACTAGATAATATTCTCTAGGGTACAAGATGGAAGGAATCCCAGAAGCATGTATGGTGGTCCCAAATTAAAGAAGGTATTAAATTTTAAGTGCAAGATATAAATGCTTCCCTATTCATTACCTAAGGGGACGACAAAGAATAGAATAATAAACTAGGTGAAAACGCATTCTTTCAAACTGATGCTTCATTTTTATAAAGAGAAAAGAACACCCGTCTATTACCTCAAGTTTTTCATTAACTCAGTAGTTCTTTCCAAACCATGAGTCACCACTGTGGGGGACAACTCAGACTTTTTAAAAAAATCCTGCCCCTAAAAGAGAATATGTCGGGTGGGTGGTTTTAAAAGTCCCAAATAATGGCTGTTTTATAGCTAGCAGCCCACTGTTGTTAAAACCTCACAGCATCTCTTCTCCCCAGGCATGACGGAGATGGTGCGTAAAATTACTCTGAGCAGAGCAGTGAGAACCATGCAGAATCTCTTTCCTGAGGAGTACAACTTCTACCCTCGCTCATGGATTCTGCCTGACGAGTTCCAGCTCTTTGTTGCTCAGGTAGATGGCACTCCGTCCCCATGACCCCTGAATTATATTATGGTTGCAACTGTGTCCTGGGTCCTGTGTGCTGGGAGCTGGGGCAGGGGGTCCCAGGAAGCCCAGACTGACTAAGGAAGCGTCTTAACAGCACACCATAGGTGTTGGCAGCTATCAAAACAACTTGCATAGTTGAACGAGTAGGGTAACAGGTAGGTAAACTGAAGAAACAGGTCTTGACACAAGGAGACAGGCCTGAGGCTGGTATCAGAGCTGGATCATGGAGTCAGGATGCTGGAAAG
Source organism: Sapajus apella (assembly GCF_009761245.1). NCBI lineage: Eukaryota > Metazoa > Chordata > Mammalia > Primates > Cebidae > Sapajus > Sapajus apella. Next base: position 7,351,234 of record NW_022437016.1, on the reverse strand, counting down.
CCAGCAAGCTGGAGCCAGAGCAGGTGGTTGGGCAGTGGAACGGGGCCACTGGGGGAATCCTAGAGCCGTGGCCTCCCTGGCTTCCTGTGGTCTGAGACGTGCAAGGTCAGGCTTTGTTTAAAGGCCAGGGAGCAGGTCTGACAAACTCATGGGGAACCCTGTAGGTGTTTTGCTTTAAACTTGTTACAGAATCAATTGTCAAGTGACCCATTCCATCTCGAACCACTATGTTTGAGCATGTAATACACTGGAGTCTTCACTTATGAAGTGGAACCAGTAGGGAAGCGGAACTCAGAATTGCCATTTTTGTTAGCCTTTTAACAGTTTCATTTAGGACCCTTTCAAAGCCCTTGTGTACAAGTTACACAGTCCGTTTCATAACTCTGGGGTACCTGTACAACCAGTGCCTGTCTAGTTGTGATGAGGCTAATACCATTTACTGGTCCTGCTGTGTTCCAGGCTTTGTGCTAGAAGTTTAATATATTTTATTTAATTTTTATTTTTTTGAGACGAAGTTTTCCTCTGTTGCCCAGGCTAGAGTGCCGTGGTGCGATCTTGGCTTACTGCAGCCTTTGTCTCCTGGGTTTAAGAGATTCTCCTGCCTCAGCCTTCTGAGTAGCTGAGACTACAGATGCGCACCACCACACCCAGCTAATTTTTGTTTTGTTTTGTATTTTCAATAGAGACAGGGGTTTCACCATGTTGGCCAGGCTGGGCTCCAACTCCTGACCTCAAGTGATCCACCCACCTTGGCCTCCCAAAGTGCTGGGATTACAGGCATGAGCCACCAACCCAGCCCACATTATTTGTTTTAATCTTCACAGCAATCTTGTGAGGTTGGTTTTACTATTATCCCCATTTTATGGGTGAGGAAACTGAGGCTTTGAATAATTAGGCAACTTGCTTGAGAAGTAAGTTTTAAAACCTAGAGCTATTTCCAAGGCCTTTGCTTTCTATAGTCTATCTTATTGCCTCTGTATTGTTTTGTTTTTAATATTGAATTATAAAACTTGTAATAAAATTATCATTTGCTAAACACAAAAACAGCTTGAAGTGATAATTTTTTAAAAGACATTTTCTGTGAGATGGTGGTCACATGGGTTTATATATATTGCTTAAAATTCATCAAACTATTAACTTAAAATGGGTTCATTTTATTGTATGCAAACTATGTTTCAATAAAGTTAATTTTAAAAGATAACTCTCAGCTGTTCCTCCATAATTACCCTGCAATGTCTCTGTTCTGTGGCTCTGCTCATGCTGTTGTTGCTATGTGGAGCACCTTTCCTTCCCATCTCTACAGCTCTGCAACCAACTACAGTCATGAGTCACTTGACAGGCATACATTCTGAGAAAAGTGTCGCTGGGTGATTTCGTCATGCCTGCACCAGAGAGTGCACTTGCACAGACCTGGACAGTATAGGCTCTTACACAACTAGGCTATACAGTATAGCCTGTTGCTCCTAGGTTACAAGCCTGAGCAGCATGGCACTGGGCTTAATGCTGGTAAGTCTTTTTTGTATCTAAACATAGAAAGGGGAAAATACTGTATAAAGATAAAAAATGGTACACCTATGTAGGACACTTTCCATGAATGGAGCTTGCAGGACTAGAAGTTGCTCTGGGGAAGTCTGTGAGTGGGTGGTGAGGGAATGTGAGGGCCCAGGACATTAGACTACTGTAGACTTCAGAAACACTGGACACTTAAGCTGCACTCAATTTATTTTTTAAAAAATTTATTCAATAAGAAATTAACCTTAGCTTACTGTAACTTTTACTTTCTAAACTTTTTAATTTTAAAAAACTCTTTGACTCTTTTGTAATAACACCTAGCTTAAAACACAAACATACTGTATGGCTTTACAAAAAAATATTTTCTTTCTCTGTATTATTCTGTAAGCCTTTTTCTATGTTTACATTTTAAAATTATTTTTACTTTTACAACTTTTTGTTAAAAAACCAAGGCACAAACACATACGTTCGCCTAGGCCTACCCAGGGTCAGGATCATCAATATCACTGTCTTCCACCTCCACGTCTCATCCCAATGGAAGGTCTCCAGGGGGCAGTAACATGCGTGGAGCTCTCATCTCCTATGTTAACAGTGCTTTCTTCTGGAATACCTCCTGAAGAACCTGCCTGAGGCTCTTCTACAGTTCACTTTTATTTTATTTTTTTAGAAGTAGAAGGAGTACACTCTAAAATAACAATAAAAAGTATACTATAGTAAATACATAAGCCAGTAACAGTAGTTTATTGTCATTATCAACTATGTACTGTGCATAACTGTATTGCTATACTGCACTTTTATACAACTGGCAGCGCAGTAGGTTTGTTTACACCTGCAACACCATGAACATATGAGTAATGCGCCGTGCTACAAATCTGAGATCACGGATTTTTAAATCTTAAAGCAAATTTCCTTCTAGGCACTGCTACAGATCCACCTCAGGAATTTTTGTATATTACATTTTCATTATAATTCAGTTGAAAACGTTCTCTAATTTCCCCTGGGATTTCTCCTCTGCCCTTGGGTTATGTAAAAATGTGTTGTTTACTTTTTAAGTAAACATTTTTTTGGGATTTTCCAAATATTTTTTGTTATTGATTTCTAATTTTGTTGACATCAGAGAGTATATTCTGTATTATCTCAGTTTCTTTAAATTTATTGAGAATTTTCTTATGGCTTATATATTGTCCGTCTTGATGAATGTTTCATGGGCACTTGGAAATAATAAGTATTCTGGAGTTGTTGATGTAGCATCTTATAAGTGTCAATTAGGTCAAGTTGGTGTTGGTGGTATTCACATCATTTTTACTAGTTTACTACCTGCTTGTTCTATCAGTTACTGAGTTAGTTTTGAAATTTCCAGCTTTAATTTTGGATTGTCTGCTTCTCCTTTTAGTCCTGTCAGTGTTTTCGTTACATATTTTGAAGCTCTGTATTAGCTTGATTATTTGACTCCTTTATAAGTAACTTGTCCTGAAGTCTATTTTGTCTGATATTAATTTAGCCCATCCAGTTTTCTTTGGCTTAGTATTTGCGTGGTATATCTCTTACCATTATTTTACTTTTAACCTATCTGCATTTTTAAAGAGTGCTTCTTGTTGACAGCATGTAATTGGGTGTGGTTTTTTATTCAGTTTGACAGTCTCTGCCTTTTAATTTGTGTGTTTAGTCCAGTTAATCTTAATATATAATATTAACTGTTGGATTCAATTCTACCACCTTACTATTTCTTTTCTGTTTATTCTGTTGGATTAATTGAATATTTTTGGTGTTTTATTTTATCTCTTCTTTAGGTTTATTAGCTATACTTCTTTTAAAAATGTTTTTAGCTTTTGTCCTAGCCCTAGTATCTAGGGTTTACAGTGCATCTTTAATTTAGCACATTTGCCTTTAAGTATTACATACTTCAAGAAAAATATTAGCACTTTACAACAGTATAGTTCCATTCCCACCCTCATCCTTTGTGCTATTCTCATCTATTTTGCTTCTAACAATGTTATAAACCACACAATACATTGTTATTATTTTCGCTCTGAAAAGTCAAATATCCTATAAAGAAACTAAAAAATGAGTACATTTGTCTTTTATACTTTAAATACTCAGCCATGTATTTACTATTTCCAGTATTCTTCATTCCTTTGAGTGGCTCTGGGATTCCATTTGATATTATTTTCCTTTGGCCTCAAGAATTTGCTTTAACACATTTCTTGCAGTGCAGGTCTGCTGGTGACAAATTCCCTCAGCTTTTATTTGTCTGAAAATGTCTTTATTTTGCCTTCAGTTTTTAAGCTGCTTTGAAATAATTTAAAACTTAACAAAAAAGTTGCAAAAATAGGACAGAGAGAGCACCCCTAGATTCTTCATCTAGCTTCCTCTAATGTTAACATCTTATACAGTGGCAGGAACTTGGAAATTAACACCAATATAATATTATGAAATAATCTACACTCTTTAGTTGCATTTTGCCTGTTGTCCTACCAATGCCCTTTTTGTGGTACAGGATTCACTCCACAATCCCTCATTGCATTAGTTGTCTTGTCTCCTCAGTCTTCTCAAGATTGTAACAGTTCCCCGATCTGTCTTTGTCTTTTGCAACCTTAAGTCTTTTGAAGAGTACTGGTGATATATAGTTTGGATCTGTGTCCCCACCCAAATCTCATGTTGAATTGTAATTCCCCAGTGTTGAAGGTGGGGCCTGGTGGAGGTGACTGGATCATGGGGACAGATTTCTCCCCTTGGTGCTGCATAGTGATAGAGTTCTCACGAGATCTGGTTGTTTAAAAGTGTGTAGCACTTCCCTTCTCTCTCTCTTGTTCCTGCTCCGGCTAGGAGAGAAAGTAAGAAATGCCTGTTTTCCGTTTGCCTTCTGTAGTAATTGAGCATTTCCTGAGGCCTCCCCAGAAGCCAATCAGGTGCCAGCATTATGCTTCCTGGATAGCCTGTGGAACCATGAACCAATTAAACCTCTTTTCTTTATAAATTACCCCAGTCTCAAGTATTTCTTTATAGCAGTGCTAGAACTGTCTAATACAACAAGCTAGTCTAATACAACAGTCTAATACAACTAGTTAGTTATCTTTCTTTTTTCTTTTTAGAATGAACTTACATTTGGATTTGTCTGATTTTTCTCATGTTAGATTCAGATTAGACAATTTTGGCAAGAATACCATGAAAGTGATGTTGTTAGGTATATGATGTCAAAATGTCTTTTTCCTGGTGATGTTAACTTTGATCACTTAGTTAAAGTGGTGTCTGCTAGATTTCTCCACTATAAAGTTACGATTTTTTCCCTTTGTAATCATTAAGGAGATATTCTGAGATTCTGCAGAGAGCCTAGTTGTCTTATACTTTTAAACACACAGATTTTTTGAGATATAATTGACATAGAGCAAACTGCAGATATTTAGAATATGCAGTTTGATACATTTCATATATGTAAAAATCCATGAAATCATCACCACAATCAAGATAATGAACACATGCATCATGCTGAAATGTTTCCTCGTGTCCCTTGGTAATCCTTCTGTCCTTCCCTTCTTTTTTTTTTTTAATTGTTGTTTTTGAGATGGAGTCTTGCTCTGTTGCCCAGGCTGGAGTATAGCGGCGCAATCTTGGTTCATTGCACCCCCCATCTTCCAGGTTCAAGCCATTCTCCTGCCTCAGCCTCCTGAGTAGCTGGGATTACAGGCATCTGCTACCACCTCCAGCTAGTTTTCATAATTTTAGTAGAGACGGGGTTTCGCCATGTTGGCCAGGCTGGTCTTGAACTGCTGACCTTGAGTGATCTGCCTGCCTCGGCCTCCCAAAGTGCTGGGATTACAGGCATGACCACTACACCCAGCTCCTTCTTTCCCTTCTTCCCTGTTTTCCTCCTTTCCTTTCATCAGGCAACCATGGATCAGCTTTCTGTCAAGATAACTTAGCACTCTGTAGAATTTTATGTGAATGGAATTATATTACAGGCACTCCTTTTTGAGGGGAGGTCTGGCTTCTTTTGATTATTTTGAAATTCATCCATATTTGTAGTATGTGTCAATAACTCATTGCTGAGGAGTATTCTGTTGAATGTTTATACTACAGTTTGCTTAGACCTTCTCCTGCTGCTGTACATTTGGGTTGATTCCAGTTGTTGGCTATTACAAATACACTGTGAACATCTGTGTGTAAGTCTTTGTGTGGACATGTTTTCATTCCTCTTGGGTGAGTGCTTAAAAATGGAATGGCTGGATCATACAGTAGGCATACATTTAATTTTAAAGAAAGTATTTATTGTCTTCCAAAGCAGTTGTGTCATTTTATAGTCCCATCAACAATGTATGAACATTCCAATTCCTCCATATTTTTGCCAAAATTTGGTAATGGTCAGTCTATTTATTTATTTATTTACTTAGGGCAAGATCTTGCTCATTGCCTAGGATGGAGTGCAGTGGCCTGATCATGGCTCACTGCAGCCTCTGTCCCCCAGGCTCAAGTGGCCCTCCAAAGTAGCTGGGACTACAGACACAGGCCACCACACCTGACTAATTTTTGTATTTTTTGTGAAGACAGGGTTTCACCATGTTGCCCAGGCTGGTCTTGAACTCCTGAGCTCAAGCAATCTGCCTGCCTTAGCCTCCAAAAGTGGTGGGATTATAGACGTGAGCCACTGCTCCCTGCTGTCACCATATGGGACCAGTGGTCAGTCTTTTTAATTTTAGCCATTCTAATAGGTATGTAGTGGCCTGTCACTGGTTTTATTTTGCGCTTCCCAAAGACTAATGATGTGGAGCATTCTTTTCATGTGCTTGTTTGCCATCCAAATACATTTTTTGATGAAATGTCTTTTCACATGTTTTACCGTTTTTTAAAATTGGGTGGTTTATTTTTATTATTCAGCTTTGAGAGTTTTTATATATTTTGAATACAGGTGTTTATGGGATATACCAACTGTAAATTTTTTTCCAGTCTGTGCCTTGTCTTTTTTATTTTTTAATTTTTAATATTTGTGTCTATGTAGTAGGTACATGTACGTATGGGGTACATGAGATGTTTTGATTCTGTGTCTTGTCTTCTCATTCCTCTATTATCTTTTAAAAAGCATGTTTTAAATTTTAATAAAGTTCAATTTATCAATTTTTTCTTTTATAGATTGTGCTTTTTTTTTGTCATATATAGGAGTTTTTATCTAACCCAAGCTCACAAAGATGTTCTATGTTTTTGTCTTAAAGTTTTATAGTTTTAGCTTTCAAATTTAGGTCTGTGATTCATTTTGAGTTAATTTTTGTATGTGGTCTAAGGTATGGATTGAAGTTCACTTTTTGTATGTGAATATCCAGTTGTTCCAGAAACATTTGATCAGACACTCATCTTTCTCTTTCAAATCGCCTTTACACCAGTGTTAAAAACGGTTGTCCAAATATGTGTGGGTGTTTCTGAATTCTGTATTCTATGTCATTGATCTATTTGTCTCTCTTTCTGCCAAAACCTCACTGTATTGATTGCTATAGCTTTATAATAAGCTTTGAAATCAGGTAGTATAAGTTCTCCAACTTTGTTCTTCTTTTTCAAAGGTGTTTTAGCAATTATAGTCCTTTGATCAGCCATATGAAATATAGAATCAGCTTGTCAATATCTACAAAAAAGCCCACTGGAATTTTGAATGGAATTGTATTGAATCTACATATCACTTTGAGTAGAATCGATATCTTAACAACAATGAGTCTTCTGACCCATCGACATGGTGTATCTTTCCTGTTATTCAGGTCTTCAATTTCTTTCAACAGTGTTTTTTAGTTTTTAGTGTGCAAGTCTTTCACATCTTTTGTCACAGTTTTCCTTTATTATTTCAAATTTGTGATACCTTGGCAGTGTTTTATTTTTAAACGTCAATTTCTGATTGTTCATTATATGTCAATATAGAATTGATTTTTGTATGTTGATCTTGTATCCTGCAACCTTGTTAAACTTATTTAATAGTTCCAGTAGCTTATTTTGTGCTTCCATTGGATTGTCTATATGGACTGTTTTTTGTTTTACTTTATAATTAGCCCTTTATTTCTTTTTCTTGCCTTATGACACTGGTTAGAACCTCCATGTAATGTTGAATAGAAGTGGTATGAACAGATGTCTGAGACTTGTTCCTGATCTTAGGGGATATGCATTTAGTCTTTCATCATTAAGTTTTGTATTACTTGTAGGTTTCTTGTAGATGTTCTTTATCAGATTGATGAAGTTTCCTTTTATTTCTTGTTTCCATGGATTTTGTTTGTTTTTAATTAGGAATGGATGTTGGATTTTCTCACTCTTTTTTTTTTTCCCTTGTGTCTGTTGAGATGATTATATGTACCTTCTTTTATAGTTTGTTAATGTAGTTGAGTTGTACTGATTGGTTTTTAAATATTAAACAAACCCTGTAAAACAAACTCCACTTAGGCATAACATATTATCCTTTTTTATATATTGTTGGATTTTGATATATTCATGAGGGATATTGGTTTGTAGTTTTCTCTTTTTTGCAATGCCTTTGGTTTATTATCAGGATTATGCTGGTCACATAGAATGAATTATAAAGTATATTCTACTCTTAAATTTGCTAGAGGAGTTTTTGCAGAATTGGTATTATTTCTTTAAATGTTTGGTAAAATTCACCAGTGAAGTCATATGAGCTTGATATTTTCTTTATGGGAAAGTTTTAACTACAAATTCAATTTCTTTAACAGATAAAGGCTGTTCATGTTATCTATTTCTTCTTGAATGAGCTTTAATAGTTTGTTTTTCAAGAAATTGGTCCATTTTTTCCAAAGTTTTCACTTTTATTGGTGTAAAATAATTCATAATATTGCCTTTTATAATCTGCCTTTACATTTACTAATGATACCTCTTAGTCCTAACATTTGTAATCTGTGTTTTTCCTTTTTCTTTTTTTCCCATCTGATTAGTCTGGCTAGAAGTTTATCAATTTTATTGATTTCCTTTGTTGGCGTAATAGCTATAATTGTTTGATTTTTGGTGGTTTCTTTAAAATTTATGATATACATCTTTGACTTATCACAATCTGCCTTTAAGTTATATTGTACCATTTTATTTATAGTATGAGAACCTTCTCACACTCTACAGTACTTCCATTTTCCCACACCTAGCTTTTATGCTGTTGTTTTTTTACATTTTACTTTTATGTTTATTATAATATATAAAAACTCCAGACTACATTGTTATTAATTTTGTTTAACAATCAACTCTATTTTAAAGGGATTTAAAAAACAAGAGGAAGTAATTTTAAATATTTTACTCATATAGTTACCATTTCCAGTGTTCTTTATTTTTTTGTGTAGATTCACATTGCTGTCAGATATCATATTTTTGTGTGCGTAAATAACTTTCTGTAGCATTTCACATAGTGGGGGTTGTTTGGTGATGAATTCTATCAATTTTTATATTTCTTGAAATTTATTTTGCCCTTGTTTTTGGATGATATTTTCTCTAGGTACAGAATTCTAGGTTCACATTTTGTTTTTATTTCATCACTTTTAATATATTGCCCTTCTTTCTCCTTGCTTATATTTTTTCTGACAAGAAATCTATTTCTTCCTTATTTTTGATCTTCTATATATGACATGTTCTTTTTCTCTTATTGCTTTTACTATTTTTTCTTTATCATTGGTTTTGAACAATTTGATTATGATGTGTCTTGATGTAATTTTCTTTCATATTTCTCATATTAAATTTCATGTTTCTCATTGGGCTTTTAGACCTGTGGGTTTATAATTTTCATAAAATTCGGAAAATATTCGCCCATTATTTCTTTAGATTTTTTTTTCTGTGCCTCTTCACTTCTGCTCCCCACTCTAATTATATACATATTAGTCCATCTGAAGTTGTCCCACAGTTTACTGATGTTCTGTTCATTTAAAAAAAAATCATTCTGTTTCATTTTGGAGAGTTGCTGTTTTGTCTTCACATTCACTCATTTTTTCATTATTGTCTAATAATCCCATTCAGTCTCTTTTTTTATCTCACACATTGTAGTTTTTGATTTCTAAATATTAGATTCTTTTTTCATATCTTCCATATTTCTACTTAACTTTTTGAACATATGGAATACATTGTAATCGCTGTCTTAATGTCACTGACTCCTAATTCTAACTCTGTCCTTTCTGAATTGGTTTTGATTTTTCTCTTCATTATGGCCCATATCACCATTTTTTTTTTCACGTCTGGTAGTTTTTAACTGGGTGACAGATATAGTGAATCTTACCTTATTTGGATGTTGAATATTTCCACATTCCTGCACATATTCTTGAACTTTGTCGTAGGATTCAGTTAAGTTACTTGGAAATAGATTTCAGGTCTATTTCAAGATTTGTTAGACATTCTAAGGCGTACTATCCCTCACTACTCAGCAAGAATCCCATGTGGGCTCCAGTCAGTTCTCCATGAATCATGATGTTTTGTAGTCTGGCTGGTGAGAAAGACACTATTCCTGGCTCTTTGTGGACACCAGGCACTGCTACCTCTGCTTTCTTGGGGTGTTTTTCAGGTAGTTTGGCCTCAGGTAGTTTCCTCACGTGCATGCTGAGCTGTACCCAGAAAAATATTTAAGGGAGATACTCCAGAGTTCTCTGTACAAAACTGTCCTTCCCAATACTCTGTCCAGAGAACTCTGGCCATCTCAGCCTCCCCTGACTTGCAGTTCATTTTCTCAACTCAGGGTGTCCACTGGGCTTCACTGAGGTCCTACTGTCCCCACACTCTGTACTGCAGCCTGGAGTCTTTCTCAAGGCAATAATCTGGGGCAATCCTAGGGCTCACATCATTCAATTCCTGTCTCTCAGGAATCACTGTCCTTTGTTGCCAGGGCTTCAAAACTGTTGTTTACCATATTTTGTCTGCTTTTTGGCTGCTTGAGCTATGCGGGGCAAGAGTAAATCTAGTTTCTCTTACTACACTTTGCTGAAAGTGCAAGTCATCTAAAAGAATGAATGCATAACAATAACTGTAGCAACATTTGCTGAGTGTTTTTATCTAGATTACTGTTTTAGGAAGTTTGGGCTGCTATAATTGAATCTCATAAACTGGGTGACTTAAACAACAAGCATTTCTTTCTCACAGTTCCAGAAGCTGGAAGTCCAAGATCAGCATGCCAGCCTGGTTGGGTTCTGGTGAGGGCCCTCCTCCTGGTTTATAGATGGTCACCTTCTCATTGTATGCCTACCAGGAATAGAAAAAGAGGACTATCTGTCTTCCTCCTCTTCTAAGGACCCTAATCCCATTGTGTGAGGTTCACCTACATGTTCTAATTACCCTCCAAAGAGCCTACCTCTTAAAACCATCCCCTTGGGTGTTAGGGTTTCGATATATGAATTCGGAGGTGGGATGGGAACACAAATATATAGTCCATAACAATTACCTAATTTAAAATTCTTTAGCAACCCCCACAGGATTCTTCTATTATTTGTAGCAGAGGAAACTGAGGTGCAGAGAGGTTAAGTCACTTGGCCGGGGTAACACAGTTTGGAAGACTGGCTTAAAAGCCAACCAATACTTGCCCTTCTGTGTAATAATGTGGGAGGATATTTAAATAGATGTGTGTATAAGGTACAGAAATGTTCCAGAGAAAAGGAATAGAACTTTGCTGATGATGGGGAGGAGGGATGGACAGGGCTGAAGGCAAATGGAATAGAGGGAGAGAGGAAGCTTCCTGTTAGAGGTGACACCTGACCTATCATTTTGGAATGATAAGCAGTTTGGAGTCACTAAAGTTTAAGAGAAAAGAATTTAGGCCAGGCACGGTGGCACACACCTTGTATTAGTCTGTTTTCATGCTGCTGATAAAGACATACCTGGGACTGGGTAATTTATGAAGAAAAAGAGGTTTAATGGACTCGCAGTTCCACATGGCTGGGAAGGCCTTACAATCATGGCAGAAGGTGAAATGCACGTCTTATATAGTGGCAGGCAATAGGGAATATGAGAACTAAGTGAAAAGGGAAACCCTTTACAAACAGTCAGATCTTGTGAGACTTATTCACTACCACAGGAACAGTATGGGAGAAGTTGCCCCATGATTCATTATCTCCCACTGGGCCCCTCCCACAACATGTGGGAATTATGGGAGCTATAATTCAAGATGAGATTTGGGTGAGGACACAGCCAAACCATACCATACCTGTAATCCCAGCACTCTGGGAGTCTGAGGCGGGCAGATTGCTTGAGTCCAGGAGTTCAAGACCAGCCTGGGCAACATGACAAAACCCTGTCTCTACTAAAAATATGAACAATTTGCTGGGTGTGGTGGTGTGTGTCTGTAGTCCCGAGCTACTCAGGAGGCTGAGGTGGGGGAATCACGTGAGCCCAGGAGGTCAAGCTGCAGTGAGCTGAGATCGTACCACTGCATTCCAGCCTGGGCAAACAGAGTGGACCTTGTCTCAAAAAAATAATAAAAATAATTGAAAAGGATTTGACTGTAGATGAGGTGTGAGAAGTAGAGGGTAGCTCACAGAGGGTCTTGAATGCCAGGGTAAAGTGCTTATCAAGGGGAAGCCATGCAGGGGTTTTAAATAGAGTGCGGGGAGGTATATTATGAGGTTTTGGTATTAGAAAGGTGTTCTGTTGGAGAGGATAGTGTAGATTGGGAGGGAAGAGGAATGAGACCTATTAGAAAGGCTGTTCTGTTCATCTAGGCAGAAGAGATGCTGAAGGTTGTATGGAGACACCCAGGCAGAATCTTACACAGAGAAGGACTAGAGGTGAGGAATATTTGGAAGGTGGCATCAATAGGATTTGGAGACAGATAGAATTGAGAATGAGGAAGAAGGCAGACTTAGTGCTTTCAGGAGTCTGCCGGGTTACCATTTGCCAGGATGGGAAACCCAAGAGGAGGAGCGGGTTTAGCGGAGAAGAAGGAAAGTTAACTCCTTGGAGATGGCAAGTGTTTGTTGCTCTAGTCTGCCTCGGGGAGACTCTTTTCCCATCATTAAAACTGGAAGCCTGAGTTAGGTGACTGCTCTGGTCTTCCTGCTTTAATGTGCTAGGCCCTGAAGTTTCATAGCCCATTTGATTGATGCTGAAAGTCTTCAGGACTGTGTAGTTCTCTAATGTAAAGGAGGATTTCTTTGTCCACATAGTGGAATCAGTTTAAAAACTGCTGGTTTAGGGCCTGGCACATGCGGAATAAGACTCTAAAAACCCCTCAGTAGTCGTTTGCTGGAGCGCCCCGGCACTGTCATCTGTTCCCTACAGGATCTCGGTTCCTTCTCCTCTCAGTCCCATTTCTTCATCTCTTAAATGTGAAAGTGATCCTAGCCTTAGAGCAAGTGAGCATCCAGTGAGTATGTGACGATGAAATGCAATGAATACAGTGTCTCCTGCTTCTGAAGCAAAGCATCACATTTCATCTCATGTGATGATGAAATGCTTTATTGGCTGCAAATCTGATTTTTAAAGAATGTGGCATTATAATTTTAGTAGCTCCTTTGTTTTACTACAATGCATTGATAGTAAAAATTCAAATAATATAGGCATGTGTAAAGTAAAAAGTGGGAAAAAGTCCCCACTCCTCAGAAGTTGCTTTTGTTTAGTGTGTATCCTTTCAACCTTTTCCTGTGTATAAACAAATAGAGCTATGACACACAGAACTGTTTTTCTTTAAAAACATGGGATTATACTACCCATTCTTTAGCCTTCATTTTCTCCCATTGAATGTGTCTAGGACATCGTGCCATGTCAGTGCTGCACCGTAGTATTTCATTGTGTGAATGCATTATGACTTTAAAAATCATCACCCTGTTGATGGACATTTAGGCATTCCCTTATTTTTTGGTTGAACAAATGATGTGGAATATCCTCACATGCCTTTATACGCCCGTGCCAGCTCTCCTTTGGATAGATATCTCAAAGTGGAATTGATATACTAAAGAATTTAGTACATTGACATTTTTGACAGGTGAAAGCCAAACACAGGGCTTTATTAGAGGTAGTGTACTCAATCCTGAGGGCAAAAAAATGTCTGACAGTGTCTCAGAAGTGAGGTCTCAGAGGTGTGTGCATGCAAGGGCTTTGCTCTGTGATTCCTGGCTACAACAGGAGGAAGTGTGAGTTTTGGTAAAACAACTGAAAACCTGACACTTTGCAGGTTATTTCTCACATTAATTAGGATTAAGTTTATTTCATTAAAGAAAGAGGGAGATCCACATTACCCTGCTCTTCATTTGCAAAACAGGTATTCAAATATGATCAGCAGGTGGCACCACGTGGAAGCAAGCGGGATCCTTAGTGAAAATTTTTGTGAAGAGTCGAGGCGGATACAGCCTTTCTTTCCAATTTTAGCAGATGGCCAATAAAAAAATTCCTTAGAGTTTATTTTGCATATGGTCTTCCATCTGGGTATTTGAGAAAAGTACAGTTTTGTTATCAAAACAGTATTTATTATGGTGAAAGAGTTTGTATTTCTCAGCAGAAGAATTTTTCTCTGAATATAGCCAAAAACCTGTTCAATAATGTTTTGCAGTTTCTTGGAGGGAAGCAGCAAGCACGAGATTCTTCCATTTTCCTCTCCAGTTACCACCCCAAGTTAGCGTTTATTGATTCAGCTCCTCAAGACCGAATGAAGTGCATTATTTGCAAAACCCCCCAGAGAACAATGTTCTCCACTGGGTTTAGGAACCAGGAAAACGTGGCGTTATAAGTGGGTCAGGGTCAAGGCAGAAAGAAAACTCGCAGTGTGAAGTGTATATTCTTTGTCCTGACTCCACACTTATCGAATAACCGTCCGGTAAATGGATTACTTGCATCATTTTCCTTCCTGTAGACAGTGTACTGGTTTGACTGACTTTGGGTAATCCAACGAATGGCTTATCAAAACGATGCAGTTAAACTCCTGCACATGCCTTGTAGAGAGCTCTTAACCACCTTGGCAGCTACACTTCTCTCCATTTCTGAACTCTTGCTCCTGGTTCCTTCCATATTCAGCCTTTTATTAGATACTCAGTGGCATCAAGACCTCTCTTACCTCTGACCGCCTTTCTTTTTGCGTAGAGCACCCATCTTCATTCTTTGTACCCCCTCCACTTCCAAGCTGCTGCTTTTCATCTGACAATTTTGTCATTTTTCAGACCCCTGCTCAGCTTTTATCTTCTCTAGAAGCCTACTCTGACCCCCACATCTGGAGCAAGTTCTCAACAGCACCTTGTTGTTTTTCTTTTCATGGTACTTATGCTAATCACACTGTCTAGTGACTACCTGTTTAATTACCTTCCTTTACTACTGTAAGTTCCACAAGGGTAATGACCAGATGGATCTCATTCATCATTATCTCCCCTGTGCCTATTACAGTGCCTGGCCCACAGTAGGGACTCATGCATATTTGCCAAATTGAGTTGCAAATTAATGTGCATATGCTGTGGTTTACTTTTTATTGTCTCTTGTGAATTTAGTCATTAAAAGTTAGCCTTTTTGAGACCAGGGGTATCAGCAGGACCCAGCCTGTCACTTCACAACAGGGTGGGCCAGACTGGGACCATGAGAAACTTACCAAAGTGATGCCATCCAGTGGGAGCACCAGGTGGTCACCAGCCAGCCTTTCCCTGGTGATGACCCAACCTTCAGCCACACACCTCGCCCTAACACATCCGCAGCAGGGCTGGGAACTGACATAGAGAACACAGTGTCTTCTGCCTCTGAAGCATGGCATCCCCAGAGGCCGATGCAGTGGCCCTGGGTTCTGGCGCATAACTAGTAAAAGAGTAAAGACAGAAGTGAGGGGACTCCAGCTGTCAGAAGGCAGATGATTCAAAGCAACTTGCAGGGCCGCTATAGGAGTCAGGATTTCACCTCCCCATCTGCTTCCAGTGTTACTTCCTTTGCTTCCAAAATTAGAACTTCGCCTCCTGATCAGATATATCATACTATTCTTGTGCCCCTTGCTTAACAGTTCATTTTGTTTACTGGGAAAACAATACCATCCGGAAACTTTTCCTTTCTGGAAAACATACTTAGATCCTGTTCATCAGGAGGTCCTTTTAAACAGCCCAGGTGATAACTGGCATCTGTGTTGTGCTTGCAGTTTACCAAGCGATTTATATATATATGACCTCTTTTATCTTCACGCAGTTTGGGAAGGTATCATGATCTCCAATTT
The DNA here is from genome assembly GCF_009761245.1 of Sapajus apella. NCBI lineage: Eukaryota > Metazoa > Chordata > Mammalia > Primates > Cebidae > Sapajus > Sapajus apella. The sequence continues at coordinate 7,335,612 of NW_022437016.1, read as the reverse complement.
ACAAATGAGGACATAAAGGTTCAGAATCACAGCTACTTGCTCCTGGTTATACAACTGCTGGTGTACTCAGATATTCTTATGTGGTTTAGTGCAATCAGTTCCTGAGGCCCACTAAGTGCCAAGTGCTAAGGATACAAAACAAGTTAGAAATCTCCTAGCCCTCAGGATTTCTGGTATAGAAGGGCGATCATCTGTTCATTCAGTTGGACATTTATAGTCTTTATATTCCATTGTCTTTCCACTACATCATGTTTTTATTCATCATCTTATAGATGAGGAAGCTGAGATTCAGAGAGTTGAGTAACTTGCCCACAGTCCCCTGGCCTATAGGTTCATGGAGCCGGGACTAGGACCCACATCTTCTGACTCTGTCACAATTTCCTTTAGTGTGAACAAATATTTACTAAGTGCCTTTTATATTTCCAGCACTGGCAGAGTTGGGAGTCAGACAAAACATGTAGCCTTGGCTTCCAATGAAGGGTCCTGCTTAGCAGAGGAGGTGGATGGTCCATGCTGGGATGGAATTAAACACAGGCACTATGGAAACCAGCGTAACATGGAGTGGGAAAGGTGGGAAGGTGGAGAAGTCAGGAAAAGTTCCTATGCAGTCATTTCAAGTGAAATGAAACACTGAACTGGAGTCAGGAGACCCTAGGTTCAAGTCTTTTTATTTTATTTTATTTTTATTTTTTTGAGACAGTTTTACTGTATCTCCCAGGATGGAGTGTGGCGGTGCGATCTCAGCTCACTGCAACCTCTGCCTCCTGGGTTCAAGCAATTCTGCTACCTCAGCCTCCTGAGTAGCTGGCATTATAGGCCTGCGCCACCATGCCTGGCTAATTTTTGTATTTTTAGTAGAGACAGGGTTTCGCCATGTTGGCCAGGCTGGTCTCAAACTCTTGGCCTCAAGTGATCTGCCCGCCTCTGCTTCCCAAAGTACTGGGATTATAGGCATGAGCCACCATGCCTGGCCTTTGGTTCAAGTCATGACTTCACCTCTTTACTGATTATGAAACCCTGGCCAAGTCATCTAGCCTTCCCCCACCCACCAAGGCTTCTTCAATGCCTCTTCTGCAAAAGGAGAAGTTTATAGCTATTCGCTAAGATCCCTTTCTTCTAATCTTTTGTGATTCCATGGGTTTGGCTTTCTTGGACTTCCATAAAACTCTTCATTGGAGTTAAAATTCCGCACAGATTTCTGTTGCCAGGGTTTCAGTTGGAGCACAAAGGGCCTTATGTAATCCATCATCTTGCTACTGCTGGGGTCAGTGTAGCCTGGGGCTCAGCATAGCAGCCAATAATGAAGGCTGCAATACAGCTGCCTCTGTGGGGATAGCTGTGGCCACCCCCGGGCAATTGCAATTCCTTTACCTGTGCTCCATCTGCTCCCAGGTGAGGAACTAAAGCTGCATCTGCACATTCCTTGCCGAGTATCCCTGTGGTGTGATTGGCTGGGACTAGCAGATATTGGCTAAGCCAAGACATCCTTCCTGTTGGCTCCTTATGAAGGCCATTCAGAAAGATTCATATCTATCAAGGTTCTCATACTTCTTGGCTATTGCCCTTGCCTGCATTTCTTCTGCTGGGAGACCCTTCCTGCTCTTCTCCACTGCACAAGCCTTTGCTATGTATCCTTGTTCAGAGTTGATGTCTCCAAATCTGTGAAGGCCTTTTCTGATACCTCCTTGCCTACTCCACCTCTTATGCCCCTGCTGCCTTGATCATGGGACAGTTGACTGCTCTGTCCTCTGATCCCAATCCTGTACTTTCTCAATTATAGGACCCTAAAATACTGTATTTGCAGTGTTCCAGGTTGAGAGACAGTGAGGCAAGAATTTGGGGTCAGAATAGACTTAGGTTGAAATCCTTTCTTCATGAGTTCCTAAGTGTGTCCCTTGGGTAAGTTATACTCTGAGCCTCAGTTTCCTCATCTGCAGCATCCTAGGTTTGCTATGAGAATCACGCTGTATCCCCTCACTAAGTGGACGTTTACTTATCTGCGTTCCCCGTTAAACTGGGGGTCCCTTGAGGAACTGGAATCTGGTCAGATTTATTTCTGCTCTCTAGTCCCTGACACAAAGGGGAACTTCAGGCATATGTGTGAAATGAATGAATATTAAAAAAGGATTTGCAGTTTCAAATTGGATTCTAAGCTGGGTTTAGAATGCTTTTGGGCATTTCTGGCTTTTTGAAAATGTGGAACTGAATGTATTTTAATTTTTAATAAAAATCTGATCTTCAGATGAATTATCTCATATGATGATAGATCATTCAGGAGAAGAAAAGAGCTAGGACTTCTTTTTGACTGAATTGAATTGTATCCCAGTTTGGTGCTTAACTTGGGGCGCGCGCGTCTGTGTGTGTGTGTGTGTGTGTGTGTGTGTGTGTGTGTGTGTGTATGCCCCCCCACCCTGTCACCAGAGACAGTCCTGTGCAGTAACACTTCTAATGCTAGGAGCTTATTGTTTAATTTTCTAAACTTTGTTTTGCCCCCAAATACATTTAATGTCTTAAATCACAACTATTACAATCTTTCTCCTTTGCTGTACTGATTTATTATGTGGAATTTTGAGATGAATGTGATCATTAGAGGGCTGCTGCTTTAATGTGCTTCCCCTCCCCGCCCCCAATGGTAAGCTTTTAAAAAGAAAAAGTAAGAGAAGTAAACATTTTTCTGGGAGGGACTATTTTAAAGGTCAAGAAAACCTTGCTTCCCCAAAGGAAGTAAAAGGTCATCTTTCACCCTTCAATTTTTGTCCTTTCATTTCATTTTTCAAAAGTTCTTAGTGATGTCACCTGAGTCACTTGACTAGAGATGTCTAATTTTCTACAAGAAAATAGTAGAGCCAATCTTGACTTCAATGCCTATTTCAAAAGGAAATTATAAAAATTGCTCTGCCTCTACCCTCTTTCCCTATCTCCAAAGAAATAAAGAAATCTCTCCTATTCTGTTTCTTGTTCAACTTCTTTTCTGTATAATTGCATCTTGGATGGGTTCTAATGAAAGGCAAAGCAGAGTAGAGATTTGAATTTAGAAAGGTGGTGTAATCAAATTTTCTGGTCTTGCTAATGAAAGGATCCTCCTATCCTTTCCCCTCATCCAAAGATACACCCTCTTCTCCCACCTTCCTTCTGAAATTAACCCTGTACATTTGCTAGAAGGATTAGAAGAATAAGATCAAAGGATGTGTTTGGCTAGAATATATCTATAACAGTTATTCTCTGTGTGTTTAGACCTAAGAATCCCTTCCACTTTCTTTTAGCTTTTTATTTTGACATAATTTTAGACTTACTGATAATTTTTAAGAATAATACAAATAATTTCTACATACCCTCCATGCAACCCCAGATGTTAACATTTACATCTGCTGTCTCTCTCCTTTTTGAGAGTATGTTGCCTACGTGATGTTCCTATATGTAACCCTTACCACTTCTGTATATTTTTCTGAAATATAAAGGCACTTTCTTTTATAACCAGTGTCATTATCAAAATCATGAAATCAACAGCTATCTAGTATTATCATTTTCAGAATTTATTCAGATTTTAAAATTATAATTTTTTAATATATTTACCTGTGTTATTTAAAACACACACTAGTTATGGGGTATACGTCATGTGCTCTGGCTATAAAAAGTGAATACATTATATACATTTTTTTTCTTATTTAATTCTCCCATTATACCTATAAGATAGATACTCTTATTACCTCCATTTTGTAAATAAGGAGAAGAAAATAAGGCTGTATTAGTCTATTTTTATGCTACTGATAAAGACATACCCAAGACTTATTAAGAAAAAGAGTTTTAATGGACTTATAGTTTCATGAGGCTGAGGAGGCCTCACGATCATGGTAGAAGGCAAAAGGTACGTCTTATGTGGCGGCAGGCAAGAGAGAATGAGGCCAAGAGAAATGGGAAACCCCTTATAAAACCGTCAGATCTCATGAGACTTATTCACTACCACAAGAACAGTGTGGGAAAAACCACCCCCATGATTCAATTATCTCCCACCAGGTCCCTGCCATGACATGAGAATTATGGGAGCTACAATTCAAGATGCGATTTTAGTGGGGACACAGCCAAACCATATCAAAGGCTTGGAGAGTTAAGTGCCATGCCCAAGCTTATGTATTCCTCTCTGGGTACTTAGCAGGTACTAACAACCATTAAGTGGCAGATCTTGCTTTGAATCATGACCTGTCAGACACTGAAAGCCATATTTTTAACTATCATGTAAACTGATATTTCTGCAACTCTGATTTTGAGGAAATTTTGGCAGATTTCGGTTCTAGAGAGAATTATCTTGGAAATAAGCAATTGAATGTGAAAGGGTATTATATGAAATATTCAAATGCCCATGGAAAGCTGTCCCTCAATTAGATACATTTGTCAAGACAGTTAATAATACTATATGTGAATGCTTGTTTTTGTAGCATTATTACTAATGGTTAGATGTCCATCCACGTGCAGAGGTTGGCAAACTTCCTGTAAAAGCCAGATAGTAACTCTTTTCAGTTTTGTGGGTCATAGAGTCTCTGTCATAATTACTCAGACATAGACCATCCATATGTAAATGAGTATGGATGTGCTTCAAGAAAACTTTGTTTTACAAAACAGGCCGTGGTGTACTGGAACCATGCTCCAAAGTTTGCCAGCCCCTGAGATAGAAGGCTAAAATCATCTCACTTCATTGAGGAGGCTCTAGAAAGGCGCTACAATTGCAGGAAGAAAAAATAGATGTATTTTCATTTTAAGCAATACCTGAATCTCATCTTTATAAAAGGAGGAAGTTGACATGGTTTTCATTTTCACTTAATACAACTTTCATTTCGTGTCAGTTGTATTAAATGATGATTAAGAGGAAAGGGACTTGTGTTAAATGATAAAGATAATTTATAAGGAAGAATGTCTGACCTGTCAGATTAACTAAACGTTGGAAGGCACTTCAGAGGCAATATTAGTACATGAAATAATGTTAAGAAGAACATAGTAAAGCTCAATACTAGTCCGTCTATACAGATTTAATGACTACCTAGGATACAATTTCTCTTGGAGAAATACAAAGCTAAAGAGGAAAGGGAAAGAAAAGAAACAAATATTAGAGAATTAAATGTATTTAGTTTATGGGAAATTATTTATTAAAATTATTTCTATACAGTAGCCATCTCTAGAGATAGCAAAGAAGAAAATAGATCAGCCTTCATGGACTGGATTTAGATATCTAACTATCTGAAATCATGGAATGGATTCATATAAACTCTTGAAATTAGTACATCTCTATTATGCTATAGTTTTATGAAGCAGACACTAAAATGACTGTGTATGTATGTGGATACAAAGTCATATATATATTTTAAACTTTAAAGTCATGTATATGTATAATGTTCATTCTCTCTTCTCTGGATGGTATATAGTATTACATATATGTGCATATGTATGTTCTGTGTGTATATCTACTCATAGATATATAGTGTTTATATAGTAAATGTGGTGTTTATGTACACATTTTGGTATATATAGTACAGGTAGTTTATATATACATATATATAATATGTCTACATATATATATTATACAGAGAATAGAGAATAATATGCACAGATAAATATTTATGCATCATTCATTTATTAAATTTTCACATCAAAAGGTAATATAAAAAAGGTAATATCAAAAAATTGGTGAAGTTAACAGTGAGTAGATATTAAAATTTTTTTTAATTTTAATAAATTTATATTTTTATTGTTTACTTAATGAAATTATTTTGTTATGTTAAAATAAATGTTTGACAAATAAAAATTATATGTATTTATCATGTACAACATGTTGTTTTGAAATATGCATACATTATGGAATGGCTAAATTGAGCTAATGAACATACAGATTACCTGTACAGGTATTGATTGACTTACGACCTATGCAATGTACGACCATTCGACTTTACGACCACAATCGCTAGCCACGACTGCTCTGCGTCTGGCAGTGCAAACGTTGCCCAGCTGGGCGTACGACAGTGTGGACCAGCTTCCGGCAGCACTACCATCTCCGCGTGCATGTAGCCTACTCAACTTATGACCAAATCGTGTTATGACCGGTCTGTCGGAACCAAACGTGGTGGTAAGTCGAGCACTAGCTGTATATCATTTTCATTTGTGGTGAGAACACATAATATCTACTCTCTTAACAGCAATTTTCAAGAATCCAAAACATTGTTATTAACTATACTATATTGTACAATAGATCTCTTGAACCTATTCCTCGAATCTGACTGAAATGGTGTATCCTTTGATAATATCCCCTAACAGCTCTAGCCCCTGGTAGCCATCATTCTATTCTCTACTTTTTTTTTTTTGAGATGGAGTTTCACCCTGTCTCCAGGCTGGAATGCAGTGGCCCGATCTCAGTTCACTGCAACCTCCGCCTCCTGGGTTCAAATGATTCTTCTGCCTCTATGTGTTCAACTTGTTTAGATTCCATAGATAAGTAAGATTGTGCAGTATTCGTCTTTCTTTGCCTGGCTTATTTCACTTAACGTTCTTCAGGTTCATCCATGTTGTTGCAAATGACAGGATTTCCTTCTTTCTTAAGGCTGAACTGTATTCCATTGTGTATATATGCCACAGTTTCTTTATTCGTTCATCTGTGATGGACACAGGTGGCTATCGTGAATCATGCTGCAGTAAGCACCGGAGCACGGATCTCTCTTCATCATACTGGTTTCATTTCCTTTGGATAAAAAGCCAGTAGGATTTCTGGATCATACTGGGTAGTTCTATTTTTAATTTTTTTATTTTCCATAATAGCTTTACTAATTTACATTCCCACCAGCAGTGTGCAAAGGTTCCCTTTCCTCCACATCATCTCCAACATGGTGTCTTTTTGATAATAGCTGATGTCTTTTTGATGATAGCTGTTCTAACAGGTGTGAAGTGATAGCTCATTGGGTTATTAATTTGCAATTCTCTGATGACTAGTAATTCTGAGCATTTTTTCTTTAATATATATTTTATTGCACTTTAGGTTCTGGGGTACATGAGAAGAACATGCAGGATTCTTGCATAGGTACATACATGAGAATGTGCTTTGCTGCCTCTATCCCCATCACCTATATCTGGCATTTCTACCTATGTTCTCCCTCCCCAACTCCATACCCCCCCTGTCCCTCCCCTAGTCCCCCCACAGCAGACCTCAGTGTGTGATGCTCCCTTCCCTGTGTTCATGTGTTCTCATTGTTCAACACCCGCCTATAAGTGAGAACATGCGGTGTTTGGCTTTCTTTTCTTGTGTCAGTTTGCTGAGAATGATGGTTTCCAGGTTCATCCATGTCCCTACGAAGGACACAAACTCATCATTTTTTATGGCTGCATAGTATTCCGTGGTGTATATGTGCCACATTTTCCCAGTCCAGTCTATCATTGATGGGCATTTGGGTTGGTTCCAGGTCTTTGCTAGTGTAAACAGTGCTGCTATGAGCGTATGTGTACATGTGTCTTTATAATAGAATGATTTATAATCCTTTGGGTATATACCCAGTAATGGGATTGCTGGGTCAAATGGAATTTCTATTTCTAGGTCCTTGAGGAATCGCCACACTGTCTTCCGCAATGGTTGAACTAATTTACACTCCCACCAACAGTGTAAAAATGTTCCTATTTCTCCACATCCTCTCTAGCATCTGTTGTCTCCAGATTTTTTAAGGATTGCTGTTTTAACTGGCATGAGGTGGTATCTCAATGCAGTTTGATTTGCATTTCTCTAGTGACCAGTGATGATGAGCATTTTTTCATATGTTTGTTGGCCTCATATATGTCTTCTTTTGAAAAGTGTCTTTTCATGTCCTTCTCCCACTTTTGAATGGGTCTGTTTGTTTTTTTCTTGTAAATCTGTTTTAGTTCTTTGTAGATTTTGGATATAAGTCCTTTGTCAGATGGGTAGATTGCAAAATTTTTTTCCCATTCTGTTGGTTGCTGGTTCACTCTAATGATTGTTTCTTTTGCTGTATGGAAGCTCTGGAGTTTAGTTAGATCCCATTTGTTTATTTTGGTTTTTGTTGCCAATGCTTTTGGTGTTTTAGTCATGAAATCCTTGCCTATGCCTATGTCCTGAATGGTTCTGCCTAGGTTTTCTTCTAGGGTTTTTATGGTGTTAGGTCTTATGTTTAAGTCTTGAATCCATCTGGAGTTAATTTTAGTGTAAGGTGTCAGGAAGGGGTCCAGTTTCAGCTTTCTGCACATGGCTAGCCAGTTTTCTCAACACCATTTATTAAACAGGGAATCCTTTCTCCATTTCTTGTTTTTGTCAGTTTTGTCAAAGATCAGGTGGTTGTAGATGTGTGGCGTTGCCTCTGAGGCCTCTGTTCTATTCCATTGGTCTGTATCTCTGTAGCATAGTTTGAAGTCAGGTAGTGTGATGCCTCCACCTTTGTTCTTTTTGCTTAGAACTGACTTGGCTATGTGGGCTCTCTTTTGGTTCCATATGAAGTTTAAGGTGGTTGTTTCCAGTTCTATGAAGAGGGTCATAGGTAGCTTGATGGGAATAGCATTGAATCTATAAATTACTTTGGGCAGTATGGCCATTTTCACAATATTGATTATTCCTAACCATGAGCATGGAATGTTTTTCCATCTGTTTGTGTCTTCTCTTATTTCCTTGAGCAGTGGTTTGTAGTTCTCCTTGAAGAGGTCCTTTACATCCTTTGTTAGTTGTATTCCTAGATATTTTACTCTCTTTGTAGCAATTGTGAATGGCAGTTCATTCTTGATTTGGCTCTCTTTAAGTCTGTTACTGGTGTATAGGAATGCTTGTGATTTTTTCACATTGATTTTGCCAAAGTTGCTTATCAGTTTAAGGAGATTTGGGGCTAAGATGATGGGGCCTTCTAAATATGCAATCATGTTGTCCGCAAATAGAGACAATTTGACTTCCTCCTTTCCTAATTGAATATCCTTTATTTCTTTCTCTTGCCTGATTGCCCTGGCTAGAACTTCCAATACCATATTGAATAGGAGTGGTGACAGAGGGCATCCTTGTCTAGTGCCAGATTTCAAAGGGAATGCTTCCAGTTTTTGCCTGTTCAGTATGATATTGCCTGCGGGTTTGTCATAAATAGCTTTTATTATTTTGAGATATGTTCTGTTGATACCTAGTTTATTAAGAGTTTTTAGCATAAAGGGCTGTTGAATTTTGTTGAAGGCCTTCTCTGTATCTATTGAGATAATCATGTGGTTTTTGTCTTTGGTTCTGTTTATGTGGTGAATTATGTTTATAGACTTGCATATGTTGAACCAGCCTTGCATCTCTGGGACGAAGCCTACTTGATGGTGATGGATAAGCTTTTTGATTTGCTGTTGCATTCTGTTTGCCGATATTTCATTGAAGATTTTTGCATCTATGTTCATCATGGATATTGGCCTGAAGTTTTCTTTTCTTGTTGTGACTCTGCTGGGTTTTGGTATCAGGATGATGTTGGTCTCATAAAATGATTTGGGAAGGATTCCCTCTTTTTGGATTATTTGGAATAGTTTCAGAAGGAGTGGTACCAGCTCCTCTTTGTATGTCTGGTAGAATTCAGCTGTGAACCCATCTGGACCTGGGCTTTTTTTGGTTGGTAGGCTCTAATTGCTGCCTCAGCTTCTGCCCTTGTTATTGGTCTATTCAGGGTTTTGACTTCCTCCTGGCTTAGGCTTGGGAGGGTGCAAGTGTCTAGGAATTTATCCATTTCTTCCAGGTATACTGGTTTATGTGCATAGAGTTGTTTGTAGTAATCTCTGATGGTGGTTTGTGTTTCTGTGGAATCTGTGGTGGTATTCCTTTTATTGTTTTTTATTGCATCTATTTGATTCTTCTCTCTTTTCTTTTTTATTAATCTGGCTAGTGATCTGTCTATTTTGTTGATCTTTTAAAAAAAACCAGCTCCTGGATTTATTGATTTTTTGAAGGGTTTTTTGTGTCTCTGTCTCCTTCAGTTCTGCTCTGATCTTAGTTATTCCTTGTCTTCTGCTAGCTTTTGAGTTTTTTTGATCTTGCCCCTCTATCTCTTTCAATTTTGACGATAGAGTGTTGATTTTAGATCTCTCCTTCTCATGTGGGCATTTATTGCTATAAAGTTTCCTCTAGAGACTGCTTTAAATGTGTCCCAGAGATTCTGGTAATGTTGTGTCTTTGTTCACATTGGTTTCGAAGAACATCTTTATTTCTGCCTTCATTTCATTGTTTATCCAGTCAACATTCAAGAGCCAGTTGTTCAGTTTCCATGAAGTTGTGCGGTTCTGAGTTAGTTTCTTAATCCTGAGTTCTAATTTGATTACACTGTGGTCTGAGACACTGTTTGTTATGATTTCCATTCTTTTGCATTTGCTGAGGAGTGATTTACTTCCAATTATGTGGTCAATTTTAGAGTAGGTATGATGTGGTGCTGAGAAGAATGTATATTCTGTAGTTTTGGGATGAAGAGTTCTGTAAATGTCTATTAGATTTGCTTGGTCCAGATGTGAGTTCAAGTCCTAGATATCCTTGTTAATTTTCTGTCTCAGTGATCTGTCTAATATTGACAGTGGGGTGTTAAAGTCTCCCACTATTACTGTGTGGGAGTCTAAGTTTCTTTGTAGGTTGTTAAGAACTTGCTTTATGTATCTGGGTGCTCCTGTATTGGGTGCATATATATTTAGGATCGTTAGCTCTTCTTGTTGCACTGATCCTTTTACCATTATGTAATTCCCTGTTTTGTCTCTTTTGATCTTTGTTGGTTTAAAGTCTATTTTATCAGAGACTATGATTGCAACTCCTGCTTTTTTTTTTTGCTCTGCATTTGCTTGGTAAATCTTCCTCCATCTGGCCGGTGTGTATCCTTGCATGTGAGATGGGTTTCCTGGATTCAGCGCACCAATGGGTTTTGACTTTTTATCCAATTTGCCAGTCTGTATCTTTTGATTGGGGCATTTAGCCCATTTACATTTAAGGTTAATATTATTATATATGAATTTGATCCTGCCATTTTGATGCTAGCCAGTTGTTTTGCCCATTAGTTGATACAGTTTCTTCATCGTGTTGCTGCTCTTTACCATTTGGTACATTTTGGAGTGGCTGGTACTGGTTGTTCCTTTCTATGTTTAGTGCTTCTTTCAGGAGCTTTTGTAAGGCAGGCCTGGTGGTGATGAAATCTCTGAGCAATTGCTTGTTCGTAAAGGATTATATTTCTCCTTCGCTTATGAAGCTTAGTTTGGCTGGATATGAAATTCTAGGTTGAAAGCTCTTTTCTTTAAGGATGTTGAATATTGGCCCCCACTTTTCTGGCTTGTAGGGTTTCTGCTAAGAGATCTGCTGTGAGTCTGATGGACTTCCCTTTGTGGGTAACCCAACCTTTCTCTCCGGCTGCCCTTAGCATTTTTTCCTTCATTTCAACCCTGGTGAATCTGACGATTATGTGCCTTGAGGTTGCTCTTCTTGAGGAATATCTTTGTGGTGTTCTCTGTATTTCCTGGACTTGAGTATTGGCCTGTCTTGCTAGGTTGGGGAAGTTCTCCTGGATGATATCCTGAAGAGTGTTTTCCAGCTTTGATTCATTCTCTCTGTCACATTCAGATACACCTATCAAATATATATTAGGTCTTTTCACATAATCCCATATTTCTTGGAGGCTTTGTTTGTTTCTTTTTACTCTTTTTTCTTTAATCTTGTCCTCTCATTTTCTTTCATTGAATTGATCTTCAATCTCTGATGTCCTTTCTTCTGCTTGGTCAATTCAGCTACTGAAACTTGTGTATGATTTGTGAAGTTCTCATGTTGTGTTTTTCAGCTCCATCCATTCATTCATATTCCTCTCTAAGCTGTTTATTCTCATTAGCATTTTGTCAAACCTTTTTTCAACATTCTTAGTTTCTTTGCATTGGGGTAGAACATGTTCTTTTAGCTCTGAGAAATTTGTTATTACCCAGCTTCTGAAGCCTGTTTCTGTCAATTCATCAGATTCATTCTCCATCCAGCCTTGTTCCCTTGCTAGTGAGGGTGCGTAGGATCTTGGAAGCCCTAAGCAGAACATACAGATGCCTCCATTGTACAGATAAGGAAACTGAGACCCAGAGAGGGAAAGAGACTGGGCTGAGTCACACAGTAAGTCAGACATTAATTAGGCCTTGAACTGAAGTCAGTACCAACAAATAACTTAGTCTTAGGGACTGGAAAGGACTTGAGAGACCATCCAGGCCACTCCCCTGCTGGGTGAATCCCGTCCACACCCGGAAAGATGGTCAGGCTCCATCCTGTACTTAATCATCTTCAGAAATGGGCAGGTTAATATTTCTCAAGATATTTTGTCACATAATGGGACTGTTCTCATTTTCAAAATATTCTGAGTTGACACCTTTCTCCCTGTAGTCTCGTTCTTCTTTCTGTTCTCTCTAGGTGCAGTTTGGCCCTCTTGATCCCATGGGACATGCATGTGCCCTATAGACCCTATGACAACCCTTTAGAAATGCCAAAATTGAGCTTTCTTCAGTCTCTGCCATGTACTTGTCACTGAGATTATTGTGACAAACCAACCTGATGTGGTTCTTGTCTTTGTGGAGCTTTTATTACAGCAGGAAGACAAAGACTACTCAAGTGTGAGCAGGTGCACTGAGGCTCACTGCCCCATGGCCTTCACAGTGTGGTGTCATGGAAAGACTCGGGCCTTGGGGCTGGCCAGGCTGCATTTGATTCCATCCATGGTGAAATGTGTGGCCTCACAGTACTGCTTTCAGTCTATCAAACTCAAATAATGACTTTCTCCTAGGGCGTTGGAAAGATGAGCAAGAGAGAGTATTAATAAGAATGCTGTATTGGGAGACCGAGGTGGGTGGATCACCTGAGGGCCGGAGTTCGAGACCAGTCTGTCCAACATGGTGAAACACCATCTCTGCTAAAAAAAAAAAAAAAAAATAGCTGGGTGTGGTGGTGCATGCCTGTAATCCTAGCTACTTGGGAGGCTGAGGCAGGAGAATTGTTTGAACCCAGGAGGCGAAGGTTGCAGTGAGGCGAAGGTTGCAGTGAGCTGAGATGGCCCCATTGCACTCCATCCTGGGCAACAAGCATGAAACTCAGTCTCAAAACAAAAAATTCTGTAAAGTATTCAGCACCGCAATGCTCAATGCTTAGCTTCTTTCTCTTTCTGTTTCCTTCCCCCAGTCTGATATGCTTGGAGCATCTTCCACAAAGGACTTAAAGCTCGGGATAAAATGATTTATCACAGGAAAATCAGCCAGATTTACCTCTGCTGCTCTTGAATTTCACTCTTTGGTTAGATAACCATGAGATACTTTAAACTTTATACAGGCAAAACACAAACAAGGAACGCATGTGTACAGCTAGTGCTCGACTTACGATCACGATTGGTTCCGACAGACTGGTCGTAACACGATTTGGTCATAAGTTGAGTAGGCTATATGCATGCGGAGATGGTAGTGCTGCCAGAAGCTGGTCCGCACTGTCATACGCCCAGCTGGGCAACGTTTGCGCTGCCAGACGCGGAGCAGTCGTGGCTAGCGATTGTGGTCGTAAAGTTGAATGGTTGTAAGTTGCATAGGTCGTAAGTCGATCAATACCTGTATTTCAATTAAAGTTGAAGGCAAAAAAGTAAATGATTTCACAGATTAATTGCTATAATGTTATACTATATATTGACTAATGTCACCATTGACTAACATCACCTTATCACCATATCTTATATATTGACATTATAATCAGTCCACATTATTAGTCTGAATATGTATGAGTGCCTATTGGTGTTCCCCAAGTACATTATAATTTTAAAAGCATTCCCTGACTACGCAAGTCTGGAAAATGCTGAACCAGAGAGGTTTTATGATAATCTCTATTTGACAGATGAAGATATTGATGCCATTGAGTAACACATACCTTGCAATTTCTTAAACATATTTCTTCTGTGGCTGTTCAGTTGATGGTATTCTATCTTGACATCCTGAAACAGCTGTCCTGTCGAGATTGTAACATAGCTGTTCTGTCTTTGTGAATCATAGGTGAGGTTTCTCTAAGCAGGGTGGACTTTGCAATGTGAGTTGGCAGGGAGGCTCGACAGGCTGGGGATCTCTTAAAACTGAGCCTGCAGGGAATCTGGATGTTTTCCCAGGGGATGGGAAAACATTGCCTCTGCCATCTAAGGGCAAATTAAAGAGCGCTGTCATGCTGTGATGAGAGTATCTTGTAAACACAATTATCAAGTTGCATGCTCTTCTCTGTTTATTTCCCTTCTGCTCTCCTTGAGTCATTAATAAAATCTTAAAAGCTGTGTCAGACCGGGCACAGTGGCTCACGCCTATATTCCCAGCACTTTGGGAGGCTGAGGTGGGGGGGGATCACCAGGTGAGGAGTTCAAGACCAGCCTGGCCAACTTGGTGAAACCCCATTTCTTATTAAAAATACGAAAATTAGCTGGGCATGGTAGCGTGTTCCTGTAGTCCCAGCACTCAGGAGACTGAGGCAGGAGAATTGCTTGAACTGGGACCTGGGAGGTAGAGGTTGCAGGGAGCTGAGATCACGCTACTGCAGTCCAGCCTGGGCTACAGAGCAAGACTCCATCAAAAAAAAAAAAAAAAAAAAAAAAGAAAAGAAAAAAAAAGCTGTGTCCATGGCTACAGGGGCCTAATGAAAGACTCGGGGCCCAGGTGTTGTCCAGAACATTAAAGGGCATCAAAACTTCCCTCCCTGTCCTAAGCCTGTTGCGGTGGTGGTAATGGCTAGTGAAATATCTCCAAAGGGAAAGTGAATTTGGGAGAGCATTCAGGGCACCTGATTCCCCAAAGAGACTTCCAGTGCCCTTCTCTGACTTATTAAGGAAGCAGGGAGGTTTCCTTGCAAATGACCGATCACCCAAGTGAAGTGACTGGCCAGAGGTCAGGAAGTGGGTTCCAGGCTAACATTTCCTGCAAGGGGGCTTAGCCGAAGGTCTTGTTGTCCTGTGGCCACGTGATGCCATTGAAATGAAAGGGGGGAAAACAGGCAGTGTTGATTTAAGGAAACGTGGCTTCTGTAGCTGGCCTAAGGTGGCACAGTAGGAGTTCCTTTGTAAAAACTCAGCGCAGCTTGGCTTCCAGCCAGCATGCTCATTTGGAGCACCCCAGAGCTTCAGGGTGATCAAAGGCACGTACGAGTAATTCCTTACATGTCAACACCTTCATGCTTCTCCTTGAAATTCAAACCAGCAGTTGAAATCCAGGGGCTTGCAGGAGATCCTTTTCTCACTCTCATGGTGTAAATGATCAGGCTGAGCGTCCATTCCTGGGTCAGGGCAGCCAAGTGCCCCAACCAGGCTCTCCGAGTGGCTGGGTGTGTGTTTAAAATGATCCCCTTGGTGTGTTGGTTTCCAGCCAGTTCTCTTTAGAGGTCAGCGCTGTTGCCTAGAAGCACCAGCTCTGCACTGCTGTCTTTGCCCACCCTCCACTTGTGAACCTGACCCAAGCACAGGCTGTGTTGCTGGGACTTAGGGTGAGTGTCCACCTTGGTGAGCTTGGCCCCTGAAGTCGGCTCAGCTTCCCTGTCCTGCCTGCTCTTGCTCTTCATGATTCCCACCCCCTGCCTTTTGGCTCACCACCTCCTGTGTGACTGGCAGATCACCTGGCTTCACTAAGTCTCAATCCTTATTTGTAACATTATTAAAAACAGTGTTGCAGCTGGGTGCAGTGGCTGACCTCTGTAATCCCAGTACTTTGGGAGGCTTAGGCAGATCACCTGAGGTCAGGAGTTCAAGACCAACCTGGCCAACATGGGGAAACCCCATCTCTACTAAAAATACAAAAATTGGCCAGGCATGGTGGTAATCTGTCATCCCAGCTACTAGGGAGGCTGAGGCAGGAGAATTGCTTGAACCCAGGAGGCGGAGGTTGTGGTGAGCAAAGATCTTGCCACTGCACTACAGCCTGGGCGACAGAGCAAGATTCTGTCTCAAGAAAAAAAAACCAAAAAGTGTTGCACACACATGCACACAAACAACATACCGAAGAACAAAACAAAATAAAACCTAGAAAAGAAAAAAAAAAAAAAAACACCCAGTATTAGATTTCTCATAGCTTAGCTGTGGAGATAAAGTGAAATAACTATTGTAAGGCATATCATAGGTTCCATAAATGGTAGTTGTTATAATTGTGTGTTATTAATAACATTTTAAAGTGTTACCAGAAAGGGGTCCCAATCCAGACCCCAAGAGGGGGTTCTTAGATCTTGTGCAAGAAAGAATTCAGGGCAAGTTCGTAGAATAAAGTGAAAGCAAGTTTATTACGAAAGTAGACAAAAGAATGGCTGCTCCATAGACACAGCAGCCCTGATGGCTGCTGGTTGCCCATTGTACAGTTATTTCTTGATTACATGATAAACAAAGGGTGGATTATTCATGCCTCCCCTTTTTAGACCATATAGGGTAACTTCCTGATATTGCCATGACATCTGTAAACTGTCATGGCGCTGGTGGGAGTGTAGTAGTGAGGACGACCAGAGGTCATTCTTGTCGCCATCTTGGTCTTGGTTGGTTTCAGCTGGCTTCTTTACTGCAAGCTGTCTTATCAGCAAGGTCTTTATGACCTGTACCTTGTGTTGACCTCCTATCTCATCCTGTGACTTAGAATGCCTTCACCTTCTAGGAATGCAGCCTAGTAGGTTTTAGCCTCATTTTACTCAGATCCTATTCAAGATGGAGTTGCTCTAGTTCAAATGCCTCTGATAAAAGTATTGAGATATATTAATACTCTCAGTAATGTATTTAGGGCTGTGAGCATTCCTCTAGGAACTGATATATGGACTTGAAGATGATATGATTTAGCAGAAAAAGCGTGGCCTTTGGAAATTTGAACACACACCCATGTTCAGATCCTGGCTCCCCAGGGTATAAAATGTGTAACCTTGGGGAAATAAATTACCCTTTAAATCTCAGTTTCCTTGCCTGTTTTGGGGGTGGGTGGGTAATAATAGTAGTGTTAGGTTGAATCACTTGCAAATGTGTATGGTGGGGGGGAGTGTGTGTGTGTGTGTGTGTGTGTGTGTGTAGCTGGGTTTGACTTACAAAAATGTCAGTTTAATGTGGCTCACCCTTTAATGCCTATCTCACAGGGTTGCTTATTAGAATGGAAAATAATGTATGAGCAGTGCCCAGCACAGAGACCCTGTACTGCATTCTGTCAGGTCACCTAGGAAGCTATTGCAGCAATTCACGTGAGAAATGCTGAGATGATTGAGGGACTGTAAGGTGTATTCAGATGTGGAAATGTCAATTTGGTGACTGGGTGGGGGTGGATGACGTGGGAGACCCAAGAGAGGTATGCTCCAGAGATAGAGAGTGGGGAGTTATTTGCTTTCGGGGCATACTTTAACCGGAGTCCAGGGAGTGGTTGGAATCACTCAGGATTAGCGTTCGAAAGAATGTCACCTGTGATCCTGGATAGAACATGACAGCATTGAACAAAATGAGACAGAGGCAGGTTCCCATAAGCATTTGCTGAGTCCCCCTCCATTAATGCTCTTCCTGTGCTAGCTGGGGACAGAGAGGGCAGGAAAATTGAGGGATGAGGGCAATATTGCCCCTGCCTTCAAGGACTTAGCAGTGAGTATAGTTAACTCTGCTTCTTTTTTTAGGGTCTTGGAATATGGGAAAAAATCTCCAGTTACAAAGTCTAAAAATGAAAATTCTGGGTCAGATACAATGACTTATGCCCATAATCCCAGCACTTTGGGAGGCTGAGGCAGGAGGACTGCTTGAGCCCAGGAGTTAGAGACCAGCCTGGGCAACAGAGCAAGATCCTGTCTCTACAGCAACAACAACAACAACAAAAAAAAAAAACAAATAAATAAGTCAATGAAAATACTGTTACCTGTCTTGTAGGATTAGATCTCATGTATACATATTGAGGCGCCTAGTGCAGTGCCAGGCACTGATCAGTGCTGCAATTGCTCCATACTGCAATTGATCAATACTGCTAGTTTAGCCAAAGAGCACTGGGAGGGAGGGGACCTTGTTTGAGTGCTGCAAAACAAGACATTGATATTCTTGCATTAAAAAAAAAAAGTTTAGGCCGGTCGCCATGGCTCAGGCCTGTAATCCCAGCACTCTGGGAGGCCTTGGCAGGCAGATCATGAGATCAGGAGTTCGAGACCAGCCTGGTCAACATGGTGAAACCTCCGTCTCTACTAAAAATACAAAAATTAGCTGGGCATGGTGGCAGGTGCCTGTAATCCCAGCTTCTCGGGAGGCACAATTATCACTTGAACCTGGAAGGCGGAGGTTGCAGTGAGCTGAGATCACACCGCTGCGCTCCAGCCTGGGTGACAGAGTGAGACCTTTTCTCAAAAAAAAAAAAAAAAAAAAAAAAGTTTAATGTGTAAATTATGGCAGGAATGCAAAGGACATGGGACTGTGGTGTGGGAAAGGAAGAAAAGCTAGGCCCAGTGATCCGAAGTGCCTTTGACTATAACCAGTTGTATTCCTTCAGAAGGGAGCTGAAGATTATTTAGCCAGTTCATTAGCAAGAAATCCTCACTATCAAAAAAACAATTTTAGCTGCAAGGGGAGCTTACTCAGCAGTGCAGTCTTATGTTCCAGGTGGGCTCAGCTGTGATGCCTTCTGGGCTCTCAGTAGGAGACTTGGGGAAGGAGAATGAGGCTGTGGGCCAGGGAGATGAGGCAGGATATGGGCTGGACACTGATGGGGTGGCCCCAGGAGTTGGG
This sequence comes from Sapajus apella, assembly GCF_009761245.1. NCBI lineage: Eukaryota > Metazoa > Chordata > Mammalia > Primates > Cebidae > Sapajus > Sapajus apella. The sequence goes on along the minus strand of NW_022437016.1, from coordinate 7,316,914 downwards.
AAATGAGAGGCTCACACCCAGGTGGACCCAGGAAATGGCTGAGGATCAGGAGACAGGTCCCAGTCACCCAAGGGTGAGCACTGGAAGACAGGTAGGCAGGCACTGAGACTCTGGCCAAGTAGGTTGAGATGAGCCTCACCTGGAAATCTGGTAGCCTAGGAGGATGACCAGGAAACCAAGGCAGGCTAAGACAAATAAGATGAAATACTAGAAGTAGCACCGTGAGAGAGAGTAAGTCTACAGCTAGGAAGTGGCTGAGCTGAGATCTGAACCCAGCTCTGCCTGACTCCAAAGCCCACTCCCTCTCTGCTGCTGCTCCTCTCAGACATCCAGTGTGTGGACTCAGTGGAGGTAAAGGGAAGCTGCATTCTGAGGGCCCCCAGCCATGCCAGGGTCACCCAGGGCCCTTAGGAAGCTAGGCTTTAGGCCAAGCAAGCCAGGCCTTGGACCCACATGGTAGGGGAATTAGGTGGGGCTGGACAGAGGCTGGCTGGGACTGCACTGTGGGGAAGGAGCGGGGAGGCCAGGCAGGGCTGGTGTGCCAGGCTGTGTCCTCACTCCCCTCAGCTCCAGTAGTTCGGGGCAGGGTGTGAGAAGTGACCTAAGAGGCACATGGACAGTCTCACAGTATGACTGGGCCCTTCCTGTTAAACAGGTTTCAATGTCCCAGGCGTGTTCTAGAGGAGCTTTTTGGTTGTTCACTAATGATGGGTAGATAACGGCCCACAGAAGGCTGCTGGGCTCCAAAAGCAGAGTCCATTAAGCTGCATTGACAGCAGGCTGGCATTGGGGTAAAGCATGCGGAGAGGCTGTTCCTTGCCCCTCGAGCTTCCTGAGCAGAAGCACCAGCTGCCTTGATGCGCCGTGTGATGCTGTGTCCGCCTCCACAGTGAGCTTGAGAACATCTGCAAAGAAAGGGCAGCATGGCCCAGAACTGATGCTTTGGTTCCACCTTCGAGCTAGGTGACTGTAGATTTCTCAATGGACACTGTGGGCCTCAATTTCCTTGTTCTCCGTAGAGTGGAGGGCTGGCAATTACATGGAGTAATATCTTTGCAGAGCATCAAAATTTATAATAGCAGCAAACAAATGTATTCAGAATGAGAATGAGAGAGAGAGAGTACTTATTCCAAGGTTTCTTCTGAAAGACCTCTTCAGATGCCTGTGTTAATTATGGTAGAAAGAGCTTAGGGTTGGAAATCAGAAGATTTAATGTTTTATTTATGTTGGTAGAAAAGTAATTGCAGTTTTCACATACTTTCAATGGCAAAACCGCAATTACCTTTGCACCAGCCTAATAGTTCTGGTTGTGATACTGGCTGTGTGGCCTTGGGCAAGTCTCCTTGCCCCGTGGCCTCAGTTTCTTTGTTTATAAAGTATGTGCATGTGCTTGCATGTGTGTACTTGTGTATGTATGTGTGTGCGCACATGTGTGTGTGTGTGTGTAGCTGTGTGTGTGTATAGCTATGTGTGTGTGTCGTGATAAGTCTTTCCTGGGCCTCGAAGGGCTGATCAGGAAGATAGGGGGAAGCTCCATATGGAGAAGGACTTTGGGAAGGAAAAGATGTCTATAGAGGGTTGCAGGCCAGGAAAGTAACTTCCCACGGGACCACAGATGATGGGCAGGAGCTTTACAGGCAAAGAAGACGCAGGAGACTGGTGGAGGCCACAGGGAAGTCAGTGTAAAGGCATCGAGGTGAGAAAGAGGACGGGAGGGAAGGGCAGGAAGGAGACGCCAGGGTGTGCTGGTGCTGGCTACCAAGGAAGGGAGGACCATCCAGGCCGTACGAGGAGTGCACGCGAGGGGTCAGCCCCAACTCCTTGGGGGTAATTGATGCCAGTGCCCCAGTAAACTCAGGACACCTCATCAGCGATAGGCTGAACAGGGTTGCTTTCTTTGCCGCTTAGATTTTCTTAACTGGAAGTGTTCCAAACCAGAGAGTGGTGAAAATGTTTGACCGCGGTGGCAGGTATGCCTCCTTTCCACCGTCCTGTGGTTCCGCGCTCACCGAGAGCTGAGAGGTCCATGTGGATACCTGTGCTCCAGTTCAAGGTATGCTCCATCTGAGTTTAGAGTCTGAGTCTCATCCTTGCCAGACAGCAGCTCTTGTTCTTTCTAAGTGTGGGAGAGTTGTTGTATCAGAATTCATCATCTGTAGGAGCTATCGGACAACCAGGCCTAGATCTGAGGAACAGTAAAGGGCTTGCGGAATATTATAAAGTCCTACACTAGCTCTGTGGCTGGAATTGTGCAAATAATACTCATTTGATGAAGTGAATTCCTCCTCTCCTTGTCCCCACTTTCCTCCAATGAGACCTGCTCCTCTCCCTGCAGTCCCTAAATCTGTTCATGATACAATCACTCCTCCCCAGACTGCTAAAGCCCCAAACCATGAGCTCACCCATGACCCTTTCCTCTCTCCCCATTCACAGCTGTCCAGTCACCAGGTGCCTGATTCTACCTCTTCTCTCAGCTCCCCATTTCAACCCTGTTGTCCCTGACCCAGCTCAGGCCTTTGGACCTTCAATAGCCTCGGGACCTTCCTGTACCTGCTCTCATTCCTTCCAAACGGACTTCCTCCTGGGTGCCCTGGTGATGTGGGTGCATGTCACTGGCCAGTTGACACTCCATCCTTTGCCTGCAGATCAAGTGTAAATACAAGAGTGTTCTGTGGTCTGTCCTGCCTGTTCCAGCCTCTGGCTCCCAAGTGCACTCTCCTTCCTCTCTATCCTGTCTCTGGGTAATCTGGCCCATTGCGAGGTCCTTGGCCATCCTGAGGGGCCTGACGACCCCAGATCTCTCTCCCAAGCTCCAGACACATGTTTCCCAGGGACCGCAAACCTCTCCGGGCATATGCCCTCCAGGGTCCTCTGTCCAGCTCATCTTCCCCCTGTCTCCCCCCAACCTTTCCTCCTCCCCGTATTGTTTTTTGTTTGTTTTTGAGATGGAGTCTCACTCGATTGCCCAGGCTGGATTGCAGTGGCACAATCTCTGCTCACTGCAACTTCTGCCTCCCGGGTTCAAGCGATTCTTCTGCCTCAGCCTCCTGAGTAGCTGGGATTACAGGCTGGTGCCACCATGCCTGGCTAATTTTTTTTTGTATTTTTAGTAAGGGTTTCACCATGTTGGCCAGGATGGTCTCAATCTCCTGACCTCATGATCCGCCTGCCTCAGCCTCCCAAGGTGCCAGGATTACAGGCGTGAGCCACCGCGCCCAGCCTCCTCCCCCTCTTATACTCCCTGTGACTCCCTGGACATCGGGCAGTGATCCTGTGTGCTCCTGTCTCCCTCTCCCAGTCACTCAGCTTTGTTGATTTTAGCTCCAAAATATTTCCAAACCTCTCTCCTTCTGTCTGACTTCACGGCCAGCCTCACTTTAGGCTTTTCCTCTCTGACTCAGACCATCCACCCACTTGGGTACATTTTCTATGTGACAGCCTCAGGCATCTTCCCATAGTCCACATCTAATTAAGCTGCTCTCTTCTCAAAACCTTTCAGAGTCTCCATCATTTTAGGACATTACTCAAATTCCCTAAAACAATATTCGAGGGCCTTCCCTATGAGGCCCTTACCTCTGAGCTAGGCTTGATCTTCCTCCACCCCTTTTTCTCATACATCCCTCATTCATTCTGGCATGGGCTCTGGAATCTGCCTGCCTGGGTTCAAATCCTGGCCTTGTGACCTATTGGCTGTGTAACCTTTGACAAGTTACCTGACATCTCTGGGCCTCCCTCTCCTTATCTGTAAAATAGGATTGTTGTGAGGATTAAGTGAGATAATACCTCCAAAGTGCTTAGAACAGTGCCTGACCCATTATAAGCACTCAGTAAGTATACGCTAATGTTGTTATTATTATTGGTGGTGGTGGTGTTATCTGGCCCCTGCCGATTTCACTGGTGGGGTTTCCATGTGCACACCCCTCCTCCCACTTTTTGTTCTCCTGCCATTGGAACTATGTGCAGTTTCTCAGAAGTGTCCTGCCCGCTCCTGCCTTCGTCTCCCAGCACTGGAGCAGCACGTCATCTGCTCAAGTTCTTCCTCTCTGCCTCCCTGCTCTATCCCCCACTCTGCGCCAACAGCCCATTCTTGCCCTTTCCATCTGGCCCTAGGTGACCTCACTGCAGACTGCCTTCCGTCTTAACCGAACTCAAAAATTGCCTTGAACATTGAGGTAGGAATTTGTCCTAGGTACCAGGCTCATACCCCTAAGGCTAGCAGGGGCTGGCCCTGCCTCCTGTCTGGCGTGCACTGTGTGACATTGATTTTGTCTACCAGGGGCTTGTTTTTGCCTGAGATCTGCAGCGTGTGCCTGTGACATCAAAGGTCTGAGTTGCTAAGATTGGATGCAAATCCACCTGAGTGACAAAGGGCTGCCCTAACTGGGTTTGACTTCCCCGGTATTGCAGACACAGACAGTATTTCTTCAGAAGTTGGCTTCTTACCTGCCCCTCACTGCTAATAATGTTTTGGGGCTTGATATTCCAGTTGCTGAATTTCTCCTTCCAAATATTTTAGCTTGCTTCCTCCAAATGCCCTGCTGATTTCCTCAAATGCATCATAAATCTCAGATCCAAATCTCCTCCTCTTATAGATCATCCCAATGTGCTGATCCCAACAGCACAGTGGGAACTCTCCAGCGTGATGAATGCCACTTGTGTGTTTGTAACACAGCCCTCAACTGTAGTGATGTCGAGATAAATCATGGGTCAGCACTTGCTCTCTGGCAGAAGCCAGGGACCTTAGTGTGTCCCCTTTATTTTATAGGTGAGTACAACAAAGCCCAGAAAGTTAGGTGACTTTCTCGAGGCCACACAGAAACAATTGGGACTAAAATCCAGGTTTTCTGTTTTCCACCATGGTACTATTTCTAACTTACCAAAAGCTATGACTTAAAAATACTAAAAATTGGCCAGGCACAGTGGCTTATGCCTGTAATCCCAGAACTTTGGGAGGCTGAGGCAGGTGAATCATTTGAGGTCAGGAGTTCGAGACCAGCCTGGCCAACATGGCGAAACCCTGTCTCTACGTGGTGGTGTGTGCCGTAATCCTGGCTACTTGGGAGGCTGAGGCAGGAGAATTGCTTGAACCCGGAAGGCAGAGGTTGCAGTGAACCAAGATCGCACCACTGCACTCCATCCTGGGAAACAGACTCAGTCTCAAAAAAAAAAAAAAAAAGAAAATTAAAGATTAATTTTAAGATTGTGGTAAAATATAAATGACAAAATTTATCAGATTAACCATTTTTAAATGTGCATCGCATATATGTTAAGTGTACAGTGGAATTAAGCATATTCACATTTTTGTGTAACCATCATCCATCCATCTCCAGAATTTTTTTCATTTTGTCAAACTGCAGCTTTGTACCCATTAAACACTAACTCGCCATTCCCTCCAACCCCAACCCCTGGAAAACACCACTGTAATTCCTGTCTCTGAATTTGACTGCTCCAGTCACCTCATATAAGTACACTCTTACAGTATTTGTCTTTTGGGGTCCAGTTTATTTCTCTTAGCATAGTATCCTCAGAATACTCTCGTTTTGTGCCATGTGTGATAATTTTCTTCCTTCTTAAGGCTGAATAATATTTCGCTTGTAGTGGTGTTTCTTTAAGACTATTTTAATATCTTAATAGAATATCGTACTGCTTTGTAGTATTGGAAGTTTGAACGGAGACTTTCCCAGTAGCGTTTTCTAAATGCCCACTAGGGGGCAGTAAAAACCACATAAATTTTTCAACAGGCCAAAGTAGTGCCAGGTAATTAGGCCACTACCTCCTCTGTGTATCTCTTTCAGCCATCTGTGTATACAGTTACAAGGTAATGGACTTCAGGTCCAACAGTGGCTTTGGATAAAACTAGAGATACCGTCAGTCGTAGCCTAAGTGCAAGTCTTCCTCACACTCCGGCTAACATCTGTGCAGAACACTTCATTGAATATGTTGGTTTCAGATGGTATCTTAATTTAATTCATTTAGTCCAATAATTCTCAGACAGAGTGCACATCAGAATCACCTGTGGTGATTTTTTCCAAAATACACATGACCAGGTCTCATTCCAGATCAATTAAATCAGAATTGCTGAGACTGGGGCTGAGGTACGTGGATGATATTTTCATTCTGGTCCATCACTTCTTTTTAGGAGCCAATGTGTTACTTTTTAACTTTAATAACTGCTGGGAAAGGGTCATTCTTGAATAAACCTCAGAGGAGAGTAAATATGAATTCTGAAAAATGTTTCTCTTTTAGGGTAGCAGTGGTGGAAGGGTCTAGTGGCTATGGGAACCACATTCTGAACAATTGTGAGGGTTTCCTATAGAGCCAGGCACCCAGACAGAAGATTTGAAACTGGGGCAGTCTGGCTAACTCAGGGTCTACAGATACAGTTCCTGGATGGCCATACTCAGGGCTAAAATCTTTAGGGTGGGCAGAGCACAGACATCAGTATTGTCTAATATATTAGGAGGAACTTTCCTATAGTAAGAGGAAAAAGAGATCTTCAATTTTATCTTAGAGGTGAAAATGGAACCATGAACTTGAGGTGGGGTCAGGATACCTAGGTTCTCATCCTGACCATCCTACTGGCCAGTTATGAGACCCAAGGGAAGTCATGTTGGCTCTCGGAGCCTCAGTTTCCCCCTTGAATTTTGAGAGCACTGGGTGATGTTGATCTCTGAAGATTCTTCTATTTCTAAAATTTCAATGACTCTATGAGTTTTAATAATCTTGATTTGTATGGCACTATTTTGGCAAAGAGCAGAAGTATTCAGGAATCCAGTGAGTAGCTGAGACTACTGACCATGTAGTTTAATTTATTTAAGGCATATACATGGAATTCAAAGGGAAAAATATTGCTCTGGATAATCTATCGAACTGTTAGTATCTTCGCCATAGCAAAAGCTTTCCAGAGGGAAAAATTTCCCATCAGTGCAAACCTGACATTTTTCACTTCCTGATCCATAGCTGCCATTTGTCCAGCATGCTTATATTTACTGTAAAGGCTGAGTGTACAATGCTTTGGATGAATATTAAGTAACTACATAAACGTCAAGGTCACAGTTGCAAGAAAGCCTTGGTGGAAGGCCCTGGGAGGCTTGCATTGATCTCTTGTGAAGTTCCACTCTTGAATCCTGCTGACAGGGGCAAACAATTGATGTGGACCATTATTAAGGCTCTAAGTGTTTCTCCGTTGTTAAAGATCTTTTACAAGCCTGGAATAACTGATAGTGCCCAAGGAATTGGCAAAAGCTTCATTTAGAAATATAGGCTGGTCAAAGAGATAAGTGCAACCGCGAGTGCAGTTGTCCTGGGTTGGGCTTACACAGCAAAGGTGGAGGGCTGAGAGGAGTCCCTCAGTGGGGCACCTGCCAACTCAGCCTGCCGGGCACTGCTCTCAGATTTCAGAGGGAAACTTTCACGCAAGAAGCTGCAGAGAGGATGGCTCCCTCTTTGAAATCCATCCTTACGTTTCCTCCAGCTTCTCTCTCCTGGTGAAAACCTCCTTTCCTGCCATTTCAGTCCATCCACTCTCCATAGCTGCAGGAAGCATCTCACCAGCATCGGGGGCAATGGGGTGAGGATGAATTATGCAGAACCACAGGTCCAGACCGACTATCTGGATGGTCAGGTTCTCAGATAGTTAATTATATGAGTGTTCTGCTGACCTGGAGCTGGGAGGAGAGCAAATACTGCAGACGACAGGATCTTGTTTGAAAAAGATCTCAACAGATGGAAGGACTGGTCAGGTCTACCAGATGAAGTTAAGAAGGGGCGTAAACATGAAACAGACATTTCCTGTGCACTAGCTCTGTGTGTGGTATTGCACTTGGTCCTTTGCACGTTTCAGTTTATTTCATCCTTACAATGACATAATGAGAGTAGGTGTCTATATCCCCATTCCTGAAGTGAGGAAACCAAGACATGGTGGGATAGAGGAAGGTCTGAGGGCTTTAGTCATCAATTTAGATTCCAATCCCAATTCTAATCCCATTAGCTGGCAAGTCACTTCATCTTCTTTTATTTTCATTTTTCTTTGAGACAAAGTTTTACTCTTGTTGCCCAGGCTGGAGTGCAGTGGTGCAATCTCTGCTCACTGCAGCCTCCGCCTCCTGGGTTCAAGCAATTCTCCTGCCTCAGCCTCCCGAGTAGCTGGGATTATAGGTGCCTGCCACCACACCCAGCTAATTTTTTGTGTTTTTAGTAGAGATGGGGTTTCACCATGTTGGGCAGGCTGGTCTCGAACTCCTGATCTCAGGTGATTCACCTGCCTTGGCCTCCCAAAGTGCTGGGATTACAGGCGTGAGCTACTGCACCTGGTCAAGCCACTTCATCTTCTAAAAAGAGCGACAGCCAGGCTTTGGACTGTCTTTTATTTGTCAGATTATAGGTACTTAGTCTCTTGCATTTATTATTGCATTTAATTCTCAAAACAACCTTACTCCTATTTCGTAGATGGAAAGGGTGTAGATAACTTAAGTCACTTGCCCAAGGCCCAGGATAAGGAGCAGAGCCAGTGTCTAAGCCCAGGCCATCTGACTCCAACACCCGTGCTCTTAGCAACTGTTGTACCCTCTCTGTTCCCGACATGAAAAGGCACAACCATATTTCTGGTGAGGGTTAGATGAGCTAATTAGGTAAGTGCCTGATATAGTGCTCACGGGAGCTCATAAATGATATTAGCTCACCATCATCATTATTCTCAGCACTATTATTAGTTACATGAACTGTTCAAGGTGGAAGCTAATAACTGGCAAAACCAGGATTTGAACCCAGGTCTTGTGACTGCCAATCCATTTCACAATAGAGCTCCGTCTCACTCTGGAGCACAAGACGGGGGCCAATCCTGATGTCATGATCTCAGTACCTTGTGCAGTGTCGTCTGCATGGAAGATGCTCGGCACATGGTCAGATCGACAGGGACCATCTTGTCACCCACTCATCACACATTTGCTAAGGCCTTGCTCTGTGCTAGGGATCCAGAGGGAAAAGAATATAATGTCAGCCATCCTTTTTTCCCCCTTCCAGGTTCGAATGGTGAAAGATGATGACCCTTCCTGGAAGCCCACTTTTATTGTGAAACCTGATGGTGGTTGTCAGGGTGACGGAATCTACCTCATTAAAGACCCCAGTGACATCCGCCTGGCAGGGACCCTCCAGAGCAGGCCGGCGGTGGTCCAGGAGTACATCTGCAAACCTCTCCTTATCGACAAGCTCAAGTTTGATATTCGTCTGTATGTCTTACTCAAGTCCTTAGACCCCTTAGAGATTTATATAGCCAAAGATGGACTCTCCAGGTTTTGTACTGAGCCATATCAGGAGCCCACCCCCAAAAACCTGCACCACATCTTTATGCACTTAACCAACTATTCCCTGAACATCCACAGCGGCAACTTCATCCATTCAGACAGTACTAGCACAGGCAGCAAAAGGACTTTTTCCAGCATCCTTTGTAGACTGTCTTCCAAAGGCGTTGACATCAAGAAGGTCTGGTCTGACATCATCTCCCTGGTGATAAAGACTGTCATCGCGCTGACTCCAGAGCTCAAGGTCTTCTACCAGTCAGACATCCCCACGGGGAGGCCGGGCCCCACATGCTTCCAGGTAACCAGTTCTCAGCCTGCGTTTCAGCCTTGACCAGCCTCAAGAGGGCTCTCTGGCTTCGTGTGGGATGCGTGGTGGGGTGGGGTGGGCAGAGGAGGGGACCGGAGCGGTGGCACTGTGGGCTTTGGTGTTAAACCTGGGCCCAATTTCCAGCTTTCTGTTTGCTAGCTGTGTGACTTGGGGCAAGCTGCTTCCCTTCTGTTACCTGTAAAATGAAATGAAGAATATCTACCTTGAAAGGTTCTTGTAAGAATTAAATGAGATAACATGCGTAAAGCAGAGTTTTACATTCATTTGTTTACTCATTTATTCATTCATTTACTCATTCTACAACTTTTGCCACATGCTTAGAGGGGTCAGGCATTGTCCCGGGTTCTTTTGAGACAGTAAGTCAGGGCCTTGCTGGCTGATGCATAGAGTCTGTTGTGAGAGATGGATAATTTAAAAAGCAATGATTGTAAAGGGTTACAAGTGCTAGAATAGAATAGGAAACGTCTGAGGTGCTGTGAGATGGTGGAGCCATGCCACATTCTCTGGGCAGGCGTGGCATGTTCAGGGAAGGCTTCCCAGAAGAAACAACAGTCAAACTGGAACCTGGAGTGACAGTTAGTCGGAGCAGGAGAGACTGGGTAAGGGTGAGGGAGACACAGGGCTCCAGGTGGAAATGCGCTGGAGCCAGAGACGTGAGCGGGAAGCATGAGGAGCTGGTGGAGGTTCAGTTTGGTTGCCGGGTGGGGTGTAAGTCAGAGATGTCAGGGGAGATGAGGGAAGGTGAGATGGAAGGGAAGGTAGGGACTGTCTCACGGAGAGCCTGGGCATGGGAGGTCGAGTCCCTGGAGAATTTTAAGCAGGGGAAAGATGCACCCAGATTTGCATGTTACAAAGAACAGCATACCGGCAGGGTAGAGAATACACTGAGGCAAGTCTGGAAGTGGGGAGGTCCCTAGGAGACAGTTGCTTTCACAGAAGCTGGAGAGGATGCTGGTTTGGACTGGGAAGGTTGTGGTGCAGGTAGGGGGAATAGACAGATTTGGGTGCCAGGGAAGGAGCTAGAAAGGCTCAACTTGGTGACTGAATGAGGCTGGAGAGAGATGACAGATGGTGGCAGTGAGGGCAGGAGGAACCGAGACGGATGTGCAGGTGGCTTGGGTACTTGCATGGATGGATAGAGGCCCCTGGAAGAGGACCAGGCTGTTGGGGGATGGTTGGGAGTTGGACCTGAAGTACCTATAAGGCATGCAAGTGGAGAGATTGAGGGGACAATTGGATATTTGGAGCTTGGAGCTTGGATTTCAGGGGACAGAGGTCTGGGTTGGGACAGAGATGGGAACTCATTGGCAGATGGTGACCCAAGAGGGTGACGAGAGGACTGAGAAGATACCTGTGGGCACCACTGTTTAACTAAGGGACAGGCAGGGAAGGGAGAGGGAGCCAGAAAAGGAGGCCAAGAAGGAGTGTCTTGAGATAAATACCGGAGAAAGACCCCGGAATGCCAAGGAAGAGGTGCTTGGAGAAGCAGGCAGGGGTTGGCGCATCCAATGCTGCTGAGATGCCAGGCAAGACCAGCACTGAAACTGTCCACTCCATCCACAAGGGGTTGACTGGAGACAGAGAGAATTGTCTTCAGCAGAGCAATGGAGCCAGAGTCTGGTGGACTCAGAGTGTGGGAGCGAAGGAAATGAGGAATGAGGCTGGAACCTTCTTACAGGACATTCAGCTGTGACAGTGCGGGGTGGGGAGACGTGGCATCCAGACACTCCAAAGGCACACACACTTTCCTGCCCCCAGATTAATCCGTGTGGGAGGAGAAGAAAGGAAGGGACAGCTCTGGGACCCTCTCCATCTAATTCTTAAAGTTATTTTGTAGCACTTGATAGATATGAAAAAAGAATACATGGAACATATTTGTAAGCCATGAAGCCAAACAACAAAATGATCACCCCAAACCCTCCTCCCAGCCCAAGACCTCCAGCCAGTGTGTTTCTCCCCAGAACCAGGTCCCTGCCCAGCCCTGGGGTAAACATCACCCTGAATTTTATGTTTATTATTTCCTTGCTTTAGAAAATACTTTCATTAGGCGTGAATCCCTAAACAATGTATTATTTTGTTTTGCTTGTTCTTGAGTTTTATAAAAATGCTGTTATAAAGTATGGAGCCTTCTGCAACATTCTTTTCCGCTACACGTAAGGTTTCAAAGGTCCACCCATGCTGGTGGGGATCGTGGGCACTGTCTCGTTTGCACTCTTGTAGATTCCATTGTGAACATGCACAATTTATTATCAGTTCTTCTGTCAAGGAGCATTTGGGTTATTTCTAGTTCTCGGCAGGTGGGTAACAGGTCTCTTGGGACAAGAAGGGAGAAGGAAGGGAGTGGGGCAGTGTCTCTAGTGGATGGGGCATTCATTCAACAGCAGAAGAGGAGGCTGGTCCCAAAGTGCAGCCCCAAACCCAGAGAGGCCACCCCAGGGGCTGGGCACCAGTCAGCAGGATTTCCAGACGGGCTGGCGGGACCCTTTGGAGGGGAATTCAGGCCAGGATTAGTACCAGGAGGGGGTAATTGCCATCCAGAGATCTGTCCTGAGAAACTTAGACCCCTGGCCTTTGGTTCCCAGGGAGGATGGACAGCTCAGCCATCAGGTAGGTGGTTTAAAATATTAGAAAGAAGAAAAAGGCAGAACTTAGAGGTAGGACCAGAGAAAACAAGTCCTGACCTAAGCCAGCAAAAAGTTAGGGTCAAGGAGATAAGTTGCAACGTGGACACACGTCCAGGGGTCATCCCGGGGGACCTTGTGGTCACATCTGTTTGACAATGACAGCTATTCCAGGAGTATCATGTGGGCCCAGCAGGCAGAGCCAAGCCACAGAGCCCTGGCTTGGACCGAGTGGCAGGGTGGAGGGCCAGGCTGCTTGTTTTGCTACTCGTCTTGCTATGGACAGACCACATGGGGCAGCCATCGGTGGGGCCCAAGCTGTGGGGAGCTGGTGGAAGGGGCAGACAGGGAGGGAGCCACTGGTTTGATCAGATCATGTCTAGCAGATGGAATCACAGCCTTGGGACCATCTCCCACTGCTTGGCCACTAAATGCTTCCAGGCCTGGGTGAGAGGAGGAGCGCAGCGTGAGAGGCCGGGCGAGAGGAAACGCTCTTCCTCTTCCCAGCTGTGCCAGCTCCAGCTCGTTTCTTCACCACGCTGAGCCTCTGCCGCTTTCTCTGTAAATCACCAATGCCCACTTCCCTGCCTGCCTTTTATTGTGAAGTAATGTAGGTGACAGCGCTTTGACAGGGTATAAGGTGTTAGATATTTGGAATTTGTCTTGCCATACATTTCAGATTCCCTGTCACCGAGGGAGAAAATGGCATCCTTTTCTCCTTGTAGCCATCTCCGACTTCATTCTTACCACTTGTAAGAACACTTTGCTGGGGTCTCAAACACCAGAGCTGACTTGGAACCTAGAGATTTAGGGACCCAGTTAGGTTCTGCCATCGACTTGCTGTGTATTCTTATATAAGTCACTTAACTTCTCTGTGCCTCTTCTTCCTTGCCTACCTCACAGGGTTGTTGTCAAATTCCAGTGAGATAAAGATTATGAATGGCTTTTCAAGCTGTAGTGTTTGGTGCAGATAGAGCACATTGCTTCTTTGCCGTACAGCCTCTCCCGCTCATTGCCTGGGCTTGGCCCAGATTGCAGTATTCCAGAACATAAACTCTAGCCAGAGAAATGACGTGTATCTTAAACACGTGACAGTGAACGCTTTTCAATCACAGCCATAATAACTACTTGGGAAATTGTGATGGCCCGAAGCAGTTGTGGGCACTGCTTGGGCTGTGGGCAGGTTTCCTGTAATCTGCTGCTGAGGAACGTGGCTGCCCTGTCATTCCAGCCTGCCCCCTGTCATTGCTTAGGTAGCTCCCAGCGACATATCCTCATGTCAGTCTTCCTGAGGGTACCAGTATGACTCTGGTTTAAACAGTGAGGCCTGCCTCAGTGTAGATGAATTATATGGCAGAAATAACACATGCGGAGGAAAGGCTTCCAGCTTAGCTTTCAAGAACGTTCTTTCCCAGTTCCATTGCTTGGTCTGTATCTTCTTTTAGCTCCCTGTGTCTAATTCTCTCCTTGGCCCATGATCCTTTCCCTTAGATGCTTGAAGGAGGTGCTATTCCTAAATCCTAAGATGTTTCTTCTGTTTATTCTCTCTTTTTTTTTACCTCCCCCTTACCCTTCAGCCCAGTCACCCCAAGGGAAGAAGGTCAAGGAGCAATCCAGTGAAAGGTCAAGGGCTTGGATTTGGTTCTTAGACGGCCTGGGTTTGGCCTGGGGTTGGCACCTCTAGTTAGTCTGTTTGGCAAGTTAGCAATCATAGCCTCAGTTTCTTTATCTGCAGTTAGAGATCAAATTTGTACGTCCCTCTCAGAAGCATCACAAGCGCAAATAAGAGCAAGGAAGAATCTTCAGCACAGCACCTACCACATAGGAATCAATAAATGACAGTTTTTATGATTATTCCATTGTTTGTTTTCTGTAACCACAACAGTTCTCAAATTTGTCTATGAAGAAGTGCCCTGATGTTATAAGAAACCATGAAATATTCACATCTTAAACTTAACGGGAACACCAGTGTTCCAAGGAGCAGAGTTTGCAAACCATTTCCATAGCCTGGTATTTGTCACCCTGACCCCAGCCCCAGTCTAGCTTCACTGTACCCGCCCTGAGACTTGCAGTCTTGCAAAACAGATACGATTACTGTCTCAGACATAATTTGTGCTTCCCATTTCTGCCCTTTGGTTCTCTTCTGTCTCGGCTGACCTGGCGTGCTCTCTCCCATTCTCGGTTTCTTAAACGTCAGTGCCCTCCAAGGTGCTACTCAAGCCCTACCTCCTAGATAAAGCCGTCTTCCAAAAACCACTTCTCATCGTTCAGCTTTTTCTTCCTTTGGGCTCTAACAGGTTCCCTGGGCACTCCTGAGATGAGCCCTGAGCTAGTGTGGGCGTGTGGTTACGGATAGGACAAGGTCTCTGCCCTGAGGGTGTGCGCAGTGTAGTGGGGAGGGCTGACCCGTGAGAACTGCAGTCCCTCATAAGAAAAGCCATGAGAGGGTCCCTGTGGGATGCTGGGAGAGCCCAGAAAAGGGCGTCGTTAACTTTGCCTAACCCTGTCAGGTGAGGCTTTCCTGAGTTGGAGATGCTTAAGCTGGAGCATAAAGCATGAAGAAGGGTTTGCCGAGCAGAATGTGATAGAAGCACACCCTCCAGTTTCCCTCCTACCTCCCTGGCTGCGGCTTCTCAGCCTCTTCTTCTGGACCCGTCAGTGTTGGAGAGTCTCAGGGCACAATCCTTTGGAAGGTGTCCCCCTATTCACAATCACTCCTAAACGATCTCACATAGCCTCATGGCTTTACGCACTAGCTCTATGCTACTGGCGCCTACGATGGTATTTCCAGTCCTGACCTTTCCCTGAGCTCCAGATTGGCGTATCCTACTGTCCACTTTAATTTTCTACTTGGATGGTTAATAACCGTCAAACACTGAACATGTCCAAAGTCAAGCTCCTGACTTCCTTCCCAAACCTGCACTCCATCGTCTTTACTGTTTCAGTAAATGAATGACATTCAGTCAGTCACTCAGACCAAAAGCCTGAGTCATCATTCTTTTCTCTGTTACCCTCCTTCATACCTCCAGTCCCTAAGCAACTCTTGCAAATATACTTTAGAATATTCCCAAATGTAACCACTTCTAGCCAACTCCACTGTTGCCATCCAAGTCTAGGCAGCCATCACCTCGCACTTGAATGGCTGCCATAGGCACCCTTGCTGCCTATAGCCTATTTTTCTCACTGTTGCCAAGGAGATGCTTTAAAACATAAGGTGGATTAAGTTACTTTCCTCACTCAAACCCTCCAATAGCTTTTTCATTGCACTTACAATCCTGGCTCCTTCTCATGGTCTACAAGATGCAGCGCCATCTGCCCCTTGTCCATCTGACCTCATCTTCTGCCCCTCCCTCTCACTCATTCCTTGCTGTTCTTCAGAAGTAGCCTTCATTCTTGCTTTTCCCTCTGCCTGGACTGCTCTTCCCCAGCTATTCAAACGTGATTTATTTTTATTTTTTTGACATGGTGTTTCACTCTTGTTGACTCAGGCTGCAGTGCAGTGGCACCATCTCAGCTCACTGCAACCTCCGCCTCTGGGATTCAAGCGATTCTCCTGCCTCAGCCTCCCAAGTAGCTGGGATTACAGCTACCTGCCACCACACCTGGCTAATTTTTAAAATATTTTTAGTAGAGACAAGGTTTCACCATGTTGGTCTGGCTGGTCTCGAACTCCTGACCTCAGGTGAGCCACCCTCCTCAAGTGCTGGGATTACAGATGTGAACCACTGTGCTTGGCCCAAAAATGACTTATTCTCTCACTTTATTCAGCCCCTGTCCATATGTCACCTCCTGAGACTTTTGCTTCTAGTGATGAGGGAGTAACAATGACTAAATGTAACCTCCTTCTTCAAATGATTGGACTATGAGAAATATATATGAATATGTAAACGAAAGAAACGTTTTCAGGCTTTGAACCACAGATAGCTCAGCACTGTAATCTCTGGGAAAAGGTGGGGAAAAACTGAGGTGAGTCTTATGGTTGCCTCAGCTTTTCGTCTGGGGGCAATTTTTGGAATATGGACACAGAGGAGGTGAACCTAAACAGAGTCCAGTGACCTCATTGAGTTGAGGAGGTGAAGACTGAAGTTTCGGAAGGCTGAGGTGGCTGGAAGTTGTGGGGCAGAATTACAGAAGGAGCTAAGCAGGAAAAGAGCTCCAGAAAGCTGCATGGGATCTCAGTGGGTCTCTGCTGGGTCTTAAGCCGTGCATGCATGGAGTGTTAATCCACAAAGCTGGGCAAAGAATAACCAGGGAATTGATAAGCTGAAACACTTCTGCCTCCCTGCTCACATAGGGCAGGGAGGCATTCGAGTGCTGAATAGTCAGAGTGAAGGGTCCGTGGTGATGGCTGGGAGCATTCAATGGAGACTCCAAAGAAGTTCTGCCGTAATGGGGAGGATTAAATCTTTTTTGGAATAAAGGTTACTCTAGACTCATCCTATTCACCTTAAGCAAAAGGCTTTGAAGACATCAGGCTGATTTGCAAATAACTGACTGCCAAAACAAAGCCCAGCACTTTAAAAGGAAGACCAAGTCCAGACACTTAGCATTGAAATATCACAATGTCCAGCATTCAATTGTAAAAAGTCTCTAAACATTCCATAAGACAGGAAAAGGTCACCTTCACCAGTGGGGAAATCTTTTAAGAGAAACAGATCCAGAAATATTAGAAATGATGAAACTAGCAGGAAAAGGATATTAAAACAGCTATTAGAACTCTATACAAAAATTTTAAGGAACATATGAGCTTAGTGAAGAGAGAAATGGAAGCTAGTGAAAAGAGCCAAATGAAACTTCTGTAACAGAAAATCTCTGAGATGAAAATATCACTGGATGTGATTGACAGCAAATTAGACACTGAAGAAGAAACCATCAGTGAACTTGAAGACATAGCAATAGAATGTGTCCAAAATTAAACAGAGGAAAATGACAAGAAAAAGAAGAACAGACCCTCAGGGGACTAGGGTACAACATCAGGTGGTCTAACATATGTGTAATTGAAGTTTCAGGGCAGAAGAGAGAGGGAATCTAAAAAATATTTTTGAAGAAATAATGGCCAAAATTTCCAAATTTGAAAAAAAGCTATAAGGTCACAATCTAAGAAGCTCAAGACATTCCAAATAAAATACACACACACTACCCCCAAATTATAATCAACACTGTTGGAAAGCCAATGATGATCAGAAAATCTGAAAAGCAGTCAGAAAGGAAAGGCACACTATGTTCAGAACAAAGAATAACCACAACGTTCTCATCAGAAACTGTTCCGCTCTCACCACTCCTATTCAATATAGTACTGGAAGCTCTAGCCAGAGCAATCAGGCGAGAAAAAGAAATAAAGGGTATTCAAACAGGAAAGGAGGAAGTCAAATTGTCTCTATTTGCAGACGACACGATTGTATATCTAGAAGACCCCATCGTCTCAGCCCAAAATCTCCTGAAACTGATAAGCAACTTCAGCAAAGCCTCAGGATACAAAATCAATGTGCAAAAATCACATGCATTCCTATACACCAATAACAGACTTAAAGAGAGCCAAATCAAGAAACTGTTCTGGCCAGAGACAGTGGAATGACAAACGTCTCCTCTTTAGAAAGGCCTCACTGGCCCTCCTAGGTAAATCCCCAGATGCTCCCCTCCACCCACTGTATCACACTCTGTGTTCTTACCTTGCTTTCATTATTCGCTTGCTTGTGGTATGTCTCCCCTCTAAAATGTAACCTACGAGAGGGTAGGAGCTTTGTCTTGTCACTGCTTTACAAGACAAAGCAGTGACACTTTACAAGTGCCAAGAACAGTTCTTGGTATTTAGTAGGTGCTCAATAAATAACTGACAAAGTAAGTAATGCCTTCAGGCAGAAAAATATGAAGGCAGAGAGCAGTAAAGCATCCTTGAACTTCTAATGGTTCAGCACAATGAGAGCCCAAGATGTGTAGTAGCAAGTGGGAGGAGATAAACATGGAGTGTTGACAGATGTCAGGCCGTAGAGCAATTTGTAGGACATGCTGTGGGACTTGGGCTTCGTTCTGTAGGCAGGAATTTTAGGCAGAGGAGTGTTAATATTCTATTTGCACTTTAGAAAAACAGCTCCTTGTGTCGGATGAATTAGAGGAGTGAGTTTGAGAGCAGGGGAAAGGCTAGAGATGGTACAGACCTGTGGAGAATTGAAGCAGAGGGGATGGGCCAGGTCTAGAAATCGTTTTAGTAGGTGGAGTGTGCAGGCGTTAGTGACCAGCTGGTTGTAAGGGATGAAGGGGCAAGTTTTGACTTGTGTTATTGGGTAGATAAGGAATACAGAAAGCAAAGGAGATTTTAGAAAAAAATATGGTATATTTATTATCTATTGCTGTGTAGCAAATTACCCCAAATCTTAGCAGCTTAAAACAACAAATATTCATTATCTCACAGTATACATGGGTCAGAATTTAGGCTTAGCTGACTTCTTCTGGCTCAAAGTCTCTCGCAAGGCTGCAGCCGACGGGTTGGCCAGGGCTGCAGCTATCTCAGGACTTAAATGGGGAGAGCTCCTCCTCCAAGCTCACTCTTGTGGCTATTGGCAGGTCTCAGCTACTGCAACTGTGGGCTAGAGAAATGAGTTCCTTGCCACCTGGGCCTCTCTTTGGGACAGCTCACAATGATATGGCCGGTGGCCTCCCTCCGAGTGAGTGAGCAAGAGAGTGAGAGAAAGCACCCCAAGACAGAAGCCACAGTCTTTTTATAACCCAATATTAGAGGTGCCATTTCATCATTTCTGCCCTATTCTGTGAGAAACAAGTCACTAGGTGAGGTCACACCCCATTGTGTGTGAGGGGGGATTACACAAAGGCTATGAATGTCAGGAGGTAGGGATTATTAGGAACGTCTTAGAGACAATGGGCCGCAGAGTGCATTTGGATACAGCGAATTTGTGGACTCTAGGACCTCCCAGTTGGGGATACTCTGGATACAGATGGAAGTGTAGATGTGGGGCTCAGGAACTAACCTCTCTTGTTGGGATGTAGTTTGGAGCCTTTGCATGAATTTATAATTAATGGCTCAGGAATCTCCCCAACTTGATTTGAAGCTTCTAGAGGTCAGGAATGAAGGACAGATATCTTTAAATCCCCAAGGAAGCCCCTCAGGTAGGAGGTGCTCAGCACATAATTGCTGATTGAATTACTTGGGGAGGCAGAATGTCACATGGTTGAAAACTCCCTCCATTTAACAATTCCTGCTCTGTTAGAGGGACTTGGAAAGAGGCTTTCCCCTTTCTAAGCTGCATGTTCCTTGTCTGCACAAAGCAGGTTTTCAAAAAAAAAAAAAAAAAAAAAGGTAAAGCTTTTTCCCTGGGAACCCCATATATCATATAGGTAAAAGGTAAAATTTGGTCTGAAAATTTGGTCTAAAAAGAACCCCATTTTGAAAACCACTGGACAAAGTAAATTCCTGATTTTCTGCCAACTGGGACATTCTGTGATTTTATGACAAGATCAACTCTACATATCTCCCAGTTCTGTGATTCTGTTTATTCAGATCCATTGATGCTACATATTTTATTGAACTTTTGAAAAGAAAATCATGCATATTTCCTTGAACTTATGAAAAAATGTGTCATATCTGGCTTTCATTAAGCACTTTGTATGTGTCAAGCATTGTGCAAAAAAATGTATATTGCATTATCTTTATTTGATCTTATCTCCCCTACTGGAGTGTAAGGCTTTGTCTAGTTCACTGTATTTCTAGCAGCTAGGATAGTTCTTGGGACATAGAAAGCATTCAATAAGTGTTTTCTGGGCCAGGCACTGTGGCTCATACCTGTAATCCCAGCACTCTGGGAGGACAAGGCAGATGGATCACCTAAGGTCAGGAGTTCGAGACTAGCCTGGCCAACATGGTTGACCCCTAACCTGGGAGGTGGGGGTTGCAGTGAGCAGAGATGGCAGCATTGCACTCCAGCCTGGGCAGCAAGAGAGAAACTCTGTCTCAAAAAAAATAATAATTAATTAAAGGTTGTTACCATTATCAACAACCCTGACAGATAGCTATTGTTATCTTCATTTTCCAGATGAGATCACTGAGGCTCAGAGTGGCTAAGCACCTTCCCTAGAGTCATCTAGCTAGTGTAAGGGACCGAGCTGGGGTTGGAGCCTAGGTCTTTCTGACTCCAAAGCATTCCTGTCCAAGACCCAGCATATTCAAAACCATGCACCCAAATTTAGGTTCTGGAAAATCTCATGCCACTGGTGAGTGCAAACCAATAGGGCTGACAAGGCTTTACTGCCCCAGCTCCCAGCATTCCCAGCTTTACATTCACAAAACCACTGGGCATTGAGCTGGGAAGAGTCCACCAGGCTGAGAAAGTACAAAATATACCGAAAAGTAAGAGTTGATGACTAAGGATGATAAGCATCGTCACCACAGCCTGCCATTCTCTGTCGCCTCATCAACATCACATGTCTCCAACCAGGTCTGAAGTTAGACTGATGATGTCACCAGAGTCTCTAAAAGGCCTCATCACTCACTTCCACTTGTCATGTATTATTAAGCAGATCTATAATACATGTAACATTTTCTACTGAATTTCCATTTCTTTCTTTTCATGACCCAGGAAAGAAAAATAGAGTGAGGATGACTTTTCCCAACTTTTCATCCTTATTGCCCTTCATTGAAAAATAACTTCATCTTGAATTACCCCCCAAAAATGGTCATTCAGGCTCTAATTTCGTTAATAAGGATGGAGCTACAGTTTAATAATTATCATTTAACCTATGCATATTCTATATAGACAAGTAAATGGATTTCCCTCATCTTTCCTCCTTGAATCCACAGAAGAGGGGAGTCTACAACCCTTTTTCTTTTTTCTCTTTATTCTCCACATTATTTTTTGAGACTTTGGGGTTCTATTAATTATGTTAGAAACTTTCTGCATTATCACTTCTGTAGCGATAACGAGAGTCCTCTGGAGAATTGGAAGTCTTTGTCGTCTGAATCAGAATTTCATTAGGGGCAGCAATCTCAAGGATGAGCAAAAGTTATCCAGATGAAGAGTTGTTTTAGGCAGAGAGAACAAGTTGCTCACGAGTGGCTGGCCCGGATTGTCGGGTCTGTAAGGAATGGAAAGAAGCCAGAGTGGCTGGAAGACAAAGCCTTACCCAAGGCAGCATCCTGGATTTGAGAGCAGGCGTGAAGCAAATGGTGTTGAAGACCTCCAACTATGCTGGGCGGTCACACAGGGCCCCTGCGCTTAGAAGGGCTCTGAGCTTGATTTAATGTGCCTATCGTGAAACTCTTCATCCTTTTTGAAGAAAGGGCCCCACATTTTCATGTTGCACTAGGTCACACAAACCGTGTAGTCAGTCCTGCTTGGGTGGAAAAGCCAGCTCTGTCATTTACTAACTAGCGAGGCAGTCTCTGGGAAATCCATTGGCCTTCCTGAGATTCAGTTTCTGCTTCTGTAAAGTGGAGTGCATAATCCCTCCTTCAAATATGCTGTCATGAGGATTCAATGAGACTATGAATAATCAGGGCTTTGTATAGTAATAGGTGCCTAGTAGGTGCCTAATCAGTATTACCTTCTTCTTAACTAAGAGGGTATATCTGAATCACCTTGGGAATTTGCTTTTTTCAAAATACATTCACCTGGGTTCTGCTCTGAGCACTTCTGACTCTGTAGGGATGTGGTGGGGTTGTGTGTATTTGTTTTTTGAGACAGAATCTCATTCTGTCACCGAGGCTGAAGTGCAATGGCGCCATCTTGGCTCACTGCAAACTCCGCCTTCTGGGTTCAAGCAATTCTGCTGCTTCAGCCTTCCAAGCAGCTGGGATTACAGGCAGGCACCACCATGCCCAGCTCATTTTTGTGTTTTTGGTAGACACAGAGTTTCGCCATGTTGGCCAGGCTGGTCTTGAACTCCTGACTTCAGGTTATCTGTTCGCCTCAGCCTCCCAAAGCGCTGGAATTACAGATGTGAGCCACCGTGCCCGGCCAACGTGGTGGTTTTGAAAGGGTTCCTTGTATGACACCGATGTACACCTCAGGTTCGCAAAAGCAGCCTTAGGTTCTCAGAGAGCTAGCTAAGAAGCCACTTAGTAAAGGATAGCAGAAGAAAAGGCAGAGGGAGAAATCGATGGACTACTGCTCATCCTCAACATAATAATAAACCTGCTAAAGAGGAAAGAGGTCATCAACTTCACAGCCCTTCAGACGACAAAGATGGTGCTGAAATGCACTGTGGGAATTCATCCCATTATCAAGGTCCCCATAAAATTTCCTGCTGTCCATTTGGTCTGACAAGTACACCCAGAGGAAGAGGGGCTGTGGACAAGAGAAAACAGGGTCAAGGCCAAGGTTGGGGACTGAGTTTGAATTTATTTTCAACGTAATGACCCTAATACCGTACTCAATAGAGAGAGTAATTCTGAATTGTGTTTATCCTGCCCAGATTTTAGGCTTCGACATTCTTCTAATGAAAAATCTGAAGCCTATACTGCTTGAAGTAAATGCAAATCCCAGTATGAGGATCGAACATGAGCATGAAGTAAGTATGTTGAGCATTTCATTGACTATGTTGCCATACAGCTGAATATTCCTACCCTCATGCTGCTCACTTAACAGAACAAGACTGAACATTCTCAAGTTGTCATAGCCAAATTGTGCTCAAGTCAAATAATTTCAGTTTTGTTGGGCTCTGAACATAGACTATTAATAACAAGACCTATCTGACCTACGGTAACTTCCCAGCATGCCATTTTTCTAATTTTTAAGGTCTGGAAACTTAGAAGCAGCTGAGCCTCCCCGTCAGTTTTGACACGAACTAATTAGTTAACCTCAGGAGATGAACTAATTGAAATTCTGTGAGTACGATTTAGTCATGCTGACATACTTGAATCACTAAGATAAATAGTACATTTGACAGTGGTTCTATATTTCTCCCCTCCCCCAAAACATGCATTTTTAAAAAACTGGAAGGAAATACAACAGATATCAATATTGGGTTTAGGGGAGACTATTTGGATTATTTTAGTTTTCTTTTTTTTTTTTTTTTTTTGAGACGGAGTTTCGCTCTTGTTGCCCAGGCTGGAGTGCAATGGCGCGATCTCGGCTCACCGCAACCTCCGCCTCCTGGGTTCAGGCAATTCTCCTGCCTCAGCCTCCTGAGTAGCTGGGATTACAGGCACGTGCCACCATGCCCAGCTAATTTTTTGTATTTTTAGTAGAGACGGGGTTTCACCATGCTGACCAGGATGGTCTCGATCTCCTGACCTCGTGATCCACCCGCCTCGGCCTCCCACAGTGCTGGGATTACAGGCTTGAGCCACCGCGCCCGGCCTTATTTTAGTTTTCTTAACCCCTTTCTATATTTCTTAATTTTCTCCAGTGAGCACGTATCATTTTGATAATTAGAAAAACATAGTGCTATTTTTTCTCTTCATATATTTGGTTAATTTATAAAAGGAAATTGATCTTCTTAAAGTAGTATAAAGGAAGCCTTTAAAATTTTTCTTCTATAGATTAGGATAAGCAAAATTGAATCGTATAACCCCTGGAGCTAGCTGGAGGATTGGATGCTGATAGCCACTTGGCACTGAATCACGGTCTCCACTGTGACACAGAATCCTTACCCATTCAAGCTTTCTCCAGGGGTGTTTGAAAATGTCCCCAGCCTCGTTGATGAAGAAGTGAAAGTGGCTGTGATCAGAGACACTCTGCGCCTCATGGACCCACTCAAGAAGAAAAGGGAGAACCAGTAAGTGCTTTTTTCTGTCGTTCCTTTCTATCAGCTCTGCTTCCTAACTCTGCTTCATATCCTAAGCAGGTAAGTTCTTGGAACCTCTTACCATTGTGAGTGAGATTTACATCTTAAACAATTCTAACAAAATATCTTCATTTTATAAATATCAGCCCCCAAACAACCAGTGACTCAAATCGGGAGTAACTGACAAATGGGCTTCCGCTGATGACTTTCTATTATCTAAATCTGGAATGTCTCTTTTAAGAAGCCATGCTCCCTCAAGGATAGGCCTCCCACTTGCCTGCTATTGTTCACATAGTGCTTCTCTTTGAAATCCTCAAGCACAGGAAGAGCACAATAAAATGCAGGAGAAGAGGGCCACAGGTAACTAGGACATGGTAAGAGTTCCTTCCTTTTTATTTTCTTCATGTTTACACTCTTGCAGTATAAACTTTTCATTTCAAAATTGGCAGACCCCATTTAATGACAGTTCTATGATATTTACAACAGTTATAATTCTGCTTCGTCACCACCCACTCAGTGGCACATTACATTGCCTTGTTGGTGGATGTATGTGCCCCGCCCTCCCTCCGTGGAATCACCCCAGAAATGAATGATATTTCACTTGGGTATGCTGTTTGTTTTGTTTTTACCGAATTCCAGGCTCTCACAAAGTAAGGGTTGAGTACATATCATTGTGTCAGAGTTTCAGGAAGAAAAATCAAAGACAGGCATCTCAATAGCACTTCTCGTACCTCTAGACAAACCAGATTGACCCTAATGTGCGCAGACAAGTAGAGCACTTGTCAGTGATTGTTCAAGACTGGGAGGAATGCAGACTTCACCAAGCGAGTGGTGTTTTGTAGGTTCGTCTGCCAAGGCTTCTCATCACCTGGGCTCAGTCCCAAATATCACCCTATGGTAGTGCTTCTCATACTCGGCTGCACGTTAGAACCCTCTGGGCAGCTTTCAAAAATGCCAGTGGTAGAGTTCCCACTTCTAGAGGTGCTCTGCGTTGCAGGCCTGGCCACAGAAAGTTTCCCGGTTCCCTAGGTGATTCTACTGTGCAGCCAACGTTGAGTGCCACTGCCCTGCGGGAAATATTACCCTGAAGAAGTACTGGTCATGCTCTGAGTCAGTCTGGATGGTGCCTGCCCGGCTGAGCTCTCTCAAGAGTGTTCTTGACTCTGTGAGGCACAGATTGCCGTTGTTGGCAAGGCTCAGCTGAGAATGTTTACCTGTAGTTTGTAAGGGCCAATCCCACCAGGTGTGGCCTCCACTGGTGAGTGCTTCAAAGCCGCCCTCTGAGCAGCCTAGACCCGATGGCAGGCAAAGAATGTGTTTGCCAGTACATATGTATCTGTAGCTGCTTTCTTTAGCCATCTCGAAGGAAAAGCAGTGGATTAGTTGCCGTTTGGTCAGAATTACTGCAATAAAACTCATTCCTCAAAAATCTATTCTTTAATAGTTATTGGTCTCGCCAGCAGAGACTAGGTTCTGAGAAACCATATGGTACTGTCAGGAGATTTGGTAGCGGTGTGTGCCAGTACGGCATGGCAGTACAGTGTTTTTAGGATGGCCTTGACATATCGGCATTCTTAGTCCTTTGGTGGGAACAAGAAATTCAAGAGCCATTGTATGGCCTGAGTCTTTTTAAGCTCTGCCACCTAAACGTGAGGGGATAGAGGGTTCTACTGTATTTTCATTAAATGACATTGAAACAAAATTAGTTTTATTTTTTTTTTGTTCTAGTTGCTTTTCTTTATCTATACCTATATAATCCATAGGAGCTGCATTCTGTGTGATCTGTATGAGCTACAGGCCTAGAATTTAATAATAATGGAACATAAGACCATTGGGAAGGATGGGAAAGGCATTTTACAACTTATCAAGTCATAAATAGCAGCACCTCATTTTTAATTTAAAAAGCATTGACTTTATTGATAACCAGGAATAGTGAGAAGTTGGAACCTGACTTTTATTCTACTATAAAACCATTTCATCTCATCCTCTTCTTACCTACAATGTAAAGGTATATGATAATAGCTCAATGCCATTTACTGATACTTTTTCTTAATTTCACCTTTTTAAAAAAAAAAACTCAGCAAGGATTATCCATGAAAGTACTTTGTAATGCATAAAGTGTGTTTATATATAAGGGATTACGATCATTTTGATAAATTTACCATGCAGAGGAAAAGGCTGAAATTATTCTCACCTCCTTTTTGTAGTAATGTTTCCAAATAAGTTGAAAACTTACCCAATTTATGCTGCACAGTGTTGTAGTGCTGAATCCTGTGTCTAAATCTGAGACTCTGCCACTCCAACTGCGTAAAATGGTGTCAGGTAGACTTCCAGGCTAGAAGGTACCTTTAGAAGCCAGGGTTTCTAGCATTTGCACAGAATCTGACCTATTTAAAAAAAAAAAACAAAAAACAAATGGAATCCCAGCCTTTCCCTTCAACTCTTTAGCAAGAGAGGGTCTGAAGTGTCTGCCCAACATTAGTTATTTCTTGAGAACAGTTTGTCAGCAAGACTGCTGAAGTGGATCTTTACTTCCCCGCACAGACTGAAGAAAAAAAGTAGATGCCCTGAACTCCTCATCTCCCCAGACTGCTCTGGACGGATGCAGAGGAGACATCAGAAGGGGCCCCAGACCTGTGTCCATGCATCGTGCATCTTTGCCACCTCTGAGTCTTGTAGCCTGGGGTCAGTTTCTTGGGGGACTGATAGTAGTCCTCAGGGGGATGAACTCGATGCTGCTACACCCACCTTGGCATAGTTGAGAGTGCCTTCTCTGGAGCTGAAGAGCCTGAGATTCCAATCCTGACTCTCTCACCAACTGGTGTGAGTCCTTGGAGGTGCTGCATGGCTGTTTTGAGCCTCAGTATCTTTTTCTGTAAAATGGGGATAATGATGTTCAAATAAACAATGAGAGGCCAGGCGCGGTGGCTCACACCTGTAATCCCAACTCTTTGGGAGGCTGAGGCGGGCAGATTACTTGAGGTTAGGAGTTCAAGACCAGCCTGGCCAACATGGTGAAACCCATCTATACTAAAAATGCAAACATTAGCTGGGTGTGGTAGTGCATGCCTGTAATCCCAGCTACTTGGGAGGCTGAGGCACAAGAATCACTTGAACCCGGGAGGTGGAGATTGCATGAGCCAACATTGTGCCACTGTACTCCAGCCTGGATGACAGAGTAAGACTGTGTCTCAAAAAATAAATAAAAATAAAAATAAATGAGAAAAACTTTTAATGTATAGTAGGCACTTGATAATGCTGAGTTTACTACTCAACAGTGAAGTATCTACTGGACATGAAAGACAAAGCAGTGCTTAGTTGTTATTCTCTTTCCTGGTATACTTAAAATAGATTTTTAAAGTTTAAAACCAATAGTGTATCCTAAAAATGAAGCTGCTTGATTACTGTGGACTAGAATCGACATTGGAGCTGGTTACCAATGGAAGGTTCTGTTTCCAGGTAGCGAGATGTCACTGGCTTATATTTATTTCATGTGTTAGGAGAAATTACCTTTGGCTTCTGAAGGAGGAAAACATCTGTCATATGTGAACTATTTTGGCAAAGGTAGTGTTTTGTAATATGTAGTGACTCAATTGACTTTCTTACTAGGGTTTTGTGGAGGCTCTTTAGTGACATGGTAAGGAGGAGGCTTATGGGGTGGGATTCTGGAAACATTACATAAATGGAGGTAAAATTCACGTATGATAGAATGAACCATTTAAAAGCTTACAATTCAGTGGCATTTAGTACGTTCACAAAGTTGTGCAACCATCACCGCTAGCTAGCTCCACAACGTTCTGCCACTCAAAAAGGAAACCATCAAGCAATCACTCTCCATCCCCAACCCCCTCCACCCCAAGTCCCCGGCAACCACCAGTCTGCTTTCTGTCTCTGTGGGTTTAGCTATTCTGGATATTTCATCTAAATAGAATCATACCATATGCAGTCTTTTGTGATTGGCTTCTTTCACTTACTATAATATTTTCGAAGTTCACCCTTGTTGTGGCATGTGTCAGTATTTGATTCCTTTTTACAGCTGAGTAATATTCCATAAGATGATAGACCACATTTAGTATTTGTTTGTCAGTTGATGGGCATTTGGGTGGATGCCATCTCTTTTTCAACCAGAGGAATGCTACAATTATCTATTTCATATGTTGGCACTCTACATTAGATTTATTAGATTTCTTTTGAAGAGAAGGGACTAAAGAAGTTTTCTATGAGAAGTTCTTCCTGCTATGAGAAGTTTTTAGAACCCCTGTTTTCATCCAGCCTCCTCATTTATTGCTAAAAGCACATACCTTAGAACTCATCATTCTGGTCAGTGCCCTGGTTCAAGAATCTCCCTCTGAAGTATCACTGATAGAGGAGCAGCATGTGTCCTGGCAGGACTCCAGACTTGGTGTCAGTCAGGCCTGGGATCATGTCCTTCATCTCTGATCATTGCACTGTGAGCTTGGTGGTCAAGTCACTTTGGTCTGATCATGTTTGTAAAATGGGAATCAAGGTACTTCCTTGGCTGGATTGTCATGGTCATGATATGAAATGACACCTATGAGAGAGCCCCATGGAATCCGAGAGCATTAGACAACAGCTAGTTCTTAGGGTCACCAGGTCATCAATCAGGCTTTCCTTTAAAATCATGCTGATGGTGACAAAAAAGTCACCAGCTTTTGAGGCAAGATGATTGAGTTGTGGATACAATGGTTCTGGCCCCCTGGGTCATACATGGGGAAGCTACGCTGGAGGGAGGTAAGACACTTGCCCCAAGTCCCAAAACTAGTGAGAGGCAGACTTGAACTGGGCCCTGGGCCTGACTTCTACAACCGTGTTCACTGGCCATGAGGCTGCTTTGGGCTCCAGTTTCCACTTTCAATTCAAAGCTTAGCTTTGAAGATAACAACAACAACAACAACAAAATAATAATAAGAAGAATCAATGGAAAATTTCTCCTTTTACTAAAGGTATTTGGGCAGCCTAAGTCTTTCTTTCTAAAACTTCTATCAGAGGCAGAAGTAAATAAATCGCAGTCTCGGATATTCTTAAAACAAGGTGCTTATTCCATTGATTGATTAATTTTTGGCTCCTGGGGGGACCATTTTACTAGTATTGGGTTCCTTTTCCTGAAAGTAGATATTTCAAGAAACTGGACTCCTTTCTCAAGAATCGTAACCATTCAGGACCCCCGTGTAATATAAATGGAGGCAGAGACAGGCTTGGAAAAATCGGCGGGGGTTTTATTGATATTACGACGCTGTGCAATGCCTAGGAGCTGAGTTATGGACTCCTTGCCTCTTATTCAAAGGTGTATATTTGGAACACGACTTATATAAGGCCCAGAAGCCCCTTTTCCCACAGTAACATTTCACAATCCTCTCCCAGTTTCATTTACTTCCTATCACCATAACAACCAGGTTTGCTGTAAAGAGAGGAGTCAGCCTGCCAAGCAGCTGTGGTCCTAATTCACAGGTGTTTGTCCACTAAAGGTTTTATTGGGTTCTCAGACTTTACTTCTTACCTGACTCCAAGCACATCTCTTGGGCCCTGTGCCATGTTTAGTGCCAGTGGGTGAATCCCCAAATCTGGTGGATTCTATGTAGAATCTAGAATAAAGGTGAAACAATCTCAGAGAACAGAACAAGGAATCTCCCAGTGGACTCTGTTTTGTGGCTGGGCCTCGTCATACAACCAAGGAATGTGGCTTTGTCCAGTCCTGGAGAAGATTGGAGACACGGTAATCAGAAATCCTCCAGACTCAGAACCCTGCCCCTTAAATTGGTGACACCTGTTATTGAAGTCCCCTCAAAAATAGGGAAAAGAGGTTCTTAACTATCTAGATTAAGCATGCCGTCATAAATGTAGAGCATGATCTTTCTGACTGGAGAATAGATTCTTCCAGGAGAATCATCTACTATTCTGCTGAATGGTCCATTCACGTGTACTGCTGACCTTTGGTTGAAATTCTGGGCTCAACTCATTCCTGAGGTGATACGGTTAGGCTCTGTGTCCCTACCCAA
The DNA here is from genome assembly GCF_009761245.1 of Sapajus apella. Classification (NCBI taxonomy): domain Eukaryota; kingdom Metazoa; phylum Chordata; class Mammalia; order Primates; family Cebidae; genus Sapajus; species Sapajus apella. The sequence continues at coordinate 7,286,913 of NW_022437016.1, read as the reverse complement.
ATCTCATCTCAGATTGTAATCCCCACAAGACCTGGTGGGAGGTGATTGGATCATGGGGGCAGTTTCCCCCATGCTGTTCTTATGATAGCAAGTGAGTTATCATGAGATCTGATGGTTTAAAAGTATGTGGCAGTTCCCCCTTCTCTCTCTCTCTTTCCTGCCACCTTGTGAAGAAGGTCCTTGCTTCCCCTTTACCTTCCGCCATGATTGTAAGTTTCCTGAGGGCTCCCAGTCATGCTTCCTGTTAAGCCTGCAGAACTGTAAGTCAGTTAAACCTCTTCATCATAAATTACCCAGTCTCAGGTAGTTCTTTATAGCAGTGTGAAAACAGACTAATACATGAGGGTTCAATTAGGAACCCTGACCCTGCAGACAAGCACACATTGACCCCAAGCACGTTTGAAGATTTTACATAAATAAAAGTCTGGGCCACAGAAAAATGGATAGTTGCATATTTATTTGCATTTCATTTGCACCATGCGTGGATTAGAGAAACAGATATTCATTTATTTCGAGTGTTTATTGAGCACTTACTGTGTGCCGGGGAAGACTACAGAAGTGAATTAGATTGCCAGTCAGTAGGAGCGACAAGACCTATGTATCAATATCTGTAAGGTGGAATGTGCTAAGTACTGCAAGCATAAAGACAAATTGCCAAGAGAGGGAAGTGTCAGGGGGAGAGGTTATTTTCTGATGGGAAGAACTTTTAAAAACCTGACAAGGAGGTGGCACTTGAGCTGAGGTTTAAAGTATGAGTAGGATTTGATATATGAAAATGAGGGGAAGGAGGTCCCTGGAAAAGGAAACAGGAGGTCCCTGGTGAAGGAAACAAAGGCACAAGGCTCTGTTGGGGGAGCCAGGAAGGCAGGAGGGACGTGTGCATGGAGTGGATTAGGAGAGAGGAAGGTGGGAACTAGATAGGAACCCACAGCCAGAGGTTTATGGCCTTGAATGTCAAGTTAAGAAATTTGAGACCAGACATGGTGGCTCATGCCTATAATGCCAGCACTTTGGGATGCCTAGGCAGCAGGTCTTGTGAAGTCAGGAGTTCAAGACCAGCCTGGCCGATATGGTGAAACCCTGTCTCTACTAAAAATACAAAAATTAGCCAAGTATGGTGGTGGGTGCCTGTAATCCCAGCTACTTGGGAGGCTGAGGCAGGAGAATCACTTGAACCCAGGAGGTAAAGGTTGCAGTGAGCTGAGATCACACCATTGCACTACAGCCTGGGCAATAGAGGGAGACTCAGTATCAAAAAAAAAAAAAAAAAAAAAAGAAAGAAAGAAAAGAAAAGAAAAAAGGAAAAGAAATGTGAACTCGGTTTAATGTGTGATTTTTTTTTTTTTTTTTTTTGCTCTTCTCTAATGAATGTGCCACAGTCTTTATTCTGAATCCTTGGCACAATATTCAAAACCTTTTTTTCTTTCTTCCAACTTTTATTTCAGGGTCGGGGGTATATGAGCAGGTTTGTTATGGAGCTGTTTTTCTATCTGGAATACATGAAGTCTTAAAGGGTATCTGTGATTTTGTGCCTATGTGTATTTTTTCTGGAGCAAAGGCCAGAAGTTTCATCATCTTTTCAAAAAGTGAAGAACCAAACTGTCATCCTATTATCACTGGAGGCTATAAAAAGCCACAACAACTTGTCCGAGGTTCCTGGCTTCAAGATACACTGTGTTCCCCATACCTTGAAAGGTCTCAGGTTTCAGATGATAGCAAACTAGAAAAATGTGCATACATTTTCAAATGTGAGCAGGCAGGAGATGACTAATGATAAGTGCATTATTTTATGTGCAAAAAGTAAAACCAGACAACTCTCTTCCATTTGAAAATGTATAAGCATTAAGTCAGAAGTAACCAGCAAAAGCCTTATTTGTGGGAAGTCTGTTGAGAGGGAACAATTTCCAAGACGTATGGGGAAGGTGGAATTTCCTGAGCTGATGTGAGAGTATCATTCCAGAGGGCCATTAGAGAGGAGCTGAGCCCCTCCGCCGGCAGGTAGGCACGCTTTCCCTCTTGCCGTATGTGGAGCAGATGGCAAACTAGGCAAGCATATGGCCAGCCAGTCATCATCACGGGGAAATGGCAGTGCTGAATTCTTTGTGGGCCCTTCCAAAGTTATTCCAGGTAGTGACGAGGTAGCAAATGTGTTTGGAAATTTCCTTAGGAGTTGCACCAGTGAGCCTTAAATGTTTGTGTGCTTTTAGAATCAGCAGATGTTAGCCTCGAACACAGCACACGCTGGGCTTAGGAGACCAAGGTTTTAATATCAGCGCCACTTGGTCTCAGAAAAGTCACTTAGACTTTCTTGAGTTCAGTTTCTTCATTAGGAAATAAAGGGAGTAATAGTTTCTGCTCTCCCTGGTTCACAAGGGAGTGTTTCTTTTTTCTTTTTTTTTTTTGAAATGGAGTCTTGCTCTGTCACCCAGGCTGGAGTGCAGTGGCGCGATCTTGGCTCACTGCAACCTCCATCTTGTGGGTTCAAGTGATTCTCCAGCCTTGGCCTCCTGATCAGTTGGCATTACAGGCATGCACCACCATGCTGTCTAATTTTTTTTTTTTTTGTATTTTTAATAGAGACAGGGTTTCACCATGTTGGTTAGGCTGACCTTGAACTCCTGACCTTGTGATCCGCCCGCCTCAGCCTCCCAAAGCACTGGGATTACAGGTGTGAGCCACTGTGCCAGGCCGGGAGAGTTTCTTGAGTGTGCCTATGTATAGCATGGTGATAAATGTTCACATGTACTCCCAGTTAGTCCTCACACAGGATCTGCAGTAGGGGCTATGACTACTTCTAATTTCTAAATGAGGACACTGAGGCTTGGAGAGGTTGAGTGGCTTGGCCAAGTCCACCTGCTTATGAAAGACAGACTTAGATTTAAAGACAGGTCCATCTAGCTCTTGCCCTGCAAAAGGACTGATGGGCAGATATTCAGCACATTAAAGAGATGGGTGCCTGCAAGGTGTTAGCATTCCCTGGTTGGGTTCATGCCTATCCAAGGCTCTTTCTCTCTCTGTAAACTTTGGGGCAGGGACTCCCGTCTCTGCCTCCAAGGCCAAGTGCAAAACCCAAGCAGGTGCTTATGAGTGAGGAAGGTCTGTGGCTAGCGAGGTAGTGGCTTTATTTTTAATAATGTTCACAACCAGACTGAATATAATGTAAGCCAGTGTACTAAGAAGAGTGACTTAAGGCAGGATCCCACATGACACAAGAGAGACAGTCCCAGACAGAAAACTCCCCATATGCAGTTGTGCGTCCCAGACCTGGGAACAGGCCAAAGTTTCATGAGAAGATCAGGTGAGCCGGCTGGGCGCGGTGGCTCACGCCTGTAATCCCAGCTCTTTGGGAGGCCAAGGTGGGCAGATCACGAGTTCAAGAGATCGAGACCATCCTGGCCAACATGGTGAAACCCCGTCTCTACTAAAAATACAAAAATTAGCTAGGCATGGTGGCACATGCTTGTAGTCCCAGCTACTTGGGAGGCTGAGGCAGGAGAATCGCTTGAACCCAGGAGGAGGAGGTTGCAATGAATAGATTGAGTCATATGAAATTACCCAGAGTAGACAGTGTCTGGAATACAAGAATGGCAATGTCATATGTCTAACCTAATAGTTGGCTGGGAATGGTCAAGACAAGCTTCTTGAAGAAGGTGGGGCTTGCCTCAGCTTGGGCTTGGATAAGTAAGAATATACAAGTAGGCTTGGGAGAGGAGGAATGGTGGCAGGAAGCAGGTGACAGGGTTGGGTGGTGTTAAGGAGGCACCCGTGGTGGGTCAGGACCACCCGTCATACTTCCAAAAGGACATTTTGGGGTGGAGAAGACAGATGCTACTTCCCTGCTGCCCATTTCTTATTTAAATGTTTTCTTCATTATAAAAGTAATGTGTGCTTATTGTAGAAAAATTGGGAAGTACTGAAAAGTGCATAGCATAACCTCTCCCTCAAAGTCAGCCACCCAGAGCTAACCTTCTTAACTTTCTACTTAATAAAAATAGTGCAATTTTCTTCTGTCAGTTGCAGTTGAAGCCATACTGTCTGTGTAATTTTGGTATGCTGTTTTTATTTTTCTCCTTTTTTTTTTTTTTTTCCCAGATGGGGTCTCACTCTGTCACCCAGGCTGGAGTGCAGTGGTGCAAGCTTGGCTCACTGCAACCCCTGCCTCCTGGTTTCAAGTGATTCTCCTGCCTAGCCTCCTGAGTAGCTAGAATCACAGGCATCTGCCACCACGCCTGGATAATTTTTGTATTTTTAGTAGAAACAGGGTTTCACCATGTTGACCAGGCTGGTCTCAAACTGCTGACCTCAGGTGATTTGCCCGCCTTGGCTTCCCAAAGTTCTGGGATTACAGGTGTGAGCCACCATGTCTGGCCTGTTTTTCTCATTTTTATAAGGCAGTAGTTGCCCTTTCTTACTCAAAACTCTTCGTGAACTTCATTTTCATCAATGACTAGATCAGACTTTGCCTTCTTATCGGGGAATGTTCAGTTCACTTCTAGCATCTAAGCTTAAAGCTCTGTGTGCAGTGAGAATGGTGTCGTAGGGTAGAGAGAGTCCCTGGGGCAGCAGGAATGGAGATCTCTGGTTTTCAATGTACGGTAGAAGAGCAGAGCAGGTGAGGGTTGGGTCCTGGGGTTGAGACTCTTGGGGTAGATCTTGGCTCTGGCATTTGTCACCATAAATGGGGCAGAGACTCCCACTCTCTGTACTTTGGTTTTTTTCGATCCATAAAAGGGAGTTTTCAGTTGGATGTTTTTAAACCTGCAAAGCAATGAGAAGTTCTTAATTTGGAGAGAGGGAATATGTTGCTTATTCCTAAGAAAGTATTTGTCATGGAAAATATCCAATCTGAATGTATTTAAATAAATTGAACAATATATGTAACCTGGAGGTTTTTTTATTTTCTTGAGGGAAAAAGTGTGGAGGAAGAGGGGGTAAAGTGGGAGGAGAGCTACGGCAGTGCCAGGTTCATCTTCCACCATGAGGATGTGTTTGATTTTCTTCCAGTGATCTGTTAGATTATCAGAAATGAAAGATCAACATGAAGGCCAGTTTCAGTCATCATTTGAAAGCCCTTGGTTATTATACCAAGTGTTTGGCAGTGCTCTCCAACTGCTTTCCTTCCTTTTCTTTTCATGCAATTTCCATTTGTTCCTTCACTTCAAGCAGCCCAAGTGCCCTCTGCAACCTTCATCACAGAGGCTAATGGGAGAGTAGGGAGAGGGTGGAATCTGAGCAGTTCAGAGCCGGAGGATCCACCCGGGATCCACCCGGGGTCCACCCCCAGGCTCATCCTCTCTGGGCGTGCGTCTCATGGGTGAGAGTGAGCAGACTTCTGTGTCTAGCTGTGGGGCTGGCTTTCCTGGCAATTCCTGTCGGGGGGATGCCTTTATTTACTTAGAGAGGATCATTTTCTTCCTCAAGACTGCACTATGCCACTGCAGCACCATAGACCAGTCCTGAGAAACTGCTAACATGTGAATGAATGCAAGTATGCGTAAGTGCACGAATGAGTGCTGAGGGCTTGCTACATGTAGGTCCTGTGCTAGAGGCTGGATCAGTGATGCCCATAGTCTCCGTGAGGTACAGGAGGCAGCAGAAGCACCAACAGCCAGGTGAGCTAGGCCTGGGCATGAGGAGATGCAGGGCAGGAAGGAGGCAGTAATGAAAAGGCATGAGTTATAGCTTTGTGCATTGATATTGATGTAAAGCAAAAGAAGCAAGTCATACAAGAACATCTACAGTACAGCTCAACGAAATAAAATTCAGAACAGGCAAAACTAAGCATTGTTTTATAGAGACATAACCCTAAGTGGTAAAATACAAAGAAAAGTGAGAAGGAAGGATCAGAGAGTTTAAGGTGTTACTTCTGGGCAGAGATGGGCAGAGGGAGGTGTGATCTGAGATCTGGCTATGTTCTGTTTCTTAACCCAGGTGGTGGCGGTATAGGTTTGAGAATTATTCTATAAATGTATACATCTATGTTATGCAGGCTTGTATATGTGTGATATTCGAAAATTTTACAGAAAAAAATAAGAAAGTCTAATGTATAATAGCAGGATCACAGAGAGCAAGCAGGGACGGTGTCAAGAGATGGGGCCACAGCTGCAGGGCCTAATTCATGGGTCAGGCCAAGACTTTGGCTTTTCCTTCTAAAAGCAATGGACAGATTTTAGAAGCCGGCTGACACGATGAGGTTTATGTTTTAAAACCATCGCTTTGCATGCAGCATGAAAGCCAAACTGGGGTGAGGCAAGGGCGGAGGTGGGGTAGTTCCGAGTTTGGGGAGATACCGGTCGTGTGAGTTAGTGTAGGGATGGAGAGAAATGTTTGTATCAAGACGTTTTTAGGAGGATGAAAGGACAGGGCTTGGTGATGGACTGGATCTGAGATGTAAGTGTGAAGGAAGAACCAAGAAAGGGCTCAGGTTCAGCAACTGGGTGGCTGGGGGTGCCAGTCATGGAGGTGCCACGACCTAGGAAAAGAACAGCTTTGTGAGGGCCTGATGAAGGACCCTGAGACTTCCAGGGATATTATCTAATAGGTAGTTGGGTGCATGGACTGTGTTCTCATGAGGGGGTGTGGCCCATTGCAGGAATAATGGCTCCACAGAGTAGACAGGGATGGTTTGATCCCCTTGTATGGACCAGACACTGTCTATACCAAGTGATTTCGGTGGCCACTGTGGTGAGCCCAGGACAGGAGGTCTGGGTTCAGATCCTGACTCTCGCACCTCTTTTTGTCACATTCTTAACCCTGTTCCACCTCGGCGTGCTCACGGAGCTCAGCCCTGCCTGCTGGCTCAGTGGCTGGGCACAGAAACATCCTGTCTTCATGGTGCCTTTTGTATATTACCTCTGTTGTCTTAATTCACTTTTACGCTTTCAGAGTTGTGCAAGTGCCTTGCAGACCTTAAGAAGCACTGGACCCCCACTGTAAGCGGTGCCCGTGCCTGGCGGGAGGAGTGACTGAGGACTATTGAGTGGAGCAGGCAGTGAGGGTTTCTCTGGAGCACCTGCTTCTCCAGGCTTCCCTAGCCAGCCTCCTCCCCTGCTGGTTGTCATTATAGCCACCATCACCCCACACACCTGTGCAGGGCCTGGCAGTTTACAGAGTCATCTCAAACCAATAATCCTAAATGATATTCACTCAACCACACAAATAGGCAGGAAATGAGTCATTCTTCCCAGTTCACAGGCAAGGGAACCAAGACTCAGCATGGCATTTCACAAGCCTTAGGCTTTAGGACTCAGTGTGTTGGAGGGCAGGTTGCTGGTGATGGAAACAGTTACCTGTGTCCAAATCTACAAGCTGAAGCCTCAGCTGGGGTCTGTTTCTATACACCACGACCTCTGAGGTGCTGGAGGAGAGAAAAGCTGGAATCTGTCCTCAGAGGCCTGATGAGGAGGGGGATTGGAAATCCTCTGCCAGGAGGAAATGTTGGAGGTGCTAGGAATATTTGGCTTGAAGAAAAAAAGACCCCAGGGCATAGCATTTCCATTTTTAGCTTGAAGATGGTTATGTGGGAAAGGGGATGAAGTCTCTTCGGGCACCAACAGGCAGAACAAAGACCCATGACTGAAATTTGCAGAGAGATTTAAGCTCAAAGAAAGAAAGAAAACAGCAGCAGCAATGACTTTCTTTGCCTGGAATGATAAAGGTTGCCTGAAAGGAGTAGCAAGTTCCATGCAGCTGGAAGTGATCTCACCAAGCATAAATAGCCGCTCAGTTCTTACTTGAGCCATCTTGGGCAAGTCGCTTAACCTCTTGGAGTCCCGGTCTCCTTCTCTAGACAATGAGCATGCTGTTTGTTCCTACACCGCATGTTGGTTGTGAGGATCTAAGAAGGTACCAAAGCACATCTCTGGGTACGCTCATTCCACAAGTAGCTACTGAGTTCCTGCTAGGGACATGGCATACACTATCTGACTTCATTTTCATGGCAGGCCAGCCCCAAACATTTGTGGGGCCCCAGAAATAAAACAAGTTGAAGCCTCAGCCTCCTTCCAGCCACTCCTCTTCCCACTCCTGACTCCATCCACCACGGCAAGGAGTTGGGTAGACACTGCAGTTCACACATCCCAGCTCTGTCCACACTGACCCCACCCACACCTGGCTATTCCTGGCCATCCTTCAAGTCTAGGGGAAGGCCCCAGAAGTACCATTTGCCCTTGAGAGGATGGACTCCAGCCATGTAGGAGGGGAATTTTCCTGGATACACAGACGGGCTTCCCAGAGGAGGTAGGGCATGGGCTCCATGTGAGTGTGTCTCCTTGGCCTCAAGGACTCCTTGCCCTTTGGGAAGGGGGCTACCAGAGTCAGGCTGGAGAAGGACCCTCTCAAATGCAGGGCACAGGCATGGACCCACTTGCCAGGGTATAAGCACAGTATTCTTGGCTAACTCAGTAAGTGGTGGTGCTTAGTTACAGTTACCCTGGATGTACTCAGCCGGGAGCCATTCTGGAGCCTCAGTGGTAGGCTCAGAGGGTGGGCACAAAGCTAGGAAAGCAGAGGAGCGAGGAGGGGACAGGGAGATGTGGGCCAGCAGCTCAAATGATCAAGTCTGTAGAGACAGATTGACTAAGTTTCCTTTTGGATCAGGGTTCTTCCTCCCGTGGTGGTGAAGGGCCTCTATGGGCAGGCTGTTTCTGGAAGAGTCCCTGGGCAGTGGTAGAAGGTACCCCCTGATTCTGACTGGCTAGCCGGTTTGAGGAAGACGTGAGACTACAAGCCCATGCCCTGGGTGCTGGGCTGGGGTGGGAGAGAGTGGCAAAGCCCAGGCCTTAGCCACGGAGTCGAGGATAGAACCACAGCCCTATTAGAACAGCCAGCTGGGCCAACACGCAGCGGGGAGGACACAGCAGGGCATCGGATTCTGGTTTGAGTCAGCAAGGCCACTCCCGGACCCTCCTTCTTCTGGGGCTTGGAGTCAGCTAACTGCTCCCTGCTGAGGTCAACAAGATTGTGGGACTGGATGGGGCAGATGCACTGGATGTGAATCTTGGAGCCTGCAGCTAAGTAGGGACAGAAGAGGAGTGGCCACCCAGGCTGGAGCTGGTGGATGCCAGCATCACCTGAAGGGTTTTTTTAAAGCCCAAACTGCTGAGCTCCACTCCCAGTTTCTGATTAGTTTGCACTTCTGACATGTTTCCAGGTAAAACAGATGCTGCTGGTCCAGGTGCAACACTTTGAGAACTACCTGCCTGCCAGCCCCTGGCCTTGCATCTGTCCCAGGCCACCTGAAGACCCTGGGAAGCAGCCCTTCATCCCTACTAGGGTTTGGCACTGTGTTCTCAGCAGGGCAGCCAGGAGGCCCCATCCTCATGCACAGTGATGGAGGATGTCCCTGGCGAGGGAGGCCATTGGAAACAGAGCTTGCCAGTAATACAGGGAACAAGACACCCAGTTTAATACAACTGTACTCATAGGTGTCACATATATTGCTTGTGACCACAGAACTGAAGAAGCAAAACAGAGCCACTTTTTAAATTCACATTTTCATGAATGTTTCCTTTCCCTACCTTTCTGGGCAGGTTTCTTAAGACAAGTGAAATATGAAATGATTGTAAAAATGTAACCTTTAGGGAATAATCAAAGCATCTTAGAAAAATTCTTCTAACAAGGGAGAAAGTTGCAGATTTTTTTCTCCCCCTTTCATTCTCTTCCAGCTGGTTTTCAGGCAAAGTGCTGGGTGCATTTTTGATTTGGACTCGGCTTTTCTCTGCAGCAGAGCCAGTGTGGGGAAAATGTTTTCTCCAGGCAGCAGCAACATTTCTGTCTCATTTGTTTGGCTTTACACTGTAACCCGGAAGCTTGTGGGGCTGCTAATTTGAACTTAGGTCCTAGGAATGCATCATTCATGATCAATACATATATCAGGATGCAGATTTTAACCGCTTAATTACTGAATGTGGAAATGCTTCCTTGCTTCATGAATATTTTAAAATGGAACAATAGACACTCCCAAATTTCACTGTGGTTCTGAACCACTTCATATTTAAGCATTATTTGATTACTCTGATGCTGCGAGCTCTACTTTCCCTCAGAAAATTCAGTAGCAGAGTTATTTTGTTCCAGACCATAGAGAAGTCCAAGGCCTTTATTGGGAACAGGTCATCTTTGCACCATTTAGTTTGTCCTTGGATCTAGAAATGTCCTTGCTGGAAATGGAACTCAAAGTAATCCTTTTATAAATGTGGATGTAGCTTTGTGCAGTGGAGAAGGCAAAGGGCTTTAGGGTCCAGTGGGCCTGGATGTGACTCCAGAGTTTTTCTTTTACTCCCTGTGAAATCTGGGATAGTGATTTCACTTCTCAAAGCATCAGTTTTTTCATCTGTAAAATGTGAATCACAGTAATAGCTACCTAACAAGATTATGGTGATCATTAAATGAATTATAGTTCTTAACTACACAGCATACTACCTGAGCATGGGAAGCATTTAATGAGTGGCACTAAATTTATATTGTAATTTTTCTTATTGTTACAATCATATAAAGTCCCTATCACAATGTTGAGCCCAAATGCGGTTTAACAAATGAGTTTTAGTTTTACTGTTGTTAACATCGTCACAATTTTTACACATGGATGTATATTAAAATACACAGTTCTCTACCACACAAGCTATATGAGTTTTATTTTTTAAGATGGGAATTTATGTAAGTAAATGGAAAGCTTAATGAAGTTCAGGAAGATTGAAGTAAACCAATGTGACTCATAATAAATAGTTTAATTAAGATAATCCCTGATGCAAAACATTTCTTCAATTTGCACCTCACATTGAAAATGGGCTCCATAGATTTTCATGAACTTCTCTTCGATGTGGAAAGGCAGCTCTGACCACGTGGGGAACCTGGCTGGGAGTTGAGGTTCTGGGCTGCATGTCTGCCCTGGGGCCGCTGCACTCTGAGCTTGACTGAGGGCTGGTCCCCGCACTTCCCTTGGCTGTGTTCTGTTCATCTCTAGAAACAGCTGTTGTGCAAAAATGCTACAATTCTGTAAATGCGTGTGATTTATTCCCTTTAAAAAGAGAAATACAAAAAATTAAAAGCAAGATTTCATCCTTTAAAAACGCTTAGACTGCGAATTTTGCCAGTTGTTTTTAAACCAACAGGTATTAGGTGCCGATAGTTGAAGCCGGCTTAATTGGAAGCTGTGTTTATCATCTGGAGTGTATCAGAAATGAGTGTGTGTGTGTGTGTGTGTATGTGTGCGTGCTTGCGCTGAATGCATTCTTGACAGTCTCTCACCATCTAGCTTCTTGCTTCCAAAAAGAAAGGTTTGCTTCTCCCTTGCATTCAGAAAAAACACTCTGGTTCTGGTTATCAACGCTAATTAGTTTGAAGAAGAGAACTAGGATTGTGTTTCTAAAAATAGTTCTGGATACAGAAGGCCATTTTTTGATTCTCTTAGAATCTGGGTGCTTTACAAGAGTGATATTACAAGGTTTTGCATTTATCCTTGGCCTGGGTTCATTGCTAGCATCTTTGGTGAACCGTGCTTGTAATTAGGGGGATAGAATGGGGCTTGTCTCCATGTTCAGCTATTGTTTAGTGTTTTCCATAGTTTGAATCTTAGCACCCTTATACCAGTTTTGTTTTTTGTTTTTTGAGATGGAGCTTTGCTCTTGCTGCCCAAGCGGGAGTGCAGTGGTGCAATCTCTGTTCACTGCAACCTCTCCCTCCTGGGTTCAAGTCATTCTCCTGCCTCAGCTTCCGCAGTAGTTGGGATTACAGGTGCCTGCCACCACGCCCACCTGATTTTTGTATTTTTAGTAGAGACAGGGTTTCACTATGTTGGCCAGGCTGGTCTCGAACTCCTGTCCTCAAGTGATCTGCCCGCCTTGGCCTCCCAAAGTGCTGGGATTATGGGTGTGAGCCACCGTGCCCGGCCAGTTGTTTGTTTATGAGAGATCATTCCTCTGGTCTATAGGCCTGTTGATTTGGCCTGTGATAATACAACAGTGAATACATGATAGCTATGAAGTGAACAGACAAGTGTCACTGTAGCTGATGCATTGTAAGAAAAGGAAGCAATGCTAGTGCTGGGAGAACCCAGGTTCCAGCCTTGGCCCTGCCACTGATGTGGTTCTTTTTCACACACAGTGGGCCTGGGGCTGTGTTGGGTCCTGTGGATGCACAGGTAGTTCAGGGATGCTCCCTCTGCCAGCTCTGTCATTAGCGCCTTCTCTCTTCAGCAAGGGCTTTGGCTTGAATACTGAGGACTTTGTCCTAACATTCTGTTTGTTAACTCAATTATTGATAACAGTAATAGTAAGCCTCACGCCTGTTATATAGGTGGCCATTCTGGTAGAACTCCAGCAACAGGTAAATCTCTGGATGGGTTCCAAATTACAGATGGCTCCAAAAAGCATGCTTAGATTGTGAGCTTTTTTGTACCCCATGCAAGGCTTGTTGGGTTTTTTGTTTGCTTTGTTTATTTTTTGTGGATTTTGGGAGAAGGGTTTGGTCTCTATAAACTGGTTCTTGGTTCTTTCTTGGTAGTTGGGAAATGCTTTGGTTAATTTTCATTTTTCTTTTCTTTTTTTTTTTTTTGAAGTGGAGTCTTGCTCTGTCGCCCAGGCTGGAATGCACTGGTGTGATCTCAGCTCACTGCAACCTCCACCTCCTGGGTTCAGGCTACTCTCACAGCTCAGCCTCCCGAGTAACTGGGATTACAGGCATGTGCCACCAGGCCTGGCTAATTTTTCTATTTTTTAGTAGAGATGGGGTTTTACCATGTTGCCAGGCTGGTTTTGGACTCTTGGCCTCAAGTGATCTGCCTGCTTCAGCCTCCCAAAGTGCTGGGATTACAGGCATGAGCCATGGTGACTGACTGCTTTGGTTAATTTTCTATTTGGGGCTCTTACTGGCATTCAATCTACTTTATATAGTACCGCAGACAAAGATCTCTAAATTGGTGGAGCATGGCTTTTCTTAAATTATGATGTGCTCATATGAAGTTGTGTTTTCTCCTTTAGTTTGTTTTACATGTGAGTCATTTTTGGTGGTATCATTCCAGTCGTCCATTTTCCTCATCCTTAAATTACATGTACTAATCTGAACTAAAGGAATTGCATTCACATAGCATAATAATGTATGGGGCTATTTATCACAAATCTGCCAGCATTTCAACTCTTTTCTTAGGAAAGAGCTCTATCTGTAAAACGAGGATCATAATCATTAGAATCTTTGAAGGAAGGCCAATAAATATTCCTCTCCTCCACTTAGGTTCTGAATTACTTGAGAATAAGATAAAGGAATAAAGAGGATAAGGGCCAAAATATCACCTTTATTATGAAAAAGGTGCTACTGCGGAATGTGTCAGGTCTGTGGGCAAATGAGCTTCCTGAGGCTGAGTCCAGAGCTCCACTCAGGCAGACAGCAGCTCCCCCTGCAACCCAGGCAGGTTTGCGGAAACCAGAGCCAGGCTCTGGAGGGCAGCAGGAATGAGCTCCATGAGGAAGGAGAGGAAGGGGCTGAGTGCGTTTGCCAATTTCTACAAACTCACCCATCAAACAAGGCATTGTATTTCCCCAGGGGAACAGGGAGTGTGGGGCTGGAGAGGCCAGAAACATGCGAAAGATGTTCCTCTCATGCTAAAAGAACTAGCAAGGGTATGGAAAAAGTGCCTTCACCCCAAACAGAAGCTGGGTAACGAGCTCAAAGAATAAGCTTTGGAGCCCGACAGACCCAGGTTCAAATCCTACTCCTCCACTTTTGGGCTGTGTTGTTGGGGCTGCATTCCCAGACAGCTAAGGCATTCTAAGTCACAGGATGAGACAGGAGATGGACACAAAACACAGGTCGTAACAACCTTGCTGAACGGATTGCAGTAAAGAAGCCAATTAAAAGCCACCAAAACCAAGATGGCGACAAGAGTGACTTCTGGTTGTCCTCACTGCTACACTCCCACCAGCGCCATGACAGTTTACAAATGCCACCACAATGTCAGGAAGTTACCCTGCATGGTCTAAAAAGGGGAGGCATGAATAATCCACCCCTTGTTTTGCAAATAATCAAGAGTAACCATAAAAATGGGCAACCAGCAGCCCTCGGGGCTGCTCTGTGTATGGAGCAGTAGCCATTCTTTTCTTCTTCTATTTTCTTAGTAAACTTACTTTCACTTTAATCCTCCAACTCGCCCTGAATTCTTTCTTGTGGGAGATCCAAGAAGACTCTCTTGGAGTCTGGATCAGGACCCCTTTCCGGTACAGTATGATTCCAGAGGAATTCTTCCGCTTTGTTGAACCTTGCCTGTAAAAGAGAGATAATAGTTGCTGTGAAAATTAAGTGAGATAATATATTAAAAATGCCAGGCCCACGATAAGTGCTCTATAAATTATAGAAGGTCAAATGAGACAAAGACAAATATATAAATGTCCCTTAGAAATCATGCAAGTTTATATAAACATAAATAAATTTTATTATTTATGGTAGTGGTTTTACTGCAATGCTGGATTCCACTTGCTATACAATATGGTCAGTGCTCTCTCTGGAGGCTCATTTAAGTAGGCTGGGAGTACCTGGTGGCTTGTTATGCATCTCTTTTCTGTCAGCTCTTACAAAATGCCAGGAGGAAAGAAGAAATTAAATTAATGAGAAACTTTCAGGCATCCGAATGACCATCCTTCTGATTCCAGCTATTTTTGTAGCTTCTCCTGGAAGCTGTCATGTAATTCTGTAGTGGCCATTTAATTTATGCTGAGAAATCATTAGCGGGAATTTGACACAGGCTCCGAGTGTTCACGAGTCGATGTTCCGCCATCAGGCTTTAAGGGACAGCTTCGTGTGCCAGAGGTGGCCCTGGCAGTGAGTCTGCCCGGGAAGAAGGTGGAGCAGGGGACTGTGGCTTCACTCTGCCACCTCTGCATCCCCATCATCATCATCATCGTCACATTGATCAAGGGTTACTGTGACCACGTGATTTTGGGTTTAATTTTTGCCATAACCCTATAAGGTGTTATTGTCTTCATTTTACTCTGGGTCATGGGCAGAGTCATGATTTGAGCCAGGTTCAGCTCCTCCCAGTGCCTTGTCGTTGGGATCCCAGGCGACAAGCTCCTCAAAGCCTGGAGGGAGGCCCCGTCAGCCCCTTGCAGCTTTCCTGTCATTGCCGTTTGGCACTAGCCAGAAGTTTCCCTTCTCCTGGCAGTGATTATTGCTGATGTCTCACCACAGCCCACAGTTTTTGATACAGTTCATTTCTCTTCCTTGCCCGGTGAACACTTGAATGTTCCTGGGAGAAGCCAGGCTCTCTGAAGGACCCCTGTGGCACACACTGGCCTCAGGTCAAACTCTGCCTTGCTCTGGTCAGAGAAACCACCCTTGACAACAACCTGTCTTTGGGGATATGAATAAATTGGAGTTTCTTTCAATTCTGAAAAAAATCTATGAATCCTTGCCCTTTGTCAGGCCTCAGGGCAGGAGTTAGTTTAATAATAGCACCTGTCTCGTATGGTTGGGGCACTCAATGGAAGGTGCCTAAATTGTGCCTAGGGTGTGGTGGGCGCTTAGGGAGAGGGGCCGTGCTGTGATTATGACTGCAGACCAGCCCACGGCCTCAGGGAACTCACTGCCTGCAAAGAGTGACACACAGATCAAAGATGCCAACACCATTTGCGGAGTGCAGCTATACAGGGTACAGAGTGCCTAGGAGGGTCGGAACTAGATCTTGGGTGAAGAGTCATTGGAAGACTCCCAGGAAAAGATAACCTCCACCAAGCCAGGGAGTGTGAGTAGAGGCTGGATAGATGCCGACAGAGCAAGCTGGGGAGGGATTAGTAGCTCTGTCAGAACAGGAAGAAGGGAAGACCCAGACGTGTTGCCTAGAGCAGAGGAGACTTTAGCAAGACTATCTTAAAGTTTCTCTGAGGACAGGGAGAGGAACATTTATTCAGTATGGTTCTGGAGGGAAGGAAGAGCTAAGAGTAATAAGATAGAATTTAGCAGAATTTTTAATGAATATTTGCAAAAACTTTCTTATAATCAAGGTTTTCTTTCTTTCTTTCTTTTTTTTTTTTGAGACAGAGTTTTGCTCTTGTTGCCCAGGCTGGAGTGCAATGGTGCGATCTCCGCCTCCCAGGTTCAAGCAATTCTCCTGCCTCAGCCTCCTGAGTAGCTGGGATTACAGGCATGTGCCGCCATGCCCGGCTAATTCTGTATTTTTAGTAGATGGGATTTCTCCATGTTGGTCAGGGGGGCCTCGAACTCCCGATCTGTCTACCTCAGCTTCCCAAAGTTCTGGGATTATAGGAGTGAGTCACCGCGACTGACCATAATCAAGGTTTTCTAAAAGTGGAACAGGGCTTCCACTGAGCAGACTGATGGGCCCAGGCAGCTCTGGGTGACGCAGACGGTAGAGGAGAGTGAGCCTAGCTTTGGCGTCAGACACCTAGATTTGAATCAAGCTTTCACACTGGCTGTATGACCCCACGCAGGTCACTTGATTTGTCTGAATCTGCATTTCTTGCAAGGATCTAATTACAAGTGTGAAAGTGCTTTATAAACTATGAGAAATCACACAAAGTGTTAGTTATTATGCTCATTGTCATTTCCTGGTAGTTACTGATGAATATCTCTTAGTCATCCGACGAATTTGTCTTGAATTCTATCTAAGACAACGAGTTTGTCTTAGAGTTTTTAGCTTAGTGCCATCGTATAATAGTAATGTTTGTTGAATGAATTAATGAATGAATCAGTGATTCCCCCTAATTGCCCCAAATCACCTCTGAAGCTTGAACATGGGTCTTATCCCAAGCCTGGTACATAATAGACTCTAACTTAAAATGTATTGAGTGGTTGGATGAGGGTGGGATTGACTATGTTAATTGCTGTTAACTAATGTGATAGTCATTGGGTTAACCACTTTTACTAATATCTCATTTAATCATAATAGACACAATTTTGTGAGATGGCCCCATCTCACAAGAGTGAGTGGCAGAGTGTCTGACTCAGGATTGCAGTGGTGACATAAACATTGTGTGGGAGGCTGGCCCAGCTGGCCTGAGGGTCATTCTCACCTCCAAGATTCCACATTTCTGGGGCAGCCATGCCTTGGTGAGAAATGCTGAGTCCTATGACTAGGGAAGACGCATTCCCATTTCGGTCCCTTTGTGCCCAAAGCTTGCATTAGGTCACATTCTTGCTCCTGTGCCGTGTTGTGTCTGCACTGGCTTCATGCAGTGGGAACTCAGAAAACAGCACTTTATGCACCCCTGAGTAGCCACGCAATGTCACCCATTCAGGAAGGGCGTAACCCATTCTGCAGCCCACATGCTTGGCACTTAAAGTTAGGACCACAGCTTTTGAAGCCCGTATCCTGAATTCTAGCCTGGTTCTGCCACGTCCTGGCTCTGTGACCTTGAGCAAGTTGCTCTTCAAACCTCAGTTTCAGTATCTGTAAACCGGGACAATACCTACCTCATCCAATTATTATAAGAATTGGTGTTAAATGCTTTTTTAGTCCTGTGCCTGGCATATGGAAGGGCGTAGAGTGTGGCATGTTATCACCATCATCAAATGACCGGCAGAGTTCCCAGAGATGGTAGATGCTACTTGATGAACAGTAGCTACCTACAAATTGTTTCTATAATTTGCTAATTATGGAAACATATGTAAAAACCATTTTCTCTGTCACTGTGATATTGAGGTGCACAGTTAGTTTTTTGGTAACTATTGAATACCTGAAGACCAGAGTTTAAGTCAGTGACAACTTCCTGTCTGCCAGAAGTATTTCCGTTTCTCAGGAGAGCAGCCCCAGGATCATTGCTCTGGTTCCTGTCCTACCCTGCCATTGGTCCAGTCATGTTAACTTAGGAAATGCCTTCAGCTGTGTTCACCTCTATGTTCTCCTCTGTAAAATAGGAATGATTGGAGCCACCTCATAGGGTTATTAAGAGGATGCAATGAGGTAATGCCTGGAATAGGGCTTGACATATAATATTTATTCAATAAATGTCAATTCCAGTGCCAGGTCTGAGAGTGTCTAGTTCAGTGCCTAGTTGCAGAGTAGACAGCCAGTAAACGGTAGTTTTCTTTATTCCTTTTCAATTTACAATCTCCTTCCCTCCTCCAAAAGCACTGTACCAGTATAACCAGGCTTTGTAGCTCTCAGCCCTGCTGTTAGAGGAACCATGCTGGGAAGAGAAATGTCACAGTTCTTTGTTCAGCGGGGACCACTTAAAGCTGAGCTCTGCGATGGTACTGGAGATCCCGGGGGGTGAGTAACTCCTGTTAGTCTCTCTTGTTATTCTGTAATAGGAGGCTCCCATCCAGCATTCCAATATTGAAACTCCACATATCAAGGTATCTGAGGCAGAGGTGGGCTGCCAGGTGGCTTGTTTCAGAGAACATTTTCTATTACGCTCCCTGCAGCTGAGATAGGGAGCACGTCCAGAGACCTTGTCCCACACTTGTATTTTCCATTTTCACTGGCACTAAGTGACTTTAAGCTGAATGCACCCAACCCACAGCAGCATGCAAAATGCATCTGTACCCATGTGGCATCTTAATAAAAATTACAGGTGTATATTTTTCACACACTTGAGGTTTATCTCTCTAAACTCAAAAAGTTCTTTCAATTTTAACTATTTGGGGTTGAAATCTTCCTAAAATGCATGATACGGCTGCTTCCTGAAATTGAAGGAACATAATTTGACATTTTTTTTTCCTTTTTTCTTGGTGCCTTAGAATTAAGAGGTGTGCTGGCAAACTGGTTTCAAAAAACAAAACAAAACAAACACCTCTCAATGGGTAGTGTTTGTCTATTTCCATGGTGTAAATATTCCCTCCACAACTAATTTCAGGTTATCAGCGGTCTTTAACAACGAGCTCAAAAGACTCCTGAATATTTGTGGATAGCTTGAGCTCAACTCTGCAAGGAAGCAGCATAGGTGGCGCTGGAGAAAGGACATGGCTGTTAGACCTGGACACGCCTGGTTTTAGTCCTCATTTTTCTGCTTGAGATCTGGGCTTACCTGGGGCAGGGTCTTTAACCTGAGTTTCTTTGTATAAACTGAGCTAGATGTGACTACACCACGAGCGATAATGAGGACCAGAGAAGGTGACAGAGGTCAGGGTTTCCAAGTGCTGTTGAGGCCAAGCAGGTGATCTAATGAATGAGGTAGGCTGAGTGGGGATTCTGGAAAACCCCAGAAACAGTGGTTCTCAAGCTCAGCTGCACATTGGAACTAACGGGGAACTTCTTTCCTGCCTGGGCTCCACCTCACACCAATTAAACAGAATTTCTGGGTGTGGAGCCTGAACATGGTTTTTAAAAAAATTAAAAGAACGGTCTTTCCTCCGGTGATTCAAATGCACAAGTCACATTTGAGGACCTCTGGTCTCGACAGACACTTGTGGGTAGTGAGCATGCCTGTCACCTCCAAAATAAATCAACGGCTTGGCACACAGCGGGGGTTACAGGATAGCCTTCCCAGCCTCTTGTACTGTGTGGTAGCCTGGTAACGTTCTTTGCACAAGAGCTTTTTTATCTTCCTAAATCTTGAAGGCTGGCCCCAGGTCTGATTCCTGTGGTCAAAGCCCCTGTCTCTGTAAGCCCCACCTGCTTTGCCTAGTGGGCCGTGAGCTGTGGCAGAACCAGAGAGCTGTGTGTTTTGTGCCTGTGTGGATCTTAAATGGAAACCGATGAGGTCATGCCAGGGGAAAGGGGGCTCAGGAGCAAAGGATTCTGGAATTCTAGTTACCATTCTCTCCCTACTCCATTCCCCAGCTCATGTCGGCTTGTTGAGACCTTCAAGCATGCCATGCTTTTTGATGCCTCTATGCCTTTGCACATCTCACCCCTGCCCCTCTACCCCACCCACGGCACTCCCGTCTGTGCCCACCCCAGCACAGCACTTCCTGTATGATATTGTCATTATTAGTTTACATGTTTGTCTTAATTCAACAAATACTTATTTAGTGCCCATTATGAACCCAGCAAAAGGCATGCTGGATTTATAGGCTAAACATCCTGACTGTAAGCTCTTCAAGGCTCAGAACCACATCAGATGCATCTGTGCCGTTGGTATTTGTCATGGGGCCTGGCACACAGAGGTTTTTTTAAAATATTTTCGAAAGATGGAAGGAAGGATGGGTGGATGGGAGGTGATTCTATCTTACCTCTGTATTTAGGACTGTGACTTAGAGGGATAAGTTTATGAAAGGGTGACTTTCAGGTAAGTGTAATGTGTTTGTAATTTCCAGAAATTTCACAGGGAGATTCAGTTCCCATGGCAGGGCTTAACCATGATTGCTAAATTGTAGATCACTTTCTTTAAGGGACTTAGACATTGACTTTTAAAATAAATTTCTCTCCAACGCTCTCCTGGATGGAATCATTAAATGCAGGGTGCGTTAGGAAAATTGTAAGTAGTTTGGTGCGGATGAAAGGAGTGATGTAGGAAGCAGAGGGAATGAGTTTGGAGGGACTGGCAGGGATTTGGATTATAAAGGACCTTGAATGCCAGGCTAAGGAGCTTTAGATCTGATTTTGGGTGGAGAGGAGGACCCCGGGGACACTTTAGAGAAAGAGTGGCAGAGGCACGCCCAGTGGGTGGGTGAGAGCATTGTTGTGGTCGGCCCCTTGAACAGATCAGTTCAAATCACTCTTCCTTCTGAGCAATCCCCCAATCTTCTGTTCCTGCCCTTGCCATTTGCATAATTTACTTTTAATTATTGCTTTCATTATTTTCACAGCCCATCCTGGCAGTAATAATCTGATGCTGGGTGGAATTAAACTGACGGGACCTCAGCAAACCTCCTTTGTTCATATTATTAACCCATGTATTTGTCAGAGAAGATTTTATTAAAAGGGATCATTTGGGGCTTGCTCCTAGCTGTATTTTCCAGAGACAGCACAGCCAGTGACTGTCCCTTGCACCTGACTGCTCTCTGTGGGTACAGTTTTAAAAGCAGGTGTCATTCAGAGCTAAGGGAGCAGCAGTTTCTAATTAGTTGCTTGTTAAACCACAGGCCTTCAGACCAGGCTTCTAAAATTACTAGTTCATTTAGTGAAGAAACCCTAATGGTATTTTTTAACCCTGAAAACAAGCCTATCCAGTTCTTTGCTGATGCCACATTTTTCTGAGATGATTGTTATTGTTATATGTGGTGCCAGAGGCAGTGTGGGTTCTTTGAAAATATTATTATCTTGCTGGTTTCTCACAGGATTTTGCAAATACTGCTTTTCCAGAAGAGGAAGCCTGGTTTCAGAGAGTCACTGCCTAAGGTCACATAGCCAATGTGGGCCAGGCTGGGATTCAGCCCAGGGCTGGCCATGTCCTTGTTCTTTTCTACAGCTTCTTCACTGTTATTTGCTTATTGCTCTCTGTTTGCCAATGGACCATGCTTTATGACATAAGAATTTGTATTTTACTTTAAAAGCATCTGGAAAATAATAATAAATAATTTGAAAATACAGCTTAAGTATATTACAGATGTGTATTAAACACCACCACTGTCAATTCACTTAAAGAAACTCAACATTTTCTTTTCTTTTTTTTTTTTTTTAAGATAGAGTCTCACTCTGTTGCCCAGGCTGGAGTGCAGTGGCATGATCTCTGCTCACTGCAACTCCGTCCCATGGGTTCAAGCGATTCTCCTGCCTCAGCTTCCCGAGTAGCTGGGATTACAGGCGCCTGCCACCACGCCTGGCTAATTTCTGTGTTTTTAGTGGAGGCGAGGGTTCACCACGCTGGCTGGGCTGATCTCAAACTCCTGACCCCAAGTGATCTGCACACCTCAGCCTCCCAAAGAGCTAGGATTTCAGCGCAGGTGTGAGACACCACACCAGGCCCGAAACTCAATATTTTCTTGCTATAATAGTGAAGTCCCAAATTATAAAATTGCCCCAAGGGCAAAAGTTTAATCCTTCAATGATGATTTATGGTGCAACCACACTTCCTATGCTATATTTATCATTTTGTTAATTTGGTCATTGTATGTTCTTCCTTTCAGGAAAATGGCAATTGTATAGAATCACTTTTGATCAGGGATTTGTAAACGTCACATTAATCTGGGTTTTGACTCTCTCGCTGTTAGCTATTCATAATACAAGGATTGAGTTTTCTTTGATCAGACATGAAGAAAGAAATGGGCAGGCTTATAGAATTATTCATTCATTTATTCAACAAACACTTTCTGAGCATCTCCTGTGTGGGGTGAGAGCTGCGAGGCTAACTAGAAGGTCTCTTCCCATGATGCCTGAATTTCAAAGGAGGTAGGTACGTATACAAAGAAAGAAAACAAGTGCAGCAAGGCCAGTAACTACGGTGATGGGACAGTGATGGGAACAAGGAGACATCATATTTGTCTTGAGGTGCTCACTGTAGAGTGGAGAGGCAGATGCTTAAACAGAATAGATGCAAACTCTGGCTTCTAGACATCTGCAGGTTTAACATGTACTATTTCGATCATTCTTGAGCAACCACGAAGATCTGAGAAATGTAGCAGTTTGTCATTTTGCTGAGATCTAAATGATTTTCCATTGTAAAAGAAAAGGTTTTGTCTCTCGGTATAATAATTTGGGGATTTACAAGTAGGTGAGGTAAGTGTCTGGGGGAAGTGGTGAGTCTTTCCAGCAACCACGGACTCACACATCCACCTGGGTCTTATTTCAGTTATTAATGCAACAAACCTTTATCTTAGTGTCTGTTATGGTCTGTACACATTTAAGATGAGCCAGGCTTCTCATCCCTGTTTCTGAGAAGGGAGAAAAAGATACATAAATAATTATAATACAGTTGGCCCTTGACTGTCACCAGGCTCACGTCCAGAAACCTTTGGGAATCCTTAAATTGACTGTTATGCGCATATTTATTGGTCAAGTGGGCTCATTCACTAGTTAAGTGACTTGTTAATTCAAACCTGCCTCTGGGAGGGGGTGGGTCAAGGTCACGAAAGGTGCTTTGCACTCATCATCTCATTTCACGATCGTGTGGTAAGGATTATTATCTTCATTCACACCGCACATGCCATGTGACCTTCAGGACTGTCAGCGCCAAGGGTCTACTGTACGCCTTCCCGAGTCTGATATGCAGGCATGTGAGGGCAAGGGAACCACGAACACCTCCCTTGCTTGGGGGCTCGTGGTCCCACCTTCTTGAATGAGGGGATGTTAGAGCTTGATTGTTGATGAATGAGAGAAGCTCATCAGACAGAGAAAGGGAAAACATTAGGCAGTGAGAACCACATTTGCAAAGGCAGGACAGTGTGAAAGCACTCGCTATATTCAGGCAAAAAAAAAAAAAAAAAAGATTAGAAACGTGAGGAAGGAGAGAGTAGTAGATTAATTTTGGCAGGTTGCAACTAGACTGCAAGAACCTGAATGTCAGGCTCAGAGATCAGACTAGATGCCATGGCAGTGGGAAGAATAGGGAGTTTTTAACTAGAGGGTGACATCCCTGTTTGTTCATTCAACACTCTACAAACATGTATTGAGCAATTGCTGTGTACCGAGCACTCTTCTAGGAGTTGGGGTTACAGGGTTGCACTAGAGGAAAGATGCTCATTGCAAGGTCCCAGACAGACAATACACAAGTGAGCGAATAAGTCAACAAGGAAGGGCTAGGATGATGTGTTAGTGCCTGGGAAACTATTTGCGAATGGATGATCAGAAACGGCCTGTCTGTGAAGGTGATATTGAAGTTGAGACCTGAATGTCAAAGGCTGTCATATAAGGAAAATCTGCCGGTCACCAGGAACAGCTGGCATGGAGATCCTAAGGCAGGATGAATCTGGTGCATTTGAAGTTCACCAGACACAAAGGCAGCATGGCTGAGGTGGTGGGCAAGAGCAGGAATGGTAGGAGATGATGCTGGGGGCTGAATTGCAGAGGCTAGAGCAGGAATATAGATTTTATTCTAGGGTCAGGTTGACATGAGTTGCTTGGCAACACGAGTTGCTTTTTGGCTGCTCCATGGACTGCGTGTGAAAAGGGCAGGTTATTCTTGCCCTTCCTGGTTATTTTGGGACCTGCAGGAGGCATGGTGATGGTTTGAACAAGCCCTGCAGACGTGGGGAAAGAGAGGGCAGGGTAAGGGTGTTTGGAGGCAGGGTGGCAGGATTCCTGCTGGGTACAATGAGGGAGAAGAGGGAGAGAGGAATCAAGAATACTCTAGGGATTTTGGCCTGAGCGACTGGGTAGAGGCAAGGAACACAGAGGAGTACCGATCTGTGCCACACAAATATCCTCCAGGAACAGTCTGGAGGATGAGCAGGGTCAGTGAGAACTAGAAGACTGCAGGGTCACTTGGCAGATGAGAAGTGTGCCCACTGAACAAAGGCACTGGGCAGGGGAGCTGGGAAGGTAACTGGCCAGAGGGACCATCATTCCTGGCTCTACTCAGCAGGCAGAGGAATCAGTGGGATCTGATGAGCTAAGAAGTTGAAAAATTTGAGAATGATGGGTTGAGAATGAAACAATTAATTTACATGAGATATGCAACAGGAGGAATAGATTCCAGGGGAAGAAAAGAAGTCCAGTTTTGGAGAGGTCGACTTTAACATCTGTCAACACTCCGCAGAGGTCGGCTGTCGTCATCACCATTGTCACCATCATCACTGATTTCGTAGCCATCAGTCTGTCAGAGGTAATTGAGGTCATAGCAGAAGGTGAGGTCCACCAGTGGAAAGCTCAAGAGAAGAGGAGGTTAGAGGAGGAAAGCAGCTCCCACCTCCACTTCATTTAGAAGCTGGTGCAAAAGGCATTTTCCAGTACTCAGGGCTCACTTTGGTGATGAACGTGGATTGACTTGAAAGTGCTTTAAAATTGACTGCAATTTTAGAAGGTAAAGAGTAAGCCACTGGTTATATAGCTGTAGCAATCCTGAGGTCCTCCTTACATGAAAGTTCTTACCCACTTACTCTGGGTAAGATGATGACAGGCACAACACAGTTAAAACATTTTAATGGAGAAAAATGGATGTGAACGGCAGAATCTTAAATGCATTAGTTTTCGACATTGTGAAATTAATTGGCTCCCAAATACAGCCGGCTCCTGCCTTAATTGGAGTTCTGAGGAGCCCCCAGCTTTCCTGCTACTTCTTTAGTCAACGTTTCTGGGTTTGGTGGTGAATAAAGACCTCTTTGTTTAATTAGAGTTGAAGCGTGCTTTAAGAAGTTAGTAATCTAATTAAAATTATATTCCCAGTTTATATGAAATAGAAAAAACGGAGATCAGCAAATGTCCCATGGAGCCTGCTCTCTACCATGCAGTGAGCTAGAGACAGATTTGTGGAATACAGAAAGAAATGGTCCCTGCCCTCAGGGCACTCAGGGTCTGCAACTGGAGGGAGACAGGGCAGCAGTGGTGTCAACACAAGGTGCTGGGAGAACTCAGATCAGAAAGTGGCTTACTCTGCCCAGAGAAGGTGACAGCTGAGGTAGGCCTTGAAGGACATCAGGAAGAAAAGGGTAGAATGCCAATCTGAACAGAAGGCCGGTTAGGAGAACTTCACTCTTGGTGAACTTGGTCCCGGGGGAGCCAAGGCGGCCTGAATTACGGCACCGATCCTGGGGACAGCTTTGAGACGTGTTTTTACCTCTCCTGTGGTGGCTGATTGGGTGTGGGCGAGTAAAGGAGAGGGATAGACCAAGAGAGAGAAAGACATAGACCACAGATGGTTCGAAATCGAAGGGAGGGAGAGAGTTTTAAAGAAGCAGGGTGAGGGAAGAGCCTGCAGGCTTCCCATAATTTCACCTAATTTAGAAAAGAGGATTTGTGACTATGACTGAAACAAGATTCAAAAAATATCACACAGCTATTACAAGCCCTTTGCTTGTAAGCTGAGCCTTGAGAGACTGGATAAATGTTTGACCTGTGCCATTCTTGGAATATCTGAGAATAAGCTCAGTTGTCAAGTCCCAGTAATGAAGGAAGGCGAGCCAGTCCTCTCAGAATGCTGGAGGAGGGAAGGCATTTGTCCTTTCTCAGCAAGTCACCTTTTCAGGTAGTACAAGAGATTCACTCACCTCTCGTCCTCACCAGCCCTCCCCCAGCCTCCTTCCCTGCTCCCCTCTGCCTTCTGCTGCCTTCATCCTTTCCTTGCTGAGCCCTTGCTGAGCGAATGCATACAGGCCTGGACAGTTGAAATGCTCTTCACAGCTGCCTCTGCATCCCAGAGGTGCCTGACCTGACCTTCCATCCACAGGCTCGGCTGGGTGCAGGAAGGGAGGTGCAGTGAGCACCAGTGATGATCTCCGTGCCGGAGGCTGATGTTTTGTTTTGTTCTTGCTTTTATAAAATTTTTTTAAAAATTGTTTTTGATTATGAAATCTTTTAAACTTTCAGAAAACAGTGTAATGAATATTTATGCACTCCCCACTAAGGTTCTGCAGATGTGAACAATGTTGCCATACCTACTTAAGATCTCTCACTCTTTTGCTTTTTTAAAAATAAAGAAATCATTTACAGATATGACATTCTTCTCCCACTGCCCCAGAGAATCACCATGTTCTTTTACTACATATGTGTGTGTTTATCAACAAAGTGGCTAATGTGTCACTTTTTTGTATAAATGATACAATATCCTTTTATATAAATGATGCAATCCATATATTCTTTTGCAACCAGCCTTTCTGCTTATCATCTTTCTGATATTTGTCCAATATGATATATTTGGATCTATGTTGGAGCCACATTTATTTTAACTGCTGTATAATGTTTCCTTTAAAAAACCCCAGTTATATTATAAATAAACTGGGGTTATAATATTTAATATTTCCCTCAATAAACAGCTTTATTATAAACAAATACTGGGGTTTGTTAAATATTATACAGGAATCCCTCCTTGTTAGGTTACTGTTACTAAGCCAAGGTGTTCCACATTCCTGCTATTACGGGCACAGCTGTGGTGAATGTCCTTATTATATGTGTCTCTCATTCACACGTGCAAGTTCCTCTGGGGTTAACACGTAGAATGGAAATAGGCATCTTCTATTTTATTGGTTATTTTTCTCATATTGGACTTTCTTTTGTTTGCTGCCTTATCCCTTGCACCTAGAACAGTGCCTTGTAAATACTCAATAAATATTTGTTAAAGGAATGGACACTGAAAAATTACTCCCCAGAGTGACTATACTAACTTACACTCTCACTAGTTTATATGAGCATTTCCATTTCCAACATTCTTGCCAACTCCTGGTTATGAAACTTATCAATGTCGGCCAACCTGGTGCATATCAAATGGTGTCATATTGCTTTAATTTGCATTCCTGTGATCATTAATGAGGTTTATGGCTTTTTAATAGATTTATTGGCCATTTGGATTTCTTTCTCTATGAATTATCTGTTCATATTCTTTGCCATTTCTGTTTTCTTAGAGCAGAAATCCTCTAAGAAAATTTGTGGAAATTTTTTGTTTGTAGAAATGCTCTATCTATCTTGAATAAAAACGCCTTTGATGGTTTTATGAGTTATACATACGGTCTCTTAGGCTATAATTTGTCTATTACCTTGTTTTAATTTGCCCCTTGATAAATAGTAGTTTTCAATTTTATATAGTCTTATTTTTTGTTTGCTAAGAATGATGGTTTTATTCCCTTTTTAATTCTTATACCTTTTCTTTCTTTTTTAACGTCCCATTTCCCTAATTGTGAGAATTAGGATTGTCGACGTGCTTGTCATGTTCCAGATTTTAAAGAAAATCTTTCTTACATTTTATCGTTGAGTATGAGTATGAGTATGAGTATGCGTGTGAGTGTGAGTACCAAATCCCAGCTGTGGGGTGTGGTAGGCATCATTTGTCAGGTGATTTTATACCATCCTTGCAATCCTAGGATAAACCTTGGTTATTATATATTATTTTTCATGTCTTACTGGGTTTATTTCTAGATATTATCTTTGGTTCTTTTCTTAGATTTATTGTTTTATTTCTTAATCATTTCTTCCCGGAGGCTTTGATGTTCTTTCTTTCAAATTTTAATTATTTTGAATATTCTCATTTAAGGATTTTTTGGTTTCGCTGGTCTTTTCCTAGGGAGGGACATCTCTTAATACATTTCACAGAGTCTCTTTATTTTGCCTTCTCATTGATTTCCATAGCCATCGAGTCACCAAACATTTATTAAGCAACTGCTGTATGCCAATAGAGAAGAGTTGGGGGCTGGGCAAAGAGGAATCTCTGGACTCCGTGAACTCAGTGTTTGGTGAATATGGTTAGAGCTTGCTGTCTGCAAAGCCTTTGCACAGCAAAGCAATCAGGGGGAGTCGCCAGACACCCAGGTTTTGGAGTCAAATGAATTTGGGTGCAAATTCTGGCCCTTTCAATTATTAACTATGTCACTGTAAGCAAGTTAGTAAGTTACTTCATTTTTTAAAGCCCCAGTTAACCTCTTCTCTTAAAGCAGGATATAACAGGATCTACCTTATAGGCTACATTTGAATGTATGTGATATAAAATGTTTAGCACAGTATCTGGTACAGTGTGAAAGTCAACCAAAAATAGCTGTCATTATTCAGGTCCGTTTTTCCATTTGATCCTCACAATTGCTTCATGAGATAGATTATTGTTACCATTTGACAGATGTTGTCATACGAGCATGTGGGAACGTTTAGCAAAATGTTGTAAAAATGTTGGGTTTTATTCATATGTGTAAAAAGGCTTTGATAAATGTGGAACACCATGCAAAGGGAAAGAAATGTCATTTTCTGGGATGGTTTAAACCAAAATTCTTGTCTGTATCTAGTGGTGTCATTACAGAAATTTGAAATCATGTCAAAGGCCTGAAGAAACAGCCTAGCACGTCTCATAAGGAGGGAGCAGAGAAAGGACTGCAAACATCATTTAACAATAATAGTTAGGTGTTATTGTTATGTTTTGAAAGTCCATGTAATGATGTAGTCAAATGTTTTATAACTATGTGCATATAGCCCTAACTTTATTTTAAAAGGTATGGTTTGTGTGCATACAACATATTGGAAGGAAACACTAAATGTTAATCATGATGATCTCTGACCTGTAAGGTTATAATTTTAGCTTTTTTCTTTAAGCTTTTCTGTGCATTCCAAGTTTCTACCATGAGCCCGCTCTGGCAAGGAAAGGAGGGAGCCAGGGCCATCCAGTTATACCTGTGCGAGGACATCAAGTCCCAGAAGACTCAGTGCCAGTAGGACCCCTACTTACAGGAGCTGGTATGGGGGCTTTAGAAACAGGATTTCTGGGTCCTCAAGGGCAGAAAAGGAGTGAAGATTTGTCTCTTTTCTTTCTGCAATCCAGCTTGATATCAGTACTCTTAATTGGCCTGAGGCAGTGGCTCACGCCTATAATCCCAACACTTTAGGAGGCCAAGGTGGGATCACTTGAGCCTGGGACATCGAGGCTACAGTGAGCTGTAATCAAGCCACTGCACTCTGGCCTGGGAAACAGAGTGAGACCCTGTCTCCAAAAAAAAAAAAAAAAAAGAAAGAAAGAAAAAGAAAAAAGAGGTCTTAATTATATGGACTCTTGTCACCCTTTAATGATTGAATTCATCTGATTATTTCAGGAGATTCTCTTCTCACACTCCACCACTGTGAGTCTTCCTCTCTCCTTTCTCTCATCTAACATTTTCCAAGCAGGGAGATCTGAGTTGGCCAAACCACCCTTGGTGTAGAGTATTTCTTTTTGGCAGGCATTAATAGCTCAGTTTCAGCCAGTCACTAAGAGACTGGGTTACGCAGTTTACTACCTAAGGCTGCTTTTCCCAGAAGCAGCCAGGAGAGGGTCAGGGTACCTGGAGACCTGTGGGGGCTGTGCTGCGTCCAGGCCTGGGCAGCTGGCATTCACCGAGGGAGGCTCTGTGCTCTGCACACGACACACATGGTTTATTTCCCTGAGCTCTTCTCTCAGTTCATCCAAGTACCTGAGCCAGAACCCCTGGCGGTTACCATGAATTCTCAATGAGCCCCCTTGAGCTCAGCTCCTAAGGATCTCTCAGTTTTGTTATTCTCCCCATCTTTACCGCTTTTGTCCCGTCGTCTTCTCACGTCTGGAGAGCTCTAAGAATCTCCTAACTTATTTCCTGCTCATCCACTCTTAATCTCAATCCATTTCATTCTCCACACAGCAGCCAGAGTGATCTTTTCAAAACTAAAATCTAATTGGATTAAGTACCTGCTAAAATCACTCCAGTGGCTTTTCATTTCCCCATAGAAGAAAGATAAAATTTTAAAAAAATTTTAAATGCCTGACAAGGCCTTGTCTGATCTAGACTAGACCAGCAGTTCTCTAAGTGGGGTCCTTGAACATTCAAGGTTCCCCAATATCTTGTCAGGATATTGATGGGGTCAAAACTTGTCATCATAATAATGCTAAGACATCCTTTGCCTTGTTCTTGTATTGACTTTTGCAGTGATGGTGTAAAAGCAGTGATGAGTCAAACTGCTGGGGGCTTATTACTACTTGAGACAGCGGCACCGAGGTGGACCAGTAGTCACTGTGTTCATCACTGCCACATGCTTTGAAGTTTAAAACAAACAAAAAGCCAGATTCACTTAAGAAGTTCTTGACAAAACAGTAAAAAAAAATTTTCTGGCTGGGTGCGGTGGCTCATGCCCGTAATCCCAGCACTTTGGGAGGCCAAGGCTGGCGGATCTTGAGGCCAGGAGTTCAAGACCAGCCTGGCCAATGTGGTGAAACCCTGCCTCTACTAAAAACATAAAAATTAGCCGGGCTTGGTGGCGCATGCCTGTAATCCCAGCTACTCAGTAGGCGGAGGCAGGAGAATGGCTTGAGCCTGGGAGGCGGAGGTTGCAGTGAGCTGACAGTCAAGCTCTAGTGATTGTTTGGGTTGTAAGCCGAATGAGCCCCTTTGGTCTTGAAGCAATCGAAATGTTATTTGTGGAAATAACAATTGGCAGAAAAACTATAGTTATTCAGGTTTGGACGTTTGCAGACACGTTCCTGAAACTGAAATAAGTAAGCCTTTTTCTTCTAGGAAAACAGCCAATAACTTTTGTGCCAGTGATAAAATTTGAAATTTTAAGCAAAAATTGGAATCTCTGAAAACTCATATCTGCCACCATGAGCTTGACAACTTCACAATATTTTAAAGACTTTTCTGTTGAGATCAGTTGGTGATATTAATGAATGTGATTTTCTGATGTATAATGAAATTCACAACATTCGGAAGAGGTATGTAAACCAGTATTTTCCAAGCGTCGCAGGTGTGTTGTTACACAGTTTGGCATGGGTAAGAGATCCAAAGCTCAAGATGGACCAATGGATTTAAATGTAACAGAGTATGAAAAGTTTATTGACATGGCTTCAGCTTCCACATTGCAACTAACCTTTAAGAAAGTGTTGCCTGACCAGATTTGATCATGCCTGATTTTCTTCATGTACTTCACTCAGCAACATTTCACAGCAGACCAAATGTAGAAGCCAACATGAAAATCCAGCTATTTCTTATTAAGCCAGACATTAACGAGATTTGCAAAAAATGTAAAGCAGTGTTATTTTTCAC
This sequence comes from Sapajus apella, assembly GCF_009761245.1. NCBI lineage: Eukaryota > Metazoa > Chordata > Mammalia > Primates > Cebidae > Sapajus > Sapajus apella. Next base: position 7,255,473 of record NW_022437016.1, on the reverse strand, counting down.
TTTTTTTGTTTGTTTTGGAAAAATGATAATTTCCCACAGAAATATGTTATTTGCATTAACACATGATTTATTATTATTGTTTTTAAATGAGTGAATATTTTTTAAGTTCTCTGCCTTCATTTCTATTTTGGAAATTGATAGTGAGAGTATAAAGGACTCCTGAGACCAAAACCTTTGAACACCACTGATCTCGACACTAGACAGAGATCCGGGTATCTAACTCATCTTACGTCACTCCCAGAACTCCCTCAAACTATCGCCTTTCCGTTACTCCATCAGTTACTCCAGCTTGACTTCCTTGTGCTCCAAGGCCTTGGCATATATAGTTTCTTCTGCTGAAAACCCGTTTGTTCCCCATTCTCCACTATGTAATTCACCTCTCCTCACTCTTACCGTCACATCCTGGGAGAGCTTTCTCTTTCCCTGCATCTGTGGTACCTGCTCATATTCTCTCCCTTCCATAGGCTCCATGTTAATATATTTCTTCATGTTCTCTACCTTCAGATTTAAATTCTCATTATGTCCATCCTTGATCATTCCCCCTTTGTACCTATTTTACAAGTTTCACCTCCTTCGCTGTCCGCTGTGTTATATTAATCACCACCTGTCTGATACAAGAGAGGAAAGACTAACGGACACTTTCAATGCTCAGGGAGCCAGTTGGTCAATCTTTTCGTTGAGACGTCATACATTTTTTTTAAGAGCATTCTCACATACCTCTTTACAGACTCGGATATAATTTACTCTGTGGTTTTTTTCCTGCTCAGGAAGAAAAGCATCTGCATTTTGTTATTAATGAGGCCGATTTTCTTGTCTCTTGTAGTGGGAAATCTCTGAGATGTGTGCTTATTTTTTTGCATCTGCCAAACTTCCCGTTTTAATGGTACATCATCTTTTCTCTGAGCTCCATCCTCTTGAAGTCTAAACTCAGACCTCGCCAAGCCTCAGGATCAATGGGAATTAGTCTTATTATTCGTTTTTCCTTTACAAAAAAAGTGGGTTATCTAGATCTATCAGCCTGCCATATGACTATGAAAGGTTTGACAAGATTTTCTTTTTGAACTGTTAAGAAAGCCTTTGTAATAGCACGAGCTCTCCATGTTGTCAGCCGAGGAGGTGGGGAATGGGGCTTCCACTGGCTGCTAATGATCCTGGATGAGCCTCTTTTCCTCCCTGGATCTAGTTTTTCCCATTTGTGAAGTGCATGGGCTGGATATTTGTGAAAGCTCATCCTACTCTAAAACTCTGTAATCCAAACACATCCTGAGAACCTGTTATGTATCCAAGCTGTGCCTGGTACCGAGGAGGGGTGCAGATGCAGGAGAAAACTCAGCCTGTGTCTGAAACGAAGAATATGGTATTCTCAGAAACAAAATGTTTAAATCTGCCAAAACCTCAGGCACAATGTAGAATATTCATTATATATATACGTATATATATATACACACACATATATATACTTTATATGTGTGTATATATATATATATACACACACATATATGTGTATATATATACACACACATATATACACACACATATAAAGTATATATGTGTATATGTATGCACATATATAACATATATATTGAATATTATATATAATATATGTGTATATATATGTGTGTATATATATATATTATATATATATATATATATATATATTTATATATATACACTTCTAGCTCTTCTAGCTCTCAAATGTTGGGAGAGCCTTTGGGGAATGCAGTATTTCCCTTAAGTGAATTCTTTTCAAATGACAGGCATTTGTTTTATTAATCACCAACATTTAATTGTAGCCACTTAAAATCTGAAATCTTTTAAAATGCTTACACATATTTGTCTTCTTAGCAGCAGCTAATTTACATATATATATATATATACACATATAAAATACATATATGTTTATCTATCTATCTATCATAAATGTCCAACTTAGGCGGCCAGGCCCCTTGCTGCATCCTGGGGTGTAGTGGAGGCAGAGGAGAAGAGTGTGCATAGGTCAACTCACAAGAACTCATAGGCTTGTAATGGAGGTAAATAGAATATGTAGCCCAAAGCTTGCTATGTAGGACATTGGATGCAGGTAAGGACAGAACAAGGTGCCCTGAGGCTTAGGGGCAGAACTGGGTCAGGTTGGGAATGGTGACAAGATCTGATTGAAGAACTTGGGGAAGCCGTCCTGAAAGAGATGCTCTATTATTGAGTCTGAATTATGAGGTCCAACACTAATGCTGCGAGAATTCAGAGAGGAGAGAAATCAGTGTGCTGACATCATAGAGAAAGGCATGAAGGAGGAAGGGGAGAGAGGAGCCACAGTTGGCATCATTACTTCTCTGCTGAAAGTGCAGAGGGACCAGTGGCTTCCTCTGGAAAGCAGGTGGGCGATCTGGGGTGTCAGGAGGCTAGTCTGCTGGGATGCGGCCCTCCAAGAGCCCTCTAGCGTTCCACAAGTCCTGTTCCCAGCATGCACTGAGGTGTTTAAATAGTTCATGGGCATTTTAGTTCCATCCGAAATGGGGCTTGAATCTCTCTCTCCTTCCTTTCCTTTCCTTTCCTTTCCTTTCCTTTCCTTTCCTTTCCTTTCCTTTCCTTCCTTTCCTTTCCTTTCCTTTCCTTTTTTCCTTTCCTTTCTTTCTTCCCTCTTGTTGCCCAGGCTGGAGTGCAATGGCACAATCTTGGCTCACTGCAACTTCCACCTCCCAGGTTCAAGTGTTCCTCCTGTCTCAGCCTCCTGAGTACCTGGAACTACAGGCATGCACCACCATGCTTGGCTAATTTTTTCTATTTTTAGTAGAGACAGGGTTTCACCATGTTGGTCAGGCTGGTCTTGAACTCCTAACCTCAAGTGATCCACCCGCCTCCGCCTCCCAAAGTTCTGGGATTACAGGCATGAGCCACTGCACTCGGCCTTTTGAACATTTCTTATAGTCCAGAAAGGCAGGGGTGAGGCAGTGTGGGAGAAAGAAACTGGAGAACATATTATTCCTGCTCCAACAAGAAGTCTAGTCACGGCGCAGCTAATTTTAACCTTGCAGCCACTTAGCTTCCTCCGTCTTCTACCTGAGAGAGGTCTGCATGCCCGCAAGGGGCTCTGAGGACGTGGGGTGGCCTGCTGCCATTAGCATGTGCTCTCTGCCCCAAGCACGTTAGATCATTACCCAGCGCTTCGGCATTTGACAAATGGGACAGGTGCCACTCAGGCAATTTCCCAGTGAATGGCTGAGCCAGGTGGAGCAGGAAGATAGCTGGCCTGACTGAGCAGGGAGAGCTCATACTAATCATTAGGTCTTTGAACCTTGCCGTGTTACCAGCTAATGGCAGAATGAAGTGAAACGAGTAATTAGATGGATTCCAAGCCACTGGCTGTGCTTCCCGCTTGAGTACTGCCTGTCTCCTCACTGTGTACCGCTGAGTAGAAATTCAGTTACCAGGAAGGAGGGCCGTGTGAGACTGTGATACCCATAATGTTAATAACTGCCGTTGACTAAAAACATTAAAATAAGTAGGCACTTATTAAGTGCCAAACTCTGTGTGAGGAAATTTGCATTTAAACACGTGTCCTCACAACCGCCCTGTGAAGCATGGACAGTGCGTCAGCTCCGTCTTAGAGACACAAAGGTCCAAGCAGTGCAGTGACCAGCAGGACCACCGGTGTGGCCAACCTGGGACAGCAGCCACCTAGGGAGCTGGGAGCTCTGGTCCATCTCATCCTTGCCCAGGACTCTGCCACTGCCAGCTGGCTGACTGGCCCCAGGTGAGCCATTTCTTCTGTCTGCAGCAGGTGATCTGCGAGGACGAGCATTCTCGGGTGCTGATTGCTATGGGATTGAGTTTAATTCTTCACCAGCCATTAGATTTTGTCATTGGATGGTGTGTCTTAAGATGTGGGACACAGTTTGAGTATGTGTGTAACTGAGAAAATGAACCAATTTGTATCTGTCCTTTCCCAGGCAAATGATTTGGGGCTACTCCCTTAAGGCTTCAAACTATTTGAGTTAAAGAGCTCAAATAGAGACCAAGTGCTTTGAAGAATTCAAGGCCTTTTTCTCCCGCCTCAAGCACAGTTACTGATACTGCATGTTTTACTCCATAATTTGTAAATCACAGCCACACAGTGTGACAGAGAGTCTTTTTCTGATGCAGGCAGGAATATGGCCCGGCTCCCTTTTGCTGCTCACCTACTTACTGTCTGGTCAGACCTGGTTTTCCTGGATGTCAGTTTCCTCAGATGGTGGAAGTCGATCGGGTCGTCTTTAAGGAACTCTTCTAGCTCTCAAATGTTGGGAGGGTCTTTGGGGAATGCAATATTTCCCTTAAGTGAATTATTTTCAAATGACAGGCGTTTATTCATTAACCACCAAAATTTAACTGTAGCCATTTAAAATTTGAAATCTTTTAAAATGCTTATGCATATGTGTCTTTTTAGCAGCAGTTAATTTTAATTATTGGTGAGTTAGGTTCTTCTGAACATCAAAGCATAGGACCTTATTGCTAAAAGGAACTGTGACTCACCCCTTATTCTACAAACACCCAAAGCAGTGAAGTGGCCTGTCTGGGGTCACACAGCTGGAGGGGGCAGAGGGCTGGTCCTTGGAACCTGCCCCGTGCTTCCCTGTCAAGCACGCTTTCTTCTTGTCTATTGTGTTATAACAACTTTTTGTCCTTAAGGCCTTGCATTGTGTCATCCCAGCACTCAGCACGGGACCCCCACACAGAGTGAGCACAAAAAACTCTAAGGAACAAATGAATGAGCCTATGTGCCCCGCAAATGGCCTCAGCATGCCCTAGTTTGTAGCTCTAGTGTCTAATTTTAACCTTGTGGCCACCCCTCCCCATCCCGTTTTTCATACATATTCCTTGACTGAAAGAGAAACTGCAAATGCCTCTGGCTCTCCTAAAATAAAATTTGTAACTTTTATGGAAAGCTTCTGTGGTTTGGGGGACTTTGGGGCTCTCTCCATATTTGAAGACCATGTTTTGATGTTCGACGTTGTCTGAAACTGCATGTTCTACGTAAAATCACAAAGGTTGTCTCTTGTAGGCTGAAGATATTGTTTATTCAAACGAGAAGAGAGGATTCATTTTATACTTGTGTGGCAAATGTATGTTGTGTGTGCACATAAAATTTTATAAACTTTTAAAAATAATCTGTCATGACTGTAAATAAATAGCATTTTTACAAATCCAAATGGAGTGTGGTAGCTCACACTTGTAGTCTCAGGTACTCTGGAGGCCGAGGTGGGAGGATCACTTGAGCCCAGGAGTTTGAGACCAGCCTGGGAAACCAGCAAGACCCCATTTCATTTATAAAACAAAACAAAAAGGGGCAGGAGGAAACTTCTAGAGGTGATGAATATGTCTTTTACCTTGATTGTGGTAATGATTTCATGGTTATGTACACGTGTTCAAACCCATCAGACTGTATACACTAAATAGGTGCAGTTTTTAATATAACAATTACATCCCAATAAAGTTATTGAAATAAATGAATAGAAGTAGCATCACATTTTCTAGAAGCACTTCTTATCAAGGAGGAGCTGATTGAGAGGTGGTCCTGAAACAGAATTCTTGATTTTACTGAATCACAGGCACGACCGTGTGTCCCATAGCACTCTCTGCTACTGTCCCTCCCATGCTTCTCCATCATCTACTGAGGTGCTTTACAATTGTGGCTCCCAGAGCACCTCCATTGAAGCCACCTGGCTGCAGATTCCATAAGATCCAAGTCTCGGGGTTGGGAATAAGCATCTTAACAAGCTCCTGTGCTTCTTAAGGACACCAGTGTTTGAGATATATTGGCCTCTAAGGTAAGATCCAAAACCAGTAACATGCGATGTACAAGATCCTTCATGACAGGGTCTCTCCACCTTGCTAAAACCATCTGCCACCGTCTCCTGCCTCCCAGTGATCTGTGCTATGATACCGAATAAACGGAAATGAATAACCCAGCACTGCAGCGGCTCTCCACTCTGTTCAGAGCACTGCTTAGGCCCTTTCTTTGCCTCTCTAACTCCTAGTCCTCTGTCGCTGTCCTCTGCAGAATGGTATCCCCCAGAAGTCTTCTCTGCCTTCACCCACCTTCCAAAAAATGACACTTTCTGCTTTCGTGATGTTTACTATTTCATTTTAAAGTGATCAGTTTACATATTTCTTTTCACCTTCCTGGGGGCGAGGAAAACAGGTTATCATATATCTCTGGATCCCTTTACCTGAGAGTGCTTGACACTTAGCAGGATTTACTGATCCAAAAAGCTGCATCACAGTTCAGGGAGAGGCTGTTCATAGAGGATCATGGTGCTGATTTTGTTGAACCAAAAGGGTAACCATGAAAATCAAATTCCCAGGGAAATGGAAAAGCTTAGAAAGAGGATAATGGTTACAAAAATATTCCTCTATCCATCTATCTATCTACATAGGTGCAGACACAGAGCACGAGCTATGTGTCAGATGCTGTGCTGAGGGCATTAGAAGCTCTACTTCAATTCATTTTTACAACAATGCTACTATTATTTTGTCCATTTGACGTGTGAGGAGAGAAAGCTTAGAGACATGAAGTAATACTATGCCATAGACCAAATGTTTGTGTTCCTCTAAATTCATAAGCTGAAGTCCTAACCCCATCCCCCCAACCCCGCCATGTGATGGTCTTAGGAGTTAGGGCCTTTGGGGAATGATTAGATCATGAGGATAGAACCGCATGAATGAGATTCATGCCTTTATAAAAAGGACCCCAGAGCGCCCCCTCACTCTCTTTCCATCATGTGAGGCTCTCATGAGAAGTGGGCTGTCTGCATTTGCAAGAGAACCCTCGTCAGAACCAACTATTCTGGCCCTGTGAGCTCAGACTTCGAGACTCCAGAACTGTGGGAACTACATTTCCTTTCCGTGCCACCCTGGCTATGATTTTCTGTTCTAACAGCCAGAGTGGACGAAGACAAGCAGTGTGCCAATATACAGCTGAATTGCTAGGACCCAAAGCCAGTCCTGGCTCGTGCCAAAGCTCCTGCTCCAACCTCGAGGAGGAAGAACCCCCCAAAGTGACACGGGAGAGAGGAGATGGCCTTGTTGATGGAGGCTTGGCCCCAAAGCCCCGCTCTGCCCCTAAGCAGCCCCGAGACTGGGCACAAGCTGCTGTCCTCCCCAGCATCGGGCTCCTTGTCTGTGCCGCAGGGCCAGGAAGAGCACCACCTCGAGGGCTGTGCGGTTCTCAGCCCAGCGCCTGGCACCCAGCCACCATCCCCATCATCGGGTTGTTCTGAGAATGAAAGGGATTAATGAACGTGAATGACTCCTCAGTAAGCCTTGTGGCAGTGAACACAAGAAGCGGGGAGTTATTTTCGGATTCTTAACAAAGCCTGGGTCAGCGGGGACCCAGGGACCTGGAGGGAGAGCGTGTGGATAGCAGCGAGAGTTTCAGAGTGTGTGGCAATCCTTTGCCCTGACCCCTGGCATGCTGGAAAAGGCCTGTGGGCAGTGCAGGGCCCCCGCAGGACCAGTTCTGACTGTGTACCCCAGCCGCAGGCCCCTCTGAAGCAGAGACTCCTCACATCTGAAACACCATGGCTCCTTCCTGGCAGACGCGTGTGAAGGAAACTTCAAAGTGTGTGTCAGGATCCTCTTCTGCCTCCGAAGATTAAAAAAATCCTCGAGAGACTCAATAACCTCAGAGCCTTCACATGGGCAAACTGGTATCTTTTTGAGAGGAACACGGAACCTGGAAGACATTGACATGGCAGGATTTTCAGAACTCCCGTGGCACAAGAAAAATGGAAGGAAAGATGAATGCTTTATGTTCTAAAGAGCAGACCTGTGCCTTTCATCCGAGATTAGAGGCCTGGGTGCCAGGCTCTCCCTCCTGAATGGGTGATATTCTTAAACAAATGGTGAGGGTGGAGGAGGGGAGCAGGGCACTGCCATTCATTCATTCATTCATTCACTCCATTCCAGGCTCTGGACTAGGCTCTGGGCACAGAGAGATTCAGAGACCAGCCCCTGCCGCTGAGGCACGTGCAGTCTAGGCAGGAGACAGCTGCGGGAGCCCCTGGAGAGCCTTGGCATGGTAACCTAAGGGAAACCTAGGGAGGAAGCCTCTCGCCCTGCCTAGGAAGGTCAGGAGGGCTTTGCTGAGGAGGGAACCCATGAATTTGAAGTATGAGTAGATGCTCATTCAAGGAAGAGGAGAGAAGACCTCCCAGGCAGAAGGGAGGACATGAGCAAAGGCCCAGAGCCATGAACAGGCCTGATGTGTCCAGAAAACGGAGGGGAGCATGGTGTAGGGATGGGGTGGGTGGGCGCAGCTGGAAGGCTAGCAAGGTAGATGGAGGCCAGGCAGCAGGAGGCCTCGCCCACCCTCTCTGGGAGCCCACCCTATCTGAGAGCCCACCCTATCTGAGAACCCACCCTATCTGGGAGCCCACCCAGCCTAGGAGCCTAGGACCCAGCCTAGGAGCCTAGGACTCATCTCCTGGGCTCTTCAAAAGGTGTTAGTAGCACCTGAGTGACATTTGGCCACTTTCTCTGGGTTCTTGTTTTTATTTTTTTCTAAGCTTAGGAGAAAAGCACACATCCTATTTGTCATGTTCTTCAGCACTTTGGTCTTTCCTTTAGAAATGTCATGGTGGAAGATTGGAACTGCAGTTCTGCTGGTGACATTAGAGATCTCTAAACAGAGCCTTTTAGAGGAGAAATGAAGCCTGTGTCTGGCTCTTCCTCTCCTGCAGCTGAGCCTGTTCTCCTCGCCATCAGGAGAGGAAATTCTCATAATAAGATGATACTGTTGGATTAAAACAGGTTGAAAAGAAACAAAATCAATATTTTGCAATTTGTTTTATTATATAGAGCCCCGGACTTCACTTACAGACATTTTGGCTTGCTTCCAGCCCCTTGTGACAAATGACTATTTCAGGGAGAGTTAAGATGTCTCTCACAAGCTGGAGGAAATCTCCGGAACGAATTTTAGATGATAAAAGTAGCTGGGCTCGATGATTTTTGCTCAGGTTAAAAAAAAAGTGCTTGTTATCCCCACAGGTATTTCTGCAGGAAATTGCCTGGGGCTCTTTTTTTCTTTCCTCTTTCTGGAAGTGCCCAGTTTCACACTGACCCCTGCCTTTTCATCAGCGTGCTCCCGAAGCTCGTCTCTCCACCCGCCATCTTCTCCTCTGTTCTCCAGCTTCTCTTATTCATCTCTAGAACTCTCACCTGCCCCTTCCCCCATCTTGCTTTGCCAAGTCTTTTGCACTTTCCTCTGAAAGGATTGTTCTCAATATCTCCTAACCCTCTTCATCTACACTGTGATTAGAATAAACCAACTAACAAATAACATTAGGCAGCACACAGAACTCAGGAACTGGGAGCCAGCCAGGGCTGTGCCCTTGCCTCCTTGCCCTGCCGTAAGAGATCCCCGCCACAGTGCTGGGAATGTGGCACTCAAGATGGGAAGGAAACATCCTAGGCCCACATTCAACAGTGTTACTACATGCCAAGCACCCACAATGGGCCACACACTATACTGAGTACTGAGAGCATGAGAGAGGCAGAGGTTCACTCCGCTTGAGGGTGTCTGGGAAGGCTTCTTATATTAATTTGTTTTCACGCTACTGATAAAGACATGCTGGAGACTGGGTAATCTATAAAGAAAAAGAGGTTTCATGGAATCACAGTTCCACATGGCTGGGGAGGCCTCAAATCATGATGGTAGGTACGTCTTACATAGCGGCAGGCAAAAGAGAATGAGAGCAAAGCAAACAGGGTTTCCCCTTGTAAAACCATCAGATCTCATTAGACTTATTCATTACCATGAAAACTGGGGGGGAAATGGCCCTCATGATTCAATTTTATCTCCCACCGGGTCCCTCCCACAACATGTGGGAATTATGGCAACTACAATTCAAGATGAGATTTGGGTGGGGACACAGCCATACCATCACTTCTCTAGCACAAAAGCAAACACAGTTAAAAAAAGGAATTCTTTCAGTTGAGGATGAAAACCAGAGCATCACTTTCCTGAGAGCTAAAGAGAGGCAGCATGATGTTGGAAGGAAAGCTCAGGCTAAAGCCAGACAGACCAAGGCTGAAAACGTCACAACTTCTGTCAGCCTCTATGACCAGGGCAAGCCACTTACTCTCGCCAGACTGCAGCTTCTTTACCTGTAAAGTGAGGTGCATTAAAAGATGAACATGGTTTTAAAGCACTGAGAACAATGACTGGCTCAGACAATGTCTCAATAAGCACTGATTTCACCTAATTCTAAAGGGCTCTCTTTGCAGTTTTGGAACAAACAACAGTAAGGTATTTTCAAAAATTACAATGGTTATGCTAAAAATGGAATTTTCTAAAATTAAAAAATAAAGTGGAAAAAAAATACTCCAACCCTAACTTCTACCAACAATTTTAAGGCTCTTCTAGACTCTGTCCACCTGCAGATGTAGCTTTAATGTTTTCTTGTAATGTACAAGCTGTTGGACTTCTACTGGCTTTTAGATTATATTATGGCATAAACTTTTCACCACATTGCTGTGCAGTTCTCATAATCATCTTAGTGAACAGAGAGCATCCTAGGGTGTGCAGTTGTACCATAATTTATCCTCATAATCGAACGTTTATGTAATGCTCAATTTTTTTCTTTCTTTTTTTTTCTTTTTTTGAGATGGAGTTTTGCTCTACCTACCAGGCTAGAGTGCAATGGTGTGATCATGGCTTGCTGTAACCTCCATCTCCCAGGTTCAAACGATTCTCCTGCCTCAGCCTCCTGAGTAGCTGGGATTACAGGCATGCGCCACATGTCCAGCTACTAAACAACATGGCGAAACCCCGTCTCTACTAAAAATACAATTTTTTTTAAAAATTGTATTTTTAGTAGAGACGGGGTTTCGCCATGTTGGTCAGGCTGGTCTCAAACTCCTGACCTCAGATGATCCTCCCACCTCGGCCTCCCAAAGTGCTGGGATTACAGGTGTAAGCCACTGCACCTGGCCTCTTCTTCTTTAAATAAAACCCAACTCTAGAATCACAGAGCCAAATGAATATCTCAGAAGATCTTGGTGCAAAGTGCCATTTTGCTTTAACCCAAAGTGTGAGTTATAATTGTTGCCTTTGCCACCTTTAATGCCCATGTGTGCCCCTTCACCTGCAAAGCATTAGGTGTTAACTTTATAAAAATAAGTGCTAACTTAGGATGCGTAAGGTGGTTTTGAAATATGCATGTCTTTGGTTGTTAATGAGGGTGGACATGTTTCTATATAACTGTTTATATCTACTATTTATGCTTCATATTTATAGCACCTGGAAATTACCTGCTTATATCCCTTGTCCACTAAACCTTTGGGATTTTGAGGTTTGATATACACGTGTGCATGTGCTTGCACACACGCGCGCGCGCGCACACACACACACACACACAGAATATTGACCCTTTGCCCTAAAAAACCTTATTTGGACATGACTAGGTTACGGGGCCTGCATGGGGCTCTAACATACTCCCTCATTATCATGCTGATGGCAGGGACTGCTATGGGATTTCCAGAACTGGCATCATTTCTTCCAAGTGAGAAAACCAATCCATTCTAGGCTTTGTGAGTCTCGCACTTGTGGTTAGCAAATTCGATCTTTCTACTAATTCCAAGGGCACTGGGAATTAGTCTCCTCTGGCCCAAGGTCAGCTTGCTTCCAAGGTGGTTACCAGTCTAATGTAGCATTTCACAAACTTGAGCACTCCCGGACCCCAAGAATTCCTTCAGAGACTCTAATGAGAAATGCAACTTTAAAAATTCAACCGTGGCACCTGAGGTGATGACTTGGCACCAGGGCCACGGATGATAAGTATAAATGCACACAGAGAAAGGGAAATCGTGGGACAATAACATACTTATATTAAATCTTTTAAAAGGAGTATCAATACCATGAAAACAGAGAAGGGCAAAATTCCTATGGTCTAAAGAAATTTCCTAGGGATTATCTGTAAATGCTTCAGGGTAGAGACAGAGTTGTCCCTCCTTGGCTGGTTCGACCTAATGAGTTCATCCTGAAATTTCCTCTGGACTGAGGAGAGGAAGTTGAAGAACAGTAGCAGCAGCAGCTGGTGGTTACAGAGTGCTGACTGCTCGCCAGGTTGAGTGCTAAGCTCCTTGAAGAGGTCATCTCACGATCCTTGAAGCACAGATGAAAAGTTTTCAGTCTGTAACTGTGTCAGTCATCCCGCGTTCCTCTGTGGGCTTGGAGAAGGGCACTTTAGAGCAGACAGTCAGCCTCTCTTTTCCGTTTCCCAGCTCTTCTTCCTTCTACCCGAGGAGGCAGCTGTGAACATCTAAAGCTTAGGATTCCTTCCCTTTATCTGGCCCAAGGCTTCCTTGCAGGCCTCTCTACCATTCTCCACCATCTGCTTTGCTTCCATTCTCTATTTTCAATCCCCTGTTCCCTCTTTGTCTAACTATCCCCAATTGGAGTGACTCATAACTTGTGATTACTAAAGCTGAAATCCTCAAGGTGCTGAGAAAGTACACAGAAATAAATCAGCAGGTGCCAGAATTTCTCCTAAGGGGGACTCAGCGCTGGGGAGGGATTACTGAGGTTTAATTTACACGACAGCTGTGCTTCTAAAACGGTGTGTAAATCAGTCCTGTGGTAATGGAAAGGCACTAGGAAAAAAATTGTTACTTAGAGGAATCCTATGATGAGCTTTTTTTATAAAACAAATCTTACGATCCTTGGAAGTTGGGCTCTGCTGTCCCCTCTTCCTTGAAGCTCCGTTCACCCCCTGCCTCCACTGGGTTAATTGATCCTTAATCTAAGCACCCTCAGAATATTACTTGTGCCTCTGCCTACTGGCCTTGTGATATGAATAGTTTTTGGCACAAAACAGGTGTCAAACTCATGTTTGTCGAGTCAAGGAAAGAAGAAACTAGCTAGTAAAACCAATAAATTAGACTCAATTCCCTGAAGGACAGATATGTGATCTGATGGACCTGTTTTGCATACCACCAGTGAGGGGTTTCCACTGGTGTCTTCCTCTTTGATTGGTCAGTAAATACTTGAATGAATGAATGACTAAAACCGAATTCACTTCTCTTAATTTATCCTTTGGTAAATCCATCTGTTGACAAAGACCAAGTTTATGAATTAACTTTAAGATTATTAGAAATTTGTTGGCGAGGCTGGGCATAGTGGCTCATGCCTATAATCCCAGCACTTTGGAAGGCCAAGGCGTATGGATTATGAGATCAGGAGATTGAGACCACCCTGGCCAACATGGCGAAACCCCATTTCTATTAAAATACAAAAAATTGGTGCACACCTATAGTCCTAGCTACTTGGGAAGCTGAAGCAGGGGAATTGCTTCAACCTGGGAGGCGGAGATTGCAGTGAGCTGAGATTGTGCCACTGCACTCCAGCCTGGTGACAGAGCAAGACTCTGTCAAGAAAGAAAGAAAGGAAAGAAAGAAATAGAAAGAAAGAAATTAAAATTAATTTGTTAGCAGAAGTAAAAGTAACTCAAAAGCCTGAGGAAAAGAAAGAAAGAGAGAGAGAGAGAGAGAGACAGAAAGAAAGAGAAAGAAAGAAAGAAAGAAAGAAAGAAAGAAAGAAAGAAGA
>NW_022437016.1:7238338-7241791 GCF_009761245.1 Sapajus apella | reverse complement strand
AAGAAAGGGAAAGAAAGAGAAAGAAAGAAAGAACAAAAGAAAGAAAGAAAAAGAAATTTGTTGGTAGAAGTCAAAGTAACTCAAAAGCATGAGGATGTATTATTCCCGGCTGTTGTGCATTAGCTAAATGCTCTCTCTTTTTACCTTCCCCAGGCAAAGCGGTCCTAGGCCCTTGGTAGTGGGTAAGGACATTCCTCCCTCTTTGTGAACAATTCCTCTCCTGCAAAGGAGGCTGCTCATATTCATGGTATTTGCGAGACTGAAATGATCATGGCCGGGTTTGGTGGTATAAACTCGGGGGATAGATACAGTCTTATCCACTTGTCTTTGTGTTCAAGCAGACATAGACCAGTTTCCAGAGGTGAATTGTGGCCTTGCCCACAGATCCTACCTTGGCCCACTCCTGTGGAGATGGGGTGGCCATCTCTTCAGGTACGAAGCTCATTCGGTGCCTCAATTCTAGAAAAGGATGCCAACCCTACTTTTGGTTTGATTAACTGTCAAAGAAAATAGACCAGTTCTAAATTTGCAAGATGAGCTATTTGCTTCCCCGTGATTTGCTGCCTAGTGATGTCCTTCAATGTTTACCAGAGGGATATGGAGCTCCTCTGGTTTAGATCATTGGATCAAGCCAATCCATCGGAGGACTTTGCTTCTTGATATCATTGTTCCGGCTGCCTTTCCCGGCTCTGCTTTTGTGCTCCCCCGCAATGGGAGACATTACCAGAAACATTGAATTTATCTTTTTTTTGAAACAGAGTCTCACTTTGTCACTGGGGTGCAGTGGCTTAATCTTGGCCCACTGCAGCTTTGACCTCCCAGCCTCAGGTGATTCTCCCACCTCAGCCTCCTGAGTAACTGGGACTATAGGCATGTAACACCATACCTGGCAAATTTTTTGTATTTTTTTTTTAGAGTCAGGGTTTTGCCATGTTGCCCAGGCTAGTCTTGAATGCCTGAGCTCAAGCAATCTGCCCACCTCAGCCTCCCAAAGTGCTAGCGTGCTAGGATTACAGGCATGAACCACCACACGCAGCCTAAGAAACATTGATTTTAAATTCACTATCATGTGTGCAAAAAACCTCAAACAGTGCCTTGCACGAGTTAAATAGTATTGAAGTGTTTGCGATTATTGTTGTCAACATTGTCGTCCCTGTTAGTGTTAACATTAGGACATTTCTTTCTTTCTTCTTTTTTGTTTGAAATGAGGGTCTCACTATGTTGCCTGGGCTGGTTTTGAACTCCTGGCCTCAAGCGATCCTTCCCCCTCAGACTCTCAAGATGCTGGGATTAGAAGCATGAACCGCTGTACCTGGCCTGGGATATTCTTATGGACATCATCCCCTGTATTATTCACTGACTCCCCACAGGGGAAATTTCTCTCGGCCCTCACTTGCAGGACAAGCTGGACTTCTCCTGAGCAACGGAGCATTTTCCGTGTCATAACATCTGTGGACAAAGTGAATCTTTTAACTGTTCTCTTTCCTCCTTTCCTTTGGCTACCAGGAAGCCTGCAGCCATATTTGTACCCTCACTCTTGGGATCCCCGCAACAACTGTGCAGACTCTCGAAGCTTATGCCCTTTGTGGTCTTTAACCTTCTCTTTTTATTCCACCCTTGCTCTTCCTTCCCCCCTACTTCCATGTGGGTTCATTTTCAGGCATTTTATCTATGTCTGTTTATCTCTGTAAGCCACTTCATAGCCTTTTTAAAAACAGCATATATGTGCTTTTTTAATCAGTATTTTCAAGTATATGAAAGAGATGAACCTCCTGAAGTTATATTGCCATCTTTAAAGTGGTTTAATAATGATTTTATTAAAACACACAAAAATGGACTCTCTGAAATTTATAATAAATCAAATGAGCCCCCATTTGCCCCATCATTTATCCTAACTTCTGATCTTATAAAATACGTCAGTTGGACATTTACCTTTTTGTTGACACGTTCCATTCATAGGACGTCATTTATAAGAGTGCTGCTCCGTGCATTGTCATAGAATGAACATGCTGGGGTAACCCAATCGAGAGCAAGAAATGGAACATTACAAGGACCCCAGAAGCCCTGCATATACCCTTGCCACTAGCCCCATAGGTAACCATCATACTGATTTTTAACCTCATCTGCTACTTGGGCATGTTTTTGAACTTGACATATTAATGCCATACAGTATGTACTCTTGTATCTGGCTTCCCTCACTCAAAACTTGTTGGTAACATTCATCCATGTTGTTGGGTTTAGCAGAAGTTCATTCATTTTCATTGTTGTGTCGAATTACATCTTGTGAATATTACCACGGTTTATTTCTACATTCTGTGATTGATGCTTTGGGTTATTTCTAGAGTTTGGTTATTATTTCATGCTCTTTGTGGCAGCAAGATGGGTAACAGAAGAAATGACGTGAAAGGGCTGAATGAATGCATTTTAAAATGTATCTCTAATGGTGCCTCTCCACTCCTGAGTGCCTTGGCCTTGGAGTCCCTGGAGCTAGCCCTCCCCAGTCTGAACTCCTTGGACAGCCCCTACCTTGTCCTTAATGCCATCAGCCCTAGACTCAGCTTAGGTGACACCATTTAAATAAGCATTACACATCTCCTATGGGCATGACATCATTTTGGAGTCTGGGGGCACATCAGGCATGACAACAGATGGCAGTTGCTACCCTCTTGGGACACATGTTCCAGTGGCATTGAAAACACCCCACCATCACTCTCACATTTCCCATCACTCTGTGATTTCTGGTTTCTCTGGTCAGTGCTCTGCCCTGAGGCAGCCTCTCCATTAGGCCTCACAGAATCTCAGTCTGCACATTCATGGCCCAGCCCTCAGCCAAAGATGGGGAGAGTCTCCCCAAACCATCCACAGACTTACTCCTTTCCAGTAACCTGATCCATGAATCCTAGCCACCCCGGCACCCCGGAGGCCAACATGTCTCAGCAGCTCAGCAAGTCTGATACACTCCACATCCCTGGCTCATAGTCTGTAAAGTGCCCGCAGGCTGAAGGCTGGGTAAACCAAGGCTTACCTCATGTTTCCCTTTTTGCAAGGCTCACAGGCCTGCACTGCCAGTTGTCTGATGCTTAAAAACACTGTCCTAAAAAAAAAAAAAAAAAAAAAAAAGCCTAGTTTTATAGTTATTTAGGGCAAGAGTATAAGTTTGCTATCACTCTCTCATGCCCTAAAGTGGAATTGTATGCTTTTATTTTTAATGACCCAATTTTATTCCATTATATGGGCTTAACTTAATTCTAGTAGATTTTTAAGTGCAATGTATTTCCTATGGAGCAATGAGAGATTTAAATGTAAGATGTACAGATTATACTCACAATATATGCTTGCTTTGCTGGGTGCTGTCGGCTGCTTTCCTTCCTCCCTCTCTTCCTTCCTTCCTCCTTTCCTTCCTTCCTCCCTCCCTCCCTCCCTCCCTCCCTCCCTCCCTCCCTCCCTCCCTCC
>NW_022437016.1:7103293-7238238 GCF_009761245.1 Sapajus apella | reverse complement strand
TTTCTTTCTTTCTTTCTTTCTTTTTTTTTTTGAGACAGAGTTTCACTCTTGTTGCCCTGGCTGGAGTGCAATGGTACGATCTGGGCTCACGGTAACCACCTCCTGGGTTCAAGCAATTCTCCTGACTTGGCCTCCCGAGTAGCTGCGATTACAGGTGCCCACCACTACACCCAGCTAATTTTGTATTTTTTATAGAGACAAGGTTTCTCCATGTTGGTCAGGCAGGTCTTGAACTCCTGACCTCAGGTGATCTGCCCGCCTTGGCCTCCCAAAGTGCTGAGATTACAGGTGTGAGCCACCATAGGGTGGGCTTTAACTGTATCTGCAGCAGCTTCCCAGCCCTCAAATACCTAGACAGCTAGGTTCCAAGTAAGAGACATTTACCTGGGGAGAAGTTAGATTTGTCTGAATAAAGTAATAAGAATCTTAACTGGAGATCAAGTTTCCTAACAAAATTTTCAACTCTGACTGTCATCAACTGCAAATCAAACTCTAACATGGGTGGCTGTC
Organism: Sapajus apella; assembly: GCF_009761245.1. Classification (NCBI taxonomy): domain Eukaryota; kingdom Metazoa; phylum Chordata; class Mammalia; order Primates; family Cebidae; genus Sapajus; species Sapajus apella. Next base: position 7,237,728 of record NW_022437016.1, on the reverse strand, counting down.
CTCGAGGTTCACGTGCTCTCATGATTCCTTCAAGCTGGGCACCGTCGTTCTGTTATTTCTAACCATCTTTTGAAGACCAACTCAGAAGGTGCTTCCTCTGAAAGCCTTCCCAGAATCCCAGAATCAAAATGAATTTTTCCCTTTTCTGTATTATCTCTTATTCTGCTTTGCACATATCGCCACTGTGTATCAAGGCTTTTTTTTCTTTATTGCTTTGTTTTTAAAATTATAAAAATAGTAATGCATCTTATTTGTAAATAATTCAAACAATTTCTAAAGTCTATAGATTGAAAAGCAGATCATCCCCCAGCTTATCTTCAACCCAGCCTTACTTCCCAGTGACAACCACCGTAAACAATTTGCTTTCAATCCTTCTAGCCTTCTTAGTGATACTGAAACCTGTAAAGAGAGGCAAATTTGTTTTGTTGTAGTAATTTTTATAAAAACAGGATCACACTAGGTATGATATCATGCACATGACATTCCACAACTTGCTGTTTTCACTTATCAAAACAGTAAGGACATCTTTCCATGTCAGGAGATACACATCTGGACATCATTGTTTCTACTCCAGTTTGGGGCATTTTCATTCTTTTTATAATCAGTCCTCTGATGATGAAGACTTAAGTTATTTCTACTTTTTCACATTTCAAACAATGTTGCCAGGACCCCCCTCAGTGTGTGTGTGTGTGTGTGTGTGTGTGTGTGTGTGTGTGTGTGTGTGTCTTTGTCTATACATGCCAATATTTCTTCAGGATGGACCCTTAGAAATAAAATTCCTGGGCTGGGTATGGTGGCTCACGCCTGTAATGTCAGCACTTTGGGAGGCCGAGGCGGGTGGATCACCTGAGGATAGGAGTTCAAGACAAGCCTGGCCATCATGGCGAAACCCCATCTCTACTAAAAATACAAAAAATTAGCCAGGTGTTGTGGCACACTTCTGTAGTCCCAGCTACTCAGAAGGCTGAGGCAGGAGAATCACTTGAACCTGGGAGGTGGAGGCTGCAGTGAGCCGAGATCGCACCACTGTACTCCAGCCTGGGCAGCAGAGTAAGACTCTGTCTCAAATAAAGAAAAAGAAAAAAAAAGAAAAAAAAGAAAACTGCTGGGTCAAGAAAATAGGTGATTTTAAATATTGATAGCTACTGCCAAATTTTATGAGAATGTTTGGGGGCCAACTGCTGCTTGTGTAAGATAAGTAATTTCCATACTTCCAGACTTTATAAGCCAATCAAATGGAAAAGAAAAACGCAAATTGTGAAGATAACATAAAGTAGCCAACATTTTACTTTTCCCTGTAAGGATACTTTTTTAAAAATCAAGTATTGATTATTAGGCTCAAACCATGTGAAAATGGCATTTTTTGTTATTCTTTTACACACAAAAACAGTCCATTTATTCAACAAAGATGTATTGAACTAGGAAATACTAGGTAGGCAAAGATATTTAAAAATAACAAAAGTTTCTGATTCTAGAAGGAAACGTCTAGTATTTTAGGAAGGACAGGCATCTACCTAAGCAGTTAGAATACAATGTGATGGGTATCAGAATAAGCAAACATGAAAGGTATCAGGAAGTCAGAAGAAGGCGGGACTGACTTTGGGAGTGTCCTGTCTGCTGGCAGATGTGCACATGTTCTTGTGACATGTTCTTCTGTATACAAGCAAAGCACAAGTATATGCACTCCAAAATGGCATTTTGTATGTAAAAATAGTCCAGTATCTGCTGTTTCATATGGTTTAGCATAGTCCTGTGAGCATAATTTCATGAAAGAACAATACAAACATTCACACAATCACCCATCCACGCACATGCACACACACACTTTATTTACTTTTCTCATTTTACTGTGATGGGTGAATACCCAGTTTTATGTCCAGTGGTCATTGGTATGGAATCATTGGCCAGCTCCCCTTCCCACCACCACTGCCGGTGACTGTCCATTCTCTAAGGAGAGAAGTTTCCATAGAGCAACATGACATGGAGGAAATTGAGATGAAATGGCATGTGTTCCTGACCTGGGTCCCTAGCCCTGGTTTTGAGCCCCTGTGGAGAGCGGGTTAGAGGCAGAGCTGCTGGGTCCTGGTGAGAGGACCTGGGCCACACTTGGCATAAGCAGGACCCCAGGGGCACAGTGACACAGGCTCCTGACTCTAGTCCTCTCCCCTTCTCCATGGAATCTGGCTCCGTTCCCAGGTAGCCTAGGGATCAGGAGAAGCCAGCCGTCTTGCTGTGGCATGGCACTCCCAAGAAGTGCTCAGCAGCAGCGTGGTGTGCAGGGGAAACGGGCCATCTGCAAGTCTGCAGGAGGGCAGACAGGAGTGGGCCGATGAGGATGGAGGGGCCACATGGGGATGGAGAGGGCCATGTGAGGATGGAGGGGGCTGCATCACACAGGAGTGGGCTGCGTGAGGATGTGCTGGGTGCTCTTGAGGCTCTTCATGGAGATGCCTAGGAAAGCCCAAGTGATCCATCTGGAGGGTAAGAGCAGGCAGCACTGCCTCTTTTACTGGGCAGCTTGTGGGCTGCCGAGATAGCTAACATCTGGGTTTACCATTTCATTCAAAGGCCCTGCCTACAGATTTTAAGGTCCTTGAAATCATGGGTTGTATCTTTATCAACTTTCATTCCATGCCTTGGCCCAACCCAGGCCTCCTAGGTAATAGATGCTGAGGTCACTTCCTTGTGATGGTATTGGTCTTATGCCTGGAGATGGCAAACTTCCCTGTAAAAGGCTGATAGAAACTAGCTTAGGCTCTGCCAACCAGGCTGTCTCTGCCGCATCTATTCAGTTCTACCATTGCTGTGTGACATTAACTGTAGACAATATGTTAACCAAGAGCTGCCTGTGTTCCAATAAAACTTTATCTACACAAACAGATGGCAAGTTGGTTTGACCCAAGGGCCATGGTTTGTCAACTCCTGCCTATGCTATGGGGAAAAGAACAAGAGCAGACTGTCTTAGGATCAAATACTAGTTTACCAGCTGTGCCACATGGTAAGCAATTTCACCTCTTTGAGCCTTAGTTTCTCCCAGTGAAAAGTGGGGATGGTAGGATTATTGTGAGAGTTAAACCAGACAGTGTATATAGGGCATCTAGCAGAGCCCTGGCCTGTAGATGTCACAGGGGCTCAAGAACTGCTAGTTTTCACTGAGTGTGAATGCCAGATCCCACCTCACAACCCACCTCACAACCCACCTTCATTTCCGCAGACCTGTCCAGGGAATACCATGAAAGCAGGTGAGGCAGGATTTTAAGAGCTGACAGAATGAAATGCTTGGGATGTTGATTTGATTTCAATACAAGCACTGGGCAGGGACATAATGTCCCTGGTCTTCCTTATACATAGCCTTCAGGTGTCAGTTCAGTAGTGTCCTGGTTTTATTACATCTATCACAAGCAGCTTAAAGCGTCCAAAAACTCAGTCCTAGACAGATGTTGAGCTCTGTCTGGGGATTAGAAATATCAGTTTCCATTAAGCATAAATTAACTTAATCACCAGGTATGAAAGATAAGCAACATAAACAGCATTCCCTGAAGCTTTCATTAAAATTAAAATTCTACTTAAAATTTAGCTTGTATTTTCTGGGACTTGAACCCCTTCAAAGAGATAATATGGGCCGTAAATTTTCACACTGACAGAGTGGCAGCGATGACTGTGCTGGGGACAGTGATGTACTATGTAATTTAACTTTGCCTCCTGGTCTTCTTTTTGCCAATGGACGGATCTGCACATTTTAAAGAAATAATTAGTGTCAGTAAGATGTGGTCTTTGATCGTTTTCAGAAGCAGTAAGACGATTAAAAAAAAAAAGACTCTAAGTCAAGATTACTAAGAGCAAGGTGCTTAAAGTCTTGTCATTCCGATTCACGCTATGGAAAACACTCTTATGATAAAACAAACAAAAAGGGAGGCATAAAGAAGAGATCATCAGGAGACTTCTAAACCCAAGCCTCCTCGCCTCCCTTTGTCTGAGATGGAGCAGGCTGAGCGGAGAATGAATATAGCTGCCAGAGTTCACTGTAGTCTTTACCAAACTTTGCAGGAGAAACTGCCTTGAAGGCAATTCAGCAGTCACTGTGGGTTTGTGGACAGAACGTTGGAATCAGATATGCCTGGCTTTGAATCCTAGTACTTTTCTTTTTCTTGACTCTGATCTTGGACAAGTCTCATAATTTCTCCAAATCTCAGGTTCCTCATATGTAAAATTAGGAAAATAACACCTTCCCCCAGGATCATGATGGGGCTTAGAGATCACACACTTAGAGGGTGCGTCAAACTCATCGCATTCTAAGTGTTTACTAAGTGTGTTGAAGATCTGCCCTGTGCTAGATTCTGGACTAGCCACGGAGGATCTAGAAAGTCACAAAAGACAGCCCCACTCTCAAGATGCTCCCAGATCCAATAGGGTATTGAGACAGACACAATTGAGGGTGACAAGTTCAACAGTGGATGTGTATACACGGTATAGAAGGGACTCAGGCAAGGGAGTGCTAGGTTTTAGTGACTGTGCTAGGTTCTAGTGACACACAAGGTCCACATGGATTGTGGGGCAGAGAGGGACATTCCGAGCAGAATGGGGAGCTTATGTGAAGGCAGAGACGCAGAGAGCATTTCATGTTTGGGGGAGTCTAAGCAGCGTGGTATCATTGGACAGGGAGGAGGGGCAGGGGAATGGCAAGGGTGGAGGCTCTCCTGATGTACTTGTGCCTCCTCGGGGACCTGGGTTTGAAGTGTTCTGGATGATTCCTCAGGTTGACCACAGAGGCCTGGCAGGCACCACATGGCCTCCAGACCAGGAAGCGTCTCTTCCAAAAGGAAATTTCACCATTGCGTTTAACAGAGCTGCAGATTTGAGATGGATCTAATAGTACAGTAGATGAGTGGCCCAGGCTCCTGGGTCCTAGGCCCTGCTCTGTCTGCCTGCCTGCAAACTCATGTAAGTTCCCTGGGAGCAGGGACACTGTGTCTAATTCAGCTTGGAGTGCCCAGGCCAGGGCTTCTTACATAGTAGAAGCTTGTAAATATTTGTCAATGCTCCAATGTCCTATCTGTACAGTGGGGCGACCACCTATATGCTGCCTTCCTCAAAGGGCTATTCTGTTTTTAAATTAATTTTTTAAAATTATACTTTAAGTTCTGGGATACATGTGCAGAATGTGCAGGTTTGTTACAAAGACATAACTGCCATGGTGGTTTGCTGGACCCATCGTCTACATTAGATATTTCTCCTAATGCTATCCCTCCCCTTTCCCCCCACCCCCTGACAGTCCCTGGTGTGTGATGTTCCCCTCCCTGTGCCCATATGTTCTCATTGTTCAACTGCGACTTATGAGTGAGAACATGAGATGTTTGGTTTTCTTTTCCTGTGTTAGTTTGCTGAGAACGATGATTTCCAGCTTCATCCATGTCCCTGCAAAGGACATGAACTCATTCTTTTTTATGGCTGCATAGTATTCCATGGTGTATATGTGCCACATTTTCTTTATCCAGTCTAATATTGATGGGCATTTGAGTTGGTTCCAAGTCTTTGCTATTGTGAATAGTGCTGTAATAAACATACATGTGCATGTGTCTTTATAGTAGAATGATTTATAATCCTTAGGGTATACACCCCATAATGAGATTGCTGGGTCAATTTTTTTTTTTTTTTTTTTTTTTTTGAGATGGAGTCTCACTCTGTCTCCCAGGCTGGAGTGCAGTGACTCTATCTCAGCTCACTACAGCCTCCACCTCCTGGGTTCAAGCGATTCACCAGCCTCAGTCTCCAGAGTAGCTGGGATTACAGACGCTTGCCACCTCACCCGGCTAATTTTTTGTGTTTTCAGTAGAGACAGGGTTTTGCTATGTTGGCTGGTCTCAAACTTCTGCCCTCAAGTGATCTGCCCACTTCAGCCTCCCAACGTGCTGGGATTATAGGCATGAGCCACCACACCTGGCCATTTATAGGGCTATTCTGAGAACCAGGGGCATAAAAGGGGTGGAAGAACTTTGTAAAGTCTCAGAGTTTATTTAAATATAGTATGTGATCACCATTATTATTGTTAAAAAGAGTCATACACCACTTAGAACCTATACCAATGCTGAAAAACCAGTTTCCCCACACATTAGAAAAATCTCTTTATGATTATTCCTGACTGTCTTATTTAACAAAACTCAGGATTTACACTTTGAAAATACAAACAAATGCAAACCACATAGTTAATTTGGTTACTTGCCTTTTTGTTACTGCAAAGTTGACTTATTAGTCAAAACAACAATTATACTTGAGACAATCAAAGATTTCCTGGCTCTTCCCTATGTTATCTTAAAAATGTTCATTTACAGGAAAGAATTTTTTTTGAAATTGTACTTGCCCCAAAACCAAGCATTATCTATGAAAAAAAGACATGTTTTCCTAAATATGTTTGATTGTCTTGACAGCTCAAATGTCACTTTCCCTACAAACCCACAACCCTTTGTTTTAATGATAAATGTGTACTAAAGAAAACCACTGCTGGAAAGGGCTAAAATTGGTGTTTGATTTTGCTATAATGATGCATCACTGTTTTCCAAACTGCTACACTCAGCTGACAGAGGAAACTGTGAAGGAACTGGAAAGTTTCTAAAGCATTCACAAAATACAGGGACTTTTTTCTAGTAGCCAAATGCTAAAGAATTGTTTCAAGTAACAGTGTTTGAAATCAAGCCATGGTGCTCCCTGTGGAAAAATAGCATATTGTGGCCCAAGTAATAACACAATTATATCAGAAGTACCTCATGAGAGAAACTCAGAGTATAAGAGACTTACCAAGTTCATTTGCAAAATCCAAATAGATGGGTCATGGTCATTTGCAAAACTCAAATAGATCAAATTTCCTCAGGACACTGATTGCTGCTGTTCTCCCTTGTATCTGCAAAGTGAGGGAGACCACAGCTCTAGCCCTGGTTTTGCACTTGAACGCTATATTGTGTGAACAAATTAGTTATCCTCTTCTGGCCTCAGTTTCCTTATATTTTGAAATGTTTATTTCTGCCCTACATACCTTCCATCATTGCCTTGAGGATCCACTGAGGTTATGGGTGAAAACCACATCTTAGACTCCATCCATATTACTTGAGTTCTTCCACACTCCCTCATGTCTTCCTTTGCAGTTTCCTTTGCCTGGAATCCAGGTATTCCTCTCTTCTTACCTGCCACCTACTCAGCTTTACCCAGGTCATTCACCTCTTGGCCCCAACACCATCACCTCATTGAAGACTTGGAAACCTGCCCAGAGTGCTCCATGGGAGCTGAGTGCCCCATTCCTTGTGCCCAGCCCTCGCTTTAAGCTTGCCTGGAACTGAGTGAGCTGTGTGCGTGGTGCCTCCACCAGATATAACAACTTCCGTAGATACATCTGCTTGTTCTGCTTTATGTCTCTAGTTCCCAACACAGTGCCCGGAATGTAGGTTGGAAGAATGAATGAACAAATCAACAACTGAAGGAATGGATCAATAAGTTGACTGTTATGGGTTGGATGGTATAATGGATGAACACATCAACAAATGGAGGGACGGATATATAATTTGACTCACTCTTATGGGTTGAATGGAAGAATGAATGAACATATGAAGAAATGAAGGAATGGATGAACAAGCTGACTAACTGTTATGGGTTGAATTGTGTCCCCCGACAAATTCATATGTTGAAATCCTAACCCCTAGTAACTCAGAATGTGACCTTATTTGGAGTCAGGGTATTTACAGAGGTAATCAAGTTAAAATGAAGTAGAGTAGGCCCTAATTACCTTATAAGGTCCTTACAAGGAGAGGAAATTTGGACCTAGACACGTAGAGAGAGAAGGCGATGTGAAGACCGGGGGAGAAGACAGCCAACTGCAAGTCAGGAAGAGAGGCCTGAAACAGTAGCTCCTGGAAGACAAGTAGCACATCTGCATGTCTCTTTTCATAACTGATGCTCCAGTGAGTTGAATCACCAACTGGATGGACAAACAAATGAAGAGATGAGTAGAGAAAGCCACTACTGAATCGAAAAATGACTTTATTAGTTACTTGAATATTTTGTGAATTCCTGGTGCAGCGCTGTCAAAATGGGTGATGGATTTCTTTTCATTGCTCACGAAACACCAGCTTGTGGCAGGATCTTTCACAAGTACTGAGTATTCTGTTTGGCAAGCCAGGCTAGCAGCCTTCTAACTTGCAGACATGAAAGCCTGAATGAGCCATGTTACGATGCTGCCTTGGCCCCGATCCTAACTGATTCACTGTCCTCTGACTCACACGCTTTAGAAGAAGTGAGAACAAAAGGGTCTGATGAAATGCCAGAACTGGGAGGAAACTGGGGTCGTCTATTCCAGCCTGCTCACTTTACAGATGGGAAAACTGAAATTGTTCGAGGGGAATGGGATTCCCTGGGTCTCACAGAGAGTTTGGGTTGGATCTGGGACTGGAATCTTAGTCACCTGATGCTTCTTGCTCAGTCTTCTACCCACCAGAAGAAGGTATCTTCCCTTTTTTCTAAAGCATTCCACATTCCATATGTTTGGGTGCTAGACATCTGTGTTGAACGTGCATAGCCTTCTTTGTTCTCCCTCTCCTGCTCTTCTTTAGGAGACAGCTATCATCATCCCCATTTTACAGCTGAGAATACTGAGCCCCAGAAGGCTAAGTAACCTATCAAGGCTACGAGATGAATGTCCAGTAGAAAAACCATTTTATCTTGACCATGTCCCTCCACACTTTTTATCATGCAACACTTTTTCTTAATGAATCTTTATGCTTAAGCCTTAGCTATTTTTCCCCCAATTATGTATAACATAGTTTTAAACATCCACTTGGTTAGATATAATACAGTTTTCATGGCAAGCCACCACAGACGTGACAATCCCCCAAAAAATTTGTAGTAAGATTTAGTGGATTTCAAAGGTCTTACTTAGCCTTGGAAGGTTGTTACCCTATGGAAATGAGTGAGCAGATAACCTAGACATGGCAGATAGCAGGGCTGACACATGGTGATTACTCGAAGGAATCTTAAATGATTTTTAGATAATGGACTTAAAGGTGGAAGTCCTGATTAGTGGAAGTCCAGGCTCTATCTGTTATCCTATCTGGATTTACATTGCTTATTTTCCTTTATCCATGGACAACCTTTTTAATAGGATCATTGAAATCTCTTTTTTTTTTTTTTTTGAGACAGAGTTTTGCTCTTGTTGCCCAGGCTGGAGTGCAGTGGCATAATTTCAGCTCACTGCAACCTCCGCCTCCCAGGTTCAAGCGATTCTCCTGCCTCAGCCTCCCAAGCAGCTGGGATTACAGGCATGCACCATCATGCTTGGCTAATTTTTGTATTTTTAGTAGAGATGGGGTTTCACCATGTAGGCTAGGCTGGTCTCAAACCCCTGACTTCGGGTGATCCTCCTGCCTTGGCCTCCCAAAGTGCTGGAAATACAGGCATGAGCCACCGCGCCCAGCCAAAATCTATATATTTTGTGGTGGTTGTGGTCTTCAGGAGCTTTAAAAAAGCAAATAGAGCTTTTCACTCCTCTCTGGACCCCATCACCTGGCACAATACCTGCTCCCCGGAAGGTATACCACAAATGTCTATGAAACAGTCAATGAGCTTTTCACTTTGGAACCACTGAAATTTTAGAAGTAATACTCTCTTCTGATCATTGCTCACGGACGGCCTCCGTAGGGCCCTATGTAGGGCCCTTTCCTTTTTCTTTTTCCAGTCTGTCCGACACATAGGATTCCCAGCAAAGCACAATCCGCATGCTTACTAGCAGATAAAAGAAAAACCCTCCTCCTGTTTGTGTGTGCCTGTTTTGCACTGGTCTCTGTGCTTAGTCTAGGGAAACACACTAGGTTCCGCCTTCCGGGAGCACCCAGCCTAATGAGAGACTTGAACAAATAACTCAGATAAGATAAAGACCAAGACAAGTGTTAAATGAGGCACTGGTGATGAACAGGGCAGAGAAGGAAGAGTGATTCATTCTGCCTGGAGGAATCCAGGGAGGGTTCATGGAGAAGACAGATTTTTTCAAAAAAATTATTACATAAATGGATTCTGAGCAGCTGACATCCCAAGTTCCCATTCTACACAAGAAACTCAGAAATAGAGTTCACTGTTTCCAATTCTGGCTGTTTAGGCTGCTGACTCAGATTCAGATTCATAGCTTTGAAGAGTCTAAAAAATAATTAGAGATACAAATCTCAATGACTATTTCCTATTATTAGGAAAGTGATTGTGGGTCATTTGAAAATATTGCCTAATCTCATTACTTCCAGTTTCCCATACTCCTGTGTGAAACATTTTAAAACCCATATTTGTGTTGAAATTAACAGAAAAATGTATCATCCTGTTTTATTGTGATTGCAGTAGTAAACTTCATGGCCAACAAAAGATTATAGATGAAAAATCTTTGAATTGGTGACTATGAATTTATTCTTTAACAAGTCACAAGGTCATAGACTAAAGCCAGATTGTATATCAAAGGCCTTAAAATGTTAATACCTGTTGACTCAGAAATTTCACATCTAGGAATATGCACCAAAGATATAAGCCAAAATTATGAGAAAGATTTTTTGCATAAATAAGTTCATCCAAGTAGTGACAAATTGGAAACAGTGTAGATATGGCTTAGCTTGAGCGATAGTCATTCTGTCATTAAAGATGATGTCTATACATAAACTTGGTGATATGGCAAAAAAGCTTATAATAAAATGTTAAATGGCCAGGTGCAGTGGCTCACGCCTGTAATCCTAGCACTCTGGGAGGCCGAGGTGGGTGGATTGCCTGAGCTCAGAAGTTCAAGGCCAGCCTGGGCAACATAGAAAACCTTGTCTCTACTAAAACTACAAAAAGTCAGCCAAGCGTGGTGATGCATGCCTGTAAATTCTAACTACTCAGGAGGCTGAGGCAGGAGAATCGTTTGAACCTGGGAGGCAGAGGTTGCAGGTTCTCACCATTGCACTCCAGCCTGGGCAACAGAGCAAAACTCTGTCTCAAAAAAAAAAATTGTCAAATGTAAAAGTAGGTTTTAAAGTTGTATATAGAGTGTGACTTCAGCTACATGAAAATATTATGTGCATCTAAGAGGAGTGGAAAGGGATTTATCAAAATACTAAAAGTGATCATTTCTGGATAGTGAGATTACATATGAGAATTTTGTTCTCTTGCCTATATATTTCTATATTTTTCATGTCTTCTACAGAGAGATATAATATTACAACATTAGAACCAGTGATATTAGAGAGAACCCCCACAACTTGGACCACCAGTAGCTAGAAATGTATAGCATAGGCCAGCACATTCTGAGGGCCTGGGGAACCAACCCAGGAAGTGAGCTGGGCTTTTCAAAGTGAAGGGACAGGACAAATCAAACTTGGATTTGTATGTTTCGATAGCCGTGGGTCCAAAATGGCAGGAGGAGCATCAACGTCCAGACATAAGTCAACTCTGGCAACTAGTTGCTGGTGGCCTCATGGTTTCCTGAGCTCAGGTTATTCACAGCCAGACCCAGACAGCACGAAGGTCTGTGGGACTAACACCTGCTCCCCTGGTAGAAAAAGGAAACAAGGGCATGGCAGTGGCTGGTCAAATGGGCAGAGATCCCAATTGGGTTGTCTCCCTAGTGGGAAACAAGGTACCAACCAGAAACAAGGGCAGAAGCCCAGTTGGAGGAAATTGACCTGGCTCCACGACAATGGGGTTGGTGGCTACTAGAGCCTGAGGTTTCTCTTAGGCGTGAGGATTCCAGACTTAAGTCAGAAAGAACACCACCAGGGCAAAGGCGATTGCTGGGGCCGAACTGGCTCAAGGCTCCAACAGGGCTGAGTCCGCTGGTGCGGCTCTAGGTGGGCCTCACATTAAACGTGTAAAAATGGATCAAACCCAGGCATTTGCAGACATCTCTTAGATGATCATTATGAAATGTGGAAATAGTTTTAGTTGTTAGTATTTTCTCCAAACAGAAAATGCTGTTTCCCAAGAGAACTCTGTCATGAATATGGGAATTAAAGCAATTTATGCTTCATGGACAGTCTTAGCCTAGGCGTGAAGCTGAGTTGGCCTGTGTATTTAACCCACATTGCACTTGATATCCTTGAGCTCTGCTGGAAAACCCTGCAAACCCCTAGCTACAAAATGACAAGATAAATGTCATTCCATTTAAAGCACAGAAGAAAAGATACACCTCAGTATTCTCTTTCAATACTTCATCTTTACCTAATCCTTTCAATTATCCAATTTGCTGTTGCTGACAGGTTCATGAAGTATAGACATGGCAGAACCAGAGAGGCTGGTGACCACCTTATATTATACCAGCCACCGGGTGCCTATGGGATATGTGTGTGTATAAAGTGAATGTTTAAAACATTTTATAAAAAGTAATGTACATAAAAATAAATATACATAATCTCATAGTCATATGTTACATGTATATATTTATATAAAATCTCACCTAATTTTCACAACAACCTTGCAAGTGAGGTATTACCCTCATTTTGAGGATAAGAAAACAGAAGATCAGACAAGTTAAGTGAGTTGCCCAAAGTCACACAGTGTCTCAGTGACAGAGTTCGGATTTGAACACAGTTTTGAGTTTAAAGCGGGTGCTGTTTTTACCAGTGCCATCCAGCTTTGCCAGACACATGATAGGCACTTTTCAGCCAAGCCTTGGGGACTGCCAAAGATTTAGGTGAGTGTTTTTTCCATGCCCTCAGAATTCCTGTGTTCTAAAAACCCAAGAGCAAAAAGCAGTACAGCAGGATGGAAAGAGTGGGACTCAGGCTCTAATTCTGACTCTCCTATTTGTGTGATGCTGGGCAAGCTCATCTCTTTCATCTTTAGTTTTCCTGTCTATAAAATAGGGAGACTGTTGCACCACAGGGGTGGTGTGAGGATTGGAGGATCAATGTGAAATACAGTGCAGTTTCAGGTACATTGCAGGCCTCTGAGAGTTGGCCCATTGTGATTATTACCTTTGGACTGAGGCCATCAGACAAAGTGTCTGAACTTCTGGATAAGGAAATGTGGTTACAGTAGTCATAGGAAGGCCCCCAAGCAGCTGGGCTCATTTTAGATAAGAGTCCCGGGGGTAGACTGTATAGTCTATAGTGTAGAACCTGCAGACATCCCCTGTCTGATAACCTGTGACTCTGTGAGAGAGAGAAAATGCTTGCTGAATGTCAGGGCAGAAAATGCTCTAGAATTTCCCAACACATGGTACAATGATGAACTAGAAGTCCAGAGAAAATGGCATGGCTGACCATTCCTGTGGCCACTCAACATTCCTGTGGCCCTGAGTCTGCCGTTCAACTCCCATCTGTGTCACAAAAGAAGCATCCGGACTTCACTAAAAACGCACAAATGGAGGGCTTGCTGATGACTTACTCAGACTCACAGTACAGGCACGGAAAAGGAGACTGAGATAAACCCATCAACATCCCATTAAGGACCTTAAGAAAAAAAAAAAGCCTCAGTAGAAACTCCAGGCTAAACAGATCAAGCATAAATCCAGCTGCACACAATTAAAGACACACTAAGCCTCGAGTGGGACATAGGGAATTGAAACAGACTGTGAGAAACATCTTTCTCTCCAAGGTTCCTAACTACTGTGGTTTAGCTAATGCTTAGAGGGAAATGCCTCGCACAGAACAATGGAAAAAGGAAGAACTCAGGAGTCGGGCAGACTTTTATCCAAAACCGCCTCCATCATGGCACACCTGTGCACTCCGGTGGTGGATGTTTTTAAAGGATGTTTTTAAAGAATAGTGAAGTCCAGGGAAATATGTTCATCATAGTTTGAGTGGAGGAAAAAGCTTTCAAAATAACAAATACAGAGGACCCATTTTATACAGATAAGGAAGGATAGGCACTAAAATGTTAGCTGGTTGTTCTCGGCTGTAGGATGAGAAATGGTTTTTATTTTCATCTTGATGGTCCGTGGTTTTATTTTTTCTTTATAGAGGATATATATTATTTTTATAAAGAGAAAAAAGCAACGAAAGTAATTTTTGCATAATCACACAATAGATCTGTGTCTAACAATATTACAAACTAGATATCTGAAGAAACTCCCCCAGTACATGCTGGCTAAAAAAAAAATTAAATGTATGAGTGTGCTGACAGGAAAGTAAGAAAAATCATCAGAAGCCAGAAGCAATGAGAAACCACAGTTTCAGAGGGGGTGAGCAGGTGCAACTAGGCTTTCCATGCAAGTATCTGACAATCCCTTGTGGCCTAGAGCTTGGGCCCACATGGAGACAAGAGACAAAGCCTAGAGACCGAACAATGAGGGAAATTAGATTGGAAACTCCCACATAAAACCAGGAGCGCTGAAAGATCACATTCTCAGCAAGTGAACCAGGAAAAACCCATCCCACAGGGCAATGTAGGGATACTTGCCAGTGTTGGCCTTGGCTCTGTGGGGAGGAGAAGACAGTGTCTTCTTTAAGAGTCATAGCCCAATCTCACAAGAGTTTGGAGTTGGAGTTCACATGATCTGTGTGACTTGAAAAACAGAATACTTACAGTTTAGTTTAAAGCTGTTCTAAGTTGTTGGTGTTCCCAGGCACATGACAGAAGCAAACACAGTTCTTCTCTGATAAAATAAACTTTAAGCCTGGGACTCTAAGAATTCCTACCAATGAAGATCCAAAGGGAAGTCTCAGCCAGAGCAATCAGGCAAGAGAAAAAAGTAAAACGCATCCAAATAGACAAAGAAGAAGTCAAACTATTTCTCTCCAGTGATGATGTGATTCTCTAACTAGAAAACCCAAAATATTCTGCTAAAAGGCTACTAAGAACTGATAAACAATTTTAGTAGAGTTTCAGGATACTAAATCAGTGTACAAAAATAGTAGCATTTCTATACACCAATAATGTCCTGGCTGAGAATCAAATCAAGAGCAGAATCCCATTTACAATAGCCACAAAGAAGGTGAAATACCAGGCAGGGTGTGGTGGCTCACTCCCGTAATCCCAGCACTTTGGGAGGCTGAGGCAGGAGGATCTCTTGAGCCCAGGAGTTCAAGACAAGCCTGGGCAACATAGTGAGACTCCATCTCTACACACCTGTAGTCACAGCTACTCAGGAGGCTGAGATGGGAGGATCACTTGAGTCCAGGAGGTTGAGGCTGCAGTAAGCCATGATAATACCACTGCACTCCAGTCTGGGCAACAGAGTGAGACCCTATTTCAAAAATAAATAAAGAAAACTAAAATAGGAACTCAGTGGGTTTAATGGCAGATTAGACTCACCTGAAAAGAAATTAGAGACCTGATAGACAACTGAAAGATACATTTGAAGAAATTAGCCAGAATTTAGCACAAATAAATAATGATATGGACAACACAGTGGAAGAATATTAAGAATGGAGGCTAGAATAAGAGGGTCACACATTTAATAGGAATTCCAGAAGGAGATAATAGAAAGAATGCAGGGAGTTGATATTCAAAGAAGTTAGGGCTGAGTATTTTCCGATGAGAATAGAAATGAAAGATTTCTATTCTTTCATTTGATCAGATTCAGGAAGCCCACCGAATTTCAAGCAAAATAAAAAGAAATCCATGGGTAGACATATTGTGAAACTGCCAAATAACAAAGACAAAGAAAAGATCGTAAAAGCTACCAGAGCTAGAAGGCAGATTATATGCTAAAACACGGTGGTAATTAGACTGACCGCTGACTTTGCAACAGCGACAATACAATTCAGAAGTCAGAGAAATCTGTTCAAGTGCTCAGAGAAAATACCAAAACTTAGAATTATATACTCTATGAACCTTTCGAGACAAGGGGCAAAATAAAGACCCTTGAGAACTAGGAGCAACAGACCCTCGCTAAAGGCAAGATGCTGTAGTTAAATGCTAAATTTCGGTCCAGAGGCTATTGGGACTATTAGGAGACACCCTTGTGGATGTGGAGAGTGTAATAAACACAGGCATGAGAGAGGCTGTCCTGGTTTAAAATCCCACTTACTAGGCAGATGTACTTTTTAAGCCATTCATGTCACTCATTGGCTACTGTTTCTTCCTCTATAAAGCGGGGGAAATAGTGTCTATTGCATAGGGTTATTGACAGAGTTAAATAAGATACAGCATAAAACCCCTAAGAGGCATTTAGAAGGGTAATTTTTAAATGTATTCATTCAACATGTGTTTACTAAGCATGTAATATGCACTTGGCTGTGTGTTTAGTCACTGGGAATGTAGCAGAGAATGAAACAGACAAAAACTCTAATCTCACGGAGCTTACATTCTAGTGGTGGTGGGATAGACGGAGGGAGAAAATGGAGGGAAAAAAATTAATTAAAATATAGGGTGGGCCTGGCAAGGTGTCTCATGCCTGTAATCTCATCACTTTGGGAGACTGAGGCAGGAGGATTGGTTGAGGCCAGGAGTTCAAGACCAGCCTGGGCAACATAGCAAGACCTCGTCTCTACAAAAAATAAAAATAAATTACCTGGGCATGGTGGTGCTCCTGTACTCCCAACCACTTGGGAGCTGAGGCAGGAGGATCTTTTGAGCCCAGGAGTTCAAGGCTGCAGTGAGCTGTAATCATGCCACTGCAGCCTGGGCGATGGAGTGAGACTCTGTCTCTAAATATATCTATAGATATGTGTATATATATAATGTATGTATAAACACATACACACACATACACACACAGTGAATTAAGAGGTGATAAGTATTACGAGAGTCAAAATAAAGCAGCGAAGTGCACAGAGAGCGTTTAGGGCGGGGCTTATTGAGAAGGCAGTGTTGAGTAAAAATGCAGAGGGTAGAGGGAGCAAGCTGAGGGAGGAAGAGGTCTCTAGGCAGGGCAGTCAGCAAGTGTAGAGGCCTTGAGACAGAATTGTGCCGGCAAGTTCAAGGTGCTGCAAGGCGGCCAGCAGAGCTGGAGCAGAGGAGCCCAGGGAGGAGGCGATGTCAGCAGCTCGTTGACACGGCATGGCCCCTGACAGGGGCTGAGGTCTGATGAGGACAGGGGCTGATGGAGCAGGAGACAGCCCCTGTGCAATGCCGAGATCGCCAGGTCTCCTGAGCTATCAGAGGCCAGAAAAAGAAGGGCACCCAGCGAAAGGACCAGGCTGAGGCACAAGAATTGCTTGAACCTGGGAGGCAGAGATTGCAGTGAGCTGAGATCATGCCACTGCACTCCAACTTGGGCAACAGAGCAAGGCTCTGTCAAAAAAGGAAGGAAGAAAGAAAGAAAAAGAAAGAAGAAAGAAAGATAGAAAAGGGAAGGGAGGAAGGGAAGGAAGGAAAGAAGGAAGGAGAAAGAAAGAAAAAGAGAGAGGGAGAGAGATGGGGAGGGAAGGAAGAGAGGGAAGGAAGGAAGAGGAGAAAAGAGAAGAGAGAAGGAGGAAAAACATCCATTTGATGGGGAGAAATGCAGTGAAATGAGGGAAAACACAGCAGCAGGGGCTGTGCCTGGTATAGTCAGGACCGAGGGGAAACATTACCCACGGATGCATCAGAGTGGAGACACAGGCAGAGAAAGCTTCCCTGATGAGAGACCACCTTCTCGGGGGCAGCTGGAGACTGTGTGTGTGTGTGTGTGTGTGTGTGTGTGTGTATCTGAAGGGAAACGCCTAGGAAGGTGGACTTGCGGGATGCGGGGGTAGCCAAGAGGCAACATTCCGCAGGGACTTGCAGAGTGGGCTGGAAGCCTGATGAGAAGGGAAAATTCGAAAGATCAACCTGGAGTCATCGCAGAGGTGATGGCCGGAGCACTGATGACGCTGAGAGCCGGAGAGAAGAGAGAGAAAAATGAGCTGAAGACTGGGCCTGAAGAATGACCGCAGCCCCAGGAAGCGGCAGCAGTGAAGAGTGGCTCAGGCTGGCCAGATTTGAACCTCAGTTCTACCACGTGCTAGCTGTGTGATCTTGAGGGAGCTGCTTTACCTCTCTGGGCCTCAGTTTCCTGTCTCACAGACTTGTTATGAGGTTTAAAAGCACCCAGTGGATATCAGCTGCGGAAAACCAGCATGGTTTTATTTTTCATAACTGGAAAAAAAACTGCAAGCACATAGCCTCTGTGTAGGGGTGAGCCATGCCTTTCCTCACAAAGGCCCCCCTTTTGATCTTTTCCTCTGTGTGCATGGCTGGCTGACATTCTTAGTCATTTGGGTTTCCTTCATAGGTCTATTCACTGCTAGACTGTGAGGTCAAATGCAAATTAATGTGGCCTGGATCAAATTTGTGGAATAGGTGATTGGTTGACATTGACTTTGCAGAGCCAGTTGGGAAGTGGTCATAAGGAAAGGACCTACAGCTGACTCGAGGCTGCGATCTGTCATGCGCAGCTGGTTTGTGCCTCGGATCCCTGCACTCATTTTCCTTGCGGCGTGGGATGGCTGTGACACCCACAAATAGCCCCGTTCACAGGCTGCCAGAGCATTGTTTCCAAAATGATTCCGGCTGGAACGCCTGTTCTTCTTGCCATGGATGGAGGTGATGCTTCCTCCTGCCTCAGGGATGGGGTCTGCATAGTCGTTCCTGCTGCCCCCCAGGAGCCCGCACTGAAGCTCAGGCACCTGCACACGGCCTCCTGCATGCTCATCCGTGCAACCTCGGACCCAGAAGTGAGTCCTGACTCTTGTCCCAACCCGGGAGAAGTGTGATTTCCGACTCATGCCCCAGCTCCCAGGAGAAAGAGGGCCTGGGAGTTGAGGCACAAGAGGGAAAAGTAGCAGAAAAAGTGACACGGAAGAGGTTGGGCACCAAGACTGTGTGTGAGCCAGGAGAGCTGAGGGCAGCGGGCGGGGCTGTGGGATTGACCTCCGGGGGCTGAGGGGCAGGTTCCTGGCTGACAGTTGGGAACTCTAAGCTAAAGCCACCTAGCCCTTGTAAGGGGAGCCTGCAGGAGGTGCCATAAGAAATGTGTCTATTCTTTCCTGATATCTGCTGCACTGGACCGAGGTGGAAGCATTCCCAGCATTCCGTGTCTTGGGTGGGAGCCAGAGGCAGAATTCATCAACTCCTGGTTATTCAGTTAGAGATAACAGAACCTGTAGATGGCGGAGCACAAACACTCACAAACACACACAGCCACACAAATGGACACACATAGATACAATGACACACGGTCACACAAACCCACACAACCACACATTCACAGACACACACACACATACACACACAGACACACTCCCAAACACACAAAACACCCACACATACACACACACACAAACACCCAAAAGACACCCACATATTAACACACAAATGCACACATCCACACACACTCACAGACACATAAAACACACCCACACATACACAGACATACGCTCACAAACACAGAAAACACACCCAAACATCCACACACACTCACAGAGACACACGCAGACACAGTCAAACACACACAATTATACAGACACACAGAGATACAATCACACAGTCACACAAACCCACACAACCACACACAAAACACACCCACACATACACACTCATCCACACATCCACACAGACACACACTCACAAACACAAGAAATACACCCACACATCCACACACACACAGACACACTGACAAACACACACCCACACATCCACACACACAGACACACACATAAACGCAACTACACAGATACACACAGATACAATCACACACAGTCACACACCCACACCACCACACATTCACAGGCACAAATACACACAAGCACACATACACACAAACACACTCATAAACACACAACCAAACATTCACACAGACACAACCACACACACAGTCACACAGTCATACAAACACACAAAACCACACATACAACACACACTGAGACACAACCACACATTCATATAGACACACAGGCACACATAGTCACACAGTCATACAAACACACAAAAACCACACACAACCACACAAACACACACGCTAACACACATACACACAACCACACAGACACGACCACACAAATGCATGCACACACACACAAACACACACCACATACACTCATGCACACAGTCACACAAACACACATATGCACACACACTCACACAAACACACACAAACAGAAGCTCACACAGACACACAGACACCGTTCATTGTGAACATTATCTTCGGCAAAGCAAAATGTTCCAGATATCTTGTTCAAGATGAAAGAGAGAAAGATCCTGAAAACTCCCTAGGGAGTGAAGTGTGGGAACTCATTGTTACTAAATTTAAGATGTGTAAGATAAAGATATATCTTTATTTAGTCCTGCCTTTATAGTTTCATTTAAATGAGCATAGGCTTTAATCAGCTTGTTCCTGTTGTTGGTCCCACAGCCCCCGACCCCCGCTGACTTTTCTTCTCAACCATGAATTCTCCCATCTTAATGTTTTTAGGAATTGGACCTTCATGGTCCAATTTTTTAACCTTATTATTATTATTACACTTTAAGTTCTGGGATACATGTGCAGAATGTGCAGGTTGTTACATAGGCATACATGTGCCGTGGTGGTTTGCTGCACCCATCAACCCATCATCAACATTAGGTATTTCTCCTAATGCTATCCTTCCCCTATTCCCCACCGCCCGATAGGCTCCAGTGTGGGGTGTTCCCCTCCCTGTGTCCATGTGTTCTCATTGTTCAACTCCTACTTACGAGTGAGATCATATGGTGTTTGGTTTTCTTTTCCTGTGTTAGTTTGCTAAGGATGATGGTTTCCAGCTTCATCCATGTCCCTGCAAAGAATATGAACTTGTTCTTTTTTATGGCTGCATAATATTCCATGGTGTATATGTGCCACATTTTCTTTATCCAGTCTATCATTGATGGGCATTTGGGTTGGTTCCAAGCCATGTCCCTGCAAAGAACATGAACTTGTTCTTTTTTATAGCTGTATAATATTCCATGGTGTATATGTGCCACATTTTCTTTATCTAGTCTATCATTGATGGGCATTTGGGTCGGTTTCAAGTCTTTGCTATTGTGAATAGTGCTGCAGTAAACATACATGTGCATGTGTCTTTATAGTACAATGATTTATAATCCTTTTGGTATATACCCAGTAATGGGATTGCTGGGTCAAATGGTATTTCTGGTTCTAGATCCTTGAGGAATCACCACACTGTCTTCCACAATGGTTGAACTAATTTACACTCCCACCAACAGTGTAAAAGCATTCCTATTTCTCCAAAAAGGTTTCCTTGTCTCCCTCTCAGCACTTCCTAAATCCTTGTGTACGTTTCTTCTTTTGGGGTCTCCTGCACCAGGCTGTAAGCTCCTTGCAGGCAGGGACACTGTCTTATTTATTTTATAGCCCCTGTGCCCAGTGCTTGGCATATAGGAGAGAGATGTCACATATTTATCTGCTTGGTGCCAACATGAAGACATGTAGTACCCTTGGCTTTGCTCAGGGTACTACATTTGGTGAAATGTGGAATCCACGTGCTCATTGCTTCCCCCCAACAGGTGTGGTTCGTGGTGGCCCAGCCCCTTAGAGCTTTGCAGGCCATCCTGCAGCTGCTCCACAGATGATAGTTAGATTTTTCTCATGCAAAACAGCTTGCAAAAAATAGTTCATTGTGCTTTCTGATTTCCGTTTTCCAGATATCTGTATGCACCGAAAACACAGATTCCCTCCAGTTTCTGATAGAATGTCTGCATCTAAGCTTAAGCTCTCAAAGCTTTCCATTCTTGGGTACTACCCATTGAGTAGATGTAGGTGAGATCATCTCCCTTACCTGCATCTCTCAGTGGGGTGTGGTCCAGCAGATACAGGCAGAGGAATGGGATGGCAGAAGTAGAGGTAATTAAATGACCCTTAGTTCTTCCTTGCTAAGTGGGAAGGAACATGGCAGAGTGGGGAAAGGACATGTTTTGATAACAGAAAGACTTGCTATGAGTCCCTGTCCTGCCAGAGACCTGCTGTGGGGCACTGGGCAAATTATTCATCTTCTCTGAACCTCAGGTTTCTCATCTGTAAAATGGGGACAATAGTACCCAACTCAGAGGATTGCTGTAGAAGTTAGAGGTAATTTTTTGTAAAAGTGTAGTCACAAGTATGTTAAACCTCACATGCCCCCCGCCCCCCACACACATATGCATGCGTGGAGAAGACTAGAGAGACAGACAGACAGACAGAGAAGAAATTCTGGAAATAAAACACCAACATGTTAACAATGATCATAGGTAGGTGGGGGAATAAACGATGATTTTTTTCCCTTTTGTCTGCTTTTTGGTATATTTAACTATTTTTTCCATGAACATATATTGACTATAATTAGGAAAATAGAAAATAAACTTTAAGACATAAAATGGGAAAAAAGAAATGATATGCATTAACTTTCAGGCGTAAGTTGGCACTCGGTAAATGGTAGCTATTTTTACTAATTAGTTATAATGCCTAATAATAATAATTAGAACTAATGATTTCCTCTGGGACCAGAGGTTGTGAATTAGTCTGTAGGTGGTGGCTGATGACTCAGAACTCCCTCTCCAGTGAGGGGGGAGTTCTGGGTTCACTTCCAGCTGAGACCACCCCTCACTGCCTTCCTGTTCCTTCTGCGACTCTGCTGAGTGCCAGACCTGACACTGCTCCCACAGCAGCTTCCCTCCCCACTCAGAGCAGTCCAACAACAGAACTCCCGGTGGCCACGACGAAGGGGACCCCACTTCCAGTCAGGCAGAGATATTTTCCAGGGAGGAACTTCTCTTCCATGGAGAATTGGGGTGACATTGCCATCCCTCTGTGGATGGCATGTCATTCGTTCAGAGGGACGGTAAGAGTAAGATTTCTTCTGTTTGGGTTGCAGAGAAGGTTCTTGATGTGGTTTGGCTCTGTGTCCCTTCCCAAATTTCATCTTGAATTGTAGCTTCCATAAGTTCTCACATGTTGTGGGAGGGACCTGGTGGGAGGTAATTGAATCATGGAGGCGTTTGGAATTGAATCATGGGAGTCCCCCACACCGTTCTTGTGGTAGTAAATAAGTCTCATGAAATCTGATGGTTTTATAAAGGAGAAACCCCTTTCACTCGGCTCTCATTCTCTCCTGCTGCTGCCATGTAAGAAGCGCTTTTTGCCTTCTGCATGATTACGAGCCGTCCCCAGCCATGTGGAACTGTGAGTCCGTTAAACCTATTTTTCCTCCCAGTCTTGAGTATGTCTTTATCAGAAGCGTGAAAATTGACTAATACAGTTTCCAGAGTCTAAAATGAACTTGATGCTGCTGATTGGAAGATTATACTAGAACATTATAAAATACATATAATATATAATTTACATATTATATATTAATACATTATTAATTAGTATAATTATTAATATAATTAATTTATAAATTATATAAATTATATATAAAATACATATAATATATAATTTATATACTATATATTAATATTATTAATTAGTATAATTAATATAATTAATTTATATATTATATGTATTTTATAAATATATGAAGGTAGAAGGAAACATTTTTAACTTTCATAATAGATAGATGGATGAATAAATAGATATTATCATCACTACATATGTTTGTATATATACATATATTTAGTTAGGATTTAACCCAGGTGAGAATTTTAGGCTAAACTCTCAAATCCTTTAGGGTCCAACAGGTTCAACCAGAGATAACGTGTGTAAAGGAAACAATGTGAAATTCCTAGCTGGCTGAGTGACTATGAGCAAGTTAGACAACGTCTCTGAGCCTGTATCCTCAGGTGTAAAATGAGGTATCAACACAGTTGGTCCTTGAAATCCCTGGAAGTTCTCAGTTCTGTGACATTATGATCATAGATACAGTCAGTTCTGAGAAGAACATGAACTTGGATGTTTTCTGTGCTCAGCGGGCATGCTGCCAAAATGTGATGGATAAGACAGGAAGGATAGGAATTCTTTCTGGAGCTGACATTTACCGACGTGGCCCCAGAGATGACAAATTATGGAAGGACTTCAGCTGGTGGCATCTACAAACGCAGATCTTCCTAAACCATTGTGATCCCTCTGTTGCATCAGAGGGTAGCACTGAACTGTGAGTGTTAAACGCCTGCTCTGTGCCAGGCACGGTGGCAGATGTTGCACATATTGTGTGTGATCTCTGATCCTTGGGCAGCCCTGCAGGAGTGGCATTGCCCTGTTGCAGGTGGAAGCAGTGGAGACTGATGATGTCTTTCATTAGACAGTTTCTGTGCGTCTACGATGTGCTCCGAGCACGGCGCTGAGAATCCCAGTGTGGGCAAGGTTTTCCTGCCTGGGTGGAGCTGGCAGTTCAGAACAGCTAGAGATGAGTTCAAGGATGATTGTAATACAGCATGAAAAGGGCTTCACAAGTGGTAAAAACAGGGTGTCGGCCAGGCGCGGTGGCTCACGCCTGTAATCCCAGCACTTTGGGAGGCCGAGGGGGACGGATCACGAGGTCAAGAGTTCAAGACCAGCCTGGTCAACATGGTGAAACCCCGTCTCTACTAAAAATACAAAAATTAGCCAGGAATGGTGGCATGCACCTGTAAGCCCAGCTACTCAGGAGATTGAGGCAGGAGAATCGCTTGAACCCTGGAGGCAAAGGTTGCAGTGAGCCAAGATCACACCATTACATTCCAGCCTGGGTGACAGAACGAGACTCCATCTCAAAAACAAAACAAAAACCAGGGTGTCATGGGAACCTAGCGGAGGGAATCCCATAAGCCAGCAGAAGGTTGGGGCAAAGTGGAAGGAATGACGGTCCAGGCACAGACCAGGTTGCTGCAAAGGCTTAGGGTCTTTGTCTATCAGACAGCAGGAGGACTTGGGGGGGCAGGGCAGCGTGGCTGGAGCTTAAATAGAACTGTGGTCTGAGATGGGGCCACAGAGGGACCCAAAGTGAAAGCACGGAAAGGCTTGTCCAGGTTGGAGACTTTAGACTTCACCCTGCAGGTAAGAGGAGCCAGTCATTCATACATTCATGCACCCAGCCAGTGTTTATTGAGCACTTACTCTGCACCAGGATAGAGGAGTCAGCAGTGCACAGAACTGTCAACAATCCCTGCCTTTGTGAATTGCCATCATTTATGGACAGTGGAGGATGAGAGGACAGAAGATGGAAAATAAATGAGTAAAATCTATACTGTGATGAGCGGTGATGAGCCCTATGGAGAAAATGAAGCAGGGAGGGATCTGGAGGACCGGGAAGGGCGTGGGCTGTACTTGGAAGCGGAGTGGTCGGGGCAGCCTGCCTTAGATGCGCACACTTGGACATGCACTTGAAGGAAATGAGGGAGTGAGCCAGGGACAGGGTTGGGGTTTTGGCTATGACATTGAGGAGGCATTGGAAGTGGAGACTATGAGCCAGGAAACTTGTGGAGAGGCTGTTGAAGTTCGGGTGACCCATGATGAGCTGACAAGCGATGGCAGAGATGTGTGTGAACTGCAGTGGCGGGAGGGCTGGGACTTGGCTGGCTTGGTGCTTGTGAGAGGAGAGGGAGAATTAATCTCTTCTCTCTGGTGTCTGGCCCAGACACCGGGTGGTTGGGGAATCCCTCCTCTGAGTCAGGAACAAAGCTGGAGGCTCAGGATTGGGGTAGAAAAACGACTGACTTAAAAGTAACTTGCCCGTGTACACCTTGCTCATCGCAGCATTATTCACAATGTCCATCAATGAAGAATGAATAACAGATTCAGCCTTTAAAAGGAAGGATATTCTGACATGTGCTATAGCATGGATGAACCCTTAAGACATTATGCTAAGTGAAACAAGCTAGATACACAGAAGGACAAACACTGTATGATTCCCCCTTCCCAACCCCTCCCTAATACAGAGTCTTGCTCTGTTGCCCAGGCTGGAGTGCAGTGGCACGATCTTGGCTCACTGCAACCTCCGCCTCCCGGGTTCAAGTGATTCTCCTGCCTCAGCCTCCTGAGTAGCTGAGATTACAGGTGTGAGCCCTCACGCCTGGCTAATTTTTGTATTTTTAGTAGAGACAGGGTTTCACCATCTTGGCCAGGCTGGTCTCGAACTCCTGACCTTGTGATCCACCCACCTTGGCCTCTCAAAGTGCTGGGGTTACAGGCGTGAGCCGCTGCGCCTGGCGGTGATTCCACTTTTAGGAAGCATCTAGAGTAGTCAAATTCATAGAGTCAGAAAGTAGAGTGGTGGTTGCCGGGGGTGATGTGGAGGAGTCGAGGGTTATTGTGTGATAGGACAGAGTTTCATGGAGGAAGATGAGTAAAGTTCTGGAGATGGAACGTGGTGACGGCTGCACAACAATGCATGTGTGTGATGCGGATCATGCACTTCGAATAGTTAAAATGGTAAATTGTATGTTATATCGATTTTCCAAAAATTAAAAAAGTATTCCAAGTAATTTGCCCCAAATCACACAGCTGGCAAATCCAGCCCAAAGCCAGAGCTCCTCATGCACCCCCGCCTCTTATTCTGAGCTTGCTCTGTCTCTCAGTACTCCCTGTCTTCTAGGCTGGCTTGGAATTACTAGGTAAAATTACTTCACTTCTCTGGGCCTATTTTGCCTCATCTGTAAAGTAGCAATGCCTCATAGGGTTGCTGTGGGAATTAAATGAATCCATGCACCTAACCTGCCTGCCACAGAGGATTAAACTCACAATGTGTTAGTTATTACTGTCCTCATGACAGAACTGCCCAATTCAGGTAAAACAGCACGGACCTGGACTCAAGTCCATGCTCTAGCACTTGGGAGCTATGTGCTCTTGGGCAAAGCACTGAACCGGCCTAAGCCTCAGTTTCCACCTATTATCAGGAGCCTTCTGGGCTGGTAGCTCCTGCCTGGCAGGGTTGAGAGCAGGACTCAATTGGACCTGTGTCCCAGGTCCCCCGTGCAGTGTCTGGGTGTCAGCCACAGCCTCCAGACCATAGTGGCTATTACTGTGTGGATACAGGATCACAGTTATGCAAGGAAAAAGTCACATAGTAACATGACATCTTTTTCTACTTCCATGCCATTTTATAGGCAGAAATAGCACCTCCCTGCTCGTAGTTGAGGTATTTGAAGATCCTGAAGTCATACCTTTGCGCTGGCTTCAGTAATGTGTCTGTGTCTGATTTATTCGTTTTACAAAGGGGACTGATTCAGCCAAGTCTAAGTAACATTGACTGATTCCCCGCTCCGGACCTGGCCCCATGCTGTTGCTGGAGAGTCAGAAATGAGTCAGACACAGCCCCTGTCTGCAAAGAGCTGATACTGGCCCAAAGTAGAGCCAAGGACATTGTCACAGCAAAGTACACTAGGAGTGCAGAAACCTGGATTCCTTCCTGAGCCCTAAAACCTAAGTGCCAGGAAACCTTGGACAAGCCACACCTCCCATCTCCAGAACTTGTCTACATGCAGAATGAGGACGTTGAACTTGCTGGTCTCTATGGCTTGAAGTTATTTCCTCTCTAAATGTGTTGACTCTTTGGTCAGTGCCCTCTGGGAGCAGTTGGCAGGGCACAGGATCATTGCAGGAGGTCATGCCAGAGCCACTGCCTTCTGAGCTACCTAGACTTGGCCTTGGAACCTTCTCGGTCAGCCAGGATGGGCTTGACCCTGTGGCATCGGGGGATCCCAGCAGCAGTCTGGTGAGAAAGGAGAGGGAGATAGGACCAAGAAATGAAGAAGGGACCCAAGCCAAGGCTGCAGGCCAGTGGCCCACCTGGGTGAACAGAGAGATTAAGAGTGGAGGCTCCAATAGCCAGGGCAGCTTCGGGCTAACTGGGCTCCCGGGACCAGGAAGCTGAGTCACCCCAGACCCCTACTGGGTGCTGGGGCTGCCTGGGGCCCCTCAGGCAGTTCAGGCCTGACTCCCAAGCAGCACATCAGACACCAGACGTATTCCAGGCTTGATCTGTGTGCCGAGGGAAGGAGCTCACATCCCACTCCTCCCGTGGGAGGAAGGCGGGGTACGGCCTTTCTGTGCTTCCTGTGGGGGAGGCATTTCTCCGTGGGGGATCCTGCAGCATGTGCTTCATGGGCCCAAGTTTCCCCTCGCCTGTGGGAAAGTGTCCCGGATCTCCTCGCTGTGGTCAGCCTTCTGGCCGTCTGTCTATCTCATGCCAAGGCACGGTCGGCTCATCTCACGTGGGACGCCACGCTAGTGCTTTCTTATCTCAGGCCAGAATCGAGTTGAAGCCGGCAGAGCTGTGCTGAGATCCTGGGATCATTGGTATGTGCACTGCCATTGCGTTGTCTAGTCAAATTCTCGGTCGCCAACCCAAGTCGATTAACGTGGGGAAGAGAAATTGCAGGTTATCATGCAGCCACCACTGCCATCCATATGCATGAAGCCTGGGGACCTGACTCCCTTGCAGACTTAAGTATAACCTTCAGAGGGACCAACATCAGAGAAATCGCCACTGCTACCCACTCCCACTCTGACCGCCTCCCTCCAAGCCAGCGAGAGTGCTGCTTTAGCGGCAGCAAAGGAAGCCGCTTGGGCTGACTGCATACCATATTTGTTCTCAAAGAGTTTGATGGGCTTCTGCCACTTGAGAAATTGGTCACATTTAGAGATATTCAGCTTCAGTGAACATGTCATGGCTGTGTATAGGAAAAACATACTATTATCTCTAGAGCTTGCCTGAAACAACAGGCTTGTTCCTGAAACAGATGTTTTGTGAAACCCACCATGACAGGCTCGTCATCTTGGGCTGGAATTGGGCCAGCACTTACCAGCTTCGCAAGGACACCAGCATCTCTGCTGGCTGCCCGCTCATTCCACACAGCTGGGCTCAGAGGAGATACTCCCTGTGGCTCTTCCTTCTTGCTCATGGGTTCTGAAGTTAAACATTTTACAAGCGTGAGAATGTAGAAAGAGGCAGTCAGCCAGGTGTGCCTTGGGAAAGAAGTTTCCAAGCTGTTTTAGTGCTCAGGATGTTTTAGCGCTGTTCAGCTAGCATCTATTGAAGGGCCTACTGTGCACTAGGCACTCTTCTAGTTGCTTCCAGCTACATTATCTCACAGTAACCCCCAAGGGCACCCCAGTCAGAGATAAGGACACTGGGCTTTTACATCAGTTTCCTAGGTCTGCCTAACAAGTTAGCTCAAACTGCAAGACTTAGAACAACAGAAATGTCTTCTTTCACATTGCTGGAAGCCAGAAATCTGAGACCAGGGCATCTGCAAGGCCATGCCCCCTCCAAAGCTCTAGAGGAGAATCCTTCTTTGTCTCTTCCAGCATTTGGTAGCTCTTGGCTATAGTAGCGTGACTCCAGCCTCTGCCTGGGCTTCCCATGGCCTCTCCTCTGTGTGTGTCTGCATCAACTCTTCTCTGCATCTCTCTTATAAGAACACCTGTCCCTAGATTTAGTTCCCTCTCTAAATCCAGAATGGTCTTGAGATCCTTAATGATATCAGCAAAGACTCTTTTTTTCCAAAACAAGATGACATTCACAGGTTTCAGGGGTTAGGACTTGCTCATATCTTCTGGGGGACAGTGTTCGGCCCACTGCTGCCTTCCAGCTGTTATCTAATGGTTTCCCCAAAGTCACATATGGAGAAAGGGTCTCAGTAGGGAGTGGAACCCAGGCTAGTCAGCTCCGAGCTGAGACAGTGTGTGGAGCTTTGATGAGGTGGCACTCATCCGGCACTGCGAGGCAGGCCCTGGTGTCAGCGCTGAGATAGAAACATGAAGTGATGAGCCTTGTTCTTAAGAAAGTTACAGGCTGGGCACGGTGGCTCATGCCTATAATCCCAGCACTTTGGGAGTCCAAGGCAGAAGGTTTGCCTAAGCCTCGGAGTTAGAAACCAGCCTGGGCAACATAGAGAAACTCTGTCTCTACTAAAGATACCAAAACTAGCCAGGAGTGCACACGCACCTGTAGTCCCAGCTACTTGGGAGGCTGAGGCAAGAGGATTGCTTGAGGCCAGGATTTTGAGGCTGCCATGAGCCATGATCACACCATTGCACTCCAGCACATGCAACAGGGTGAAACCCTGTCTCAAAGAAAGAAAAGGAAAGAAAAGAAAGAAAGAAAAATTTGTGGCTGGGTGCGAAGGAGCTATACATATTGGTTCAGGGTGAGAGTTTTGAGTCAAGCCAATCCAGATTCATAAGCTGGCTTTGCCACTTCCAAGCTGGATGACCTTGGGAAAATTACGTCAGTTTTCGGTGTCTCATAGGGAAACAGTCTCTTGTGGAAACTGGGAATCATATGAAGAAGAACCCTAACCTCAAAGTGTTGTGGTGAGAATCAAGTGAGAGGATGTGCTTAGCACACAGGTGTACAAGCAGCGAGGGCCCCGGCATCCTGACCCCACAGCCTTTGTGGTTAGCCACTGCTCACTGCTTTCCACCTGCTAGAACGCCCTAGAATATTTGAATCAGAGCCTCCAAATGGAAAAGGGACAGTGAAAGACTTCTGTACAAGTCCCCTGAAACCAGGCTGAGGAAGACGGAGAATGCAAAGCTCACTTCAGGGTTTGGAGCTTGGCTCACTGGGGGAGATGAAGTTGGCGGTAACAACATGGAAATAGCAAGAAGCAGGTTCTGGGGGACGTATTATGTTCAACCTGGAGCATTGGATTACTGAGGTGCAAGTGGGTTATCTGGGTGGATTTTTCTGGCAGGTGTTGGACTGCCAGAAAAATGATTCTTCAAAGCTACATGCAGACTGAGTGTGGGAAATAATGAATCCCATTTGGGCAAATTCAAGTGTTGTCCTGGGTGGAGATTTCTGGGGGCAGAGAGCAAACTAGGAAACAGAAAACAGAAGTGGGTACTCATGAGTTCGTGGTCACAGCACTCAGTTTTCCTGCCTGCAGAGTGGGCACATTGCTTTGTTCTTCCAAAGCTGCTGCTGAGGCTGCATTAGGTCAGGAAGGGGAAATCACCCTGTCGATTGTGCGAGAGGCAGCAGACAGTGGCATCAACCCCAGTCCCCCAAATGCTGAGCAGGGCAGGAGAGGTGCAAGTGAAGCGCCCCCGTTTCTGTGTCATAGCTGAGGAAGTAATAATTGTTCCCTCTTCTGGTTTGAACTGGCATCTTGAATAGACTCTAAATTTGTACATAATCGCCTAAGGAACGACACAGTAAAAACTGGAATTTCCCCATTCCCCGGCAAGAGATGTACATTTGCCAGTGGGTTTTTTTTTTTTTTTTTTTTTTTTTGGAAAAGCAGGTGTTCTTGTACTTCTCTCCCTAGCACTGTGGAGCGTTTCTCCCACCCCTCATCCCTCGACCACCGCCTCCCACACATTCCCCCTGCCCTCTCTCTGAGACGTGTGTTTGGCAGGACGGGGTAGGTCAGTAGACGTTGCCATGACAACTGAGAAAGAGACAGCTCTGACTTCAGCTCCATGCTTGTTAGTAGGGAAACTAAAAGAGTCGCTTTTGTTTTCTTTCTTGGGGGTTGGGATGCCCACCATATTCCTGTTGGCATGGAAACCTTTGGCTCCCACCGGGTGAGTCGGTCAAGTGGGGTAATAATTGATTTGAATGGGTGTTGGGAGAGGCTGCTGTGAAGAGTCGGGACCCAGTGGGTCTAGTCATTGTGTCGCCAAAAACACACTGCTCCTTAGGGCTGTCCCTCTGGGAGGGGGAGGGGGACGGCAGCCTCTAGACCCATCTGTGTATCTGCAAATCTCCGAGATTTTTAAGCCGTCTGGTATCAAGGACCAGTGATGCGTCAGTATGCTCCTATGTTCTTTACATTTGGTATTCCACTTCGTACTCACTAAAGCCCCGTGGGTTTGGTGCCGTCACCACTTTGCAAATGAGGAAACTGACGCTCAGTGAGGTTAAGTACCTTCCCCAAGGTCAGTCAGCCAGGATGTGGCAGTGTCAGAGCTGAAGCCCAGGCCTGCGTGATTCATACTCCCTGCAATTCTTGCCACTCGGCTGCCTGCCTTAACCTTGCACTTGAACTTACACAGTCTCTCTAGAGTCTCCAGAACCATCAGGGAGGCATCATCTAAAAAATGTACCTTGATAACTAAACGTTTAGTACTTCTGTGAGAAACACCACTGCAAATTGTCTGGATGTCTGCTTGGGGAATTGTGCAGTGACAAGAGAAATTAAATACTTAAATGGATTTTGACAACAACTCTTTGTTTGGGGAAGTCAAATTGCATCAAGAAAAAAGTTAGGACTTTCTCTCTGGACCTGATTGCTAATAGGCATGCCTAATTTATTAATCGAATTATTTTAAAAATCTAATCTTGATAGGACCAAAATTCTTTGAGGAAAGAAAGTTATGAGTCAACAGAGGCCAAGAAATCTTCTGGAAGAGGCTGGGCTTGGGTTGACCCAACATCCCTGGCTGCAGAGTAGGTACTCAATAAATATATGTCAAAGGAGTCATATAACAGCTATCATTTCTTTTGTACATATGACGTTCCAACCAAGGTGCCAGCCTCTTGTTTATGCCAGCCCATCTAATCTCTCAACACCTCTGGAGGGTGGGTTCTATCGTCCATTTTGCAGAAGAGAAGCAGAGGCTGAGTGTTGATGCCACTTTCCTAAGCCCACACAATTGGTAAGGAGTAGAACCAGCATGCCTGTTATTCTCATCACCATAAATTATTAATGTGGCATTTTTAACCCTAAAGATGGGTTTATAGACCCGTAAGCTGAAAGTGATACCCAGAGGTCACTCTGCCCATTTTCTTGTCTTCAGGCAAAATTATCCCAAATTCTTCATGTTCTCTGTCTTAAGAAATACTTTACTTACACAGTCATGTGTCAGCCTGTCTTTTTTGTATCACCTATTAGATGTACAGTTTTGCCAGAGGAACAAAAATGGATTCTATTTCTGGCAAACTCATAGTCTATCAGGAAAAAGAAGCCACAAACTTAAATGACTGTGATATAAATTTAGAAAATGATAAATTCCGCAATGAAGTACTGTGGGAATCGGAAAGAGAGTATTTCTGAGTGGGAGGGATCTGAGAAGGCTGTGGGCTGGCTTCTAGAGTGAGCGGGGAAGGATGAGCAGGATTTGGACCTGCCTGTCGTGAAGGGGTGGGCAGGACAGAGGCATCCCAGACAGAGAGGTGGCACGAGGTACAGGCCTGGGAACCATCGGATGTGTGATTACAATCACCCAGGAATACTGTGGGCAGAGAGCAGGTCAAGGACAGGGGCTTTAGGACACCAACTGCCACTGAGGGTCCTAGAGGAGGAAAAATAGAGGCTGGAAAAACACCACGGAGAGTGCATGGGTGCAGGAGCCGGGAAATGTGAGGGTCAGGAAGACAGTGTTCAGGTGCATCAAATGCTGTGAACAAGCAAGATTGAGGAGAGATTAAGAAGGTCAGTGGTGGGGCCGGGGGCGGCGGCTCACACCTGTAATCAATTCAAGCATTTTGGGAGGCCAAGGCGGGTGGATCACCTGAGGTCAGGAGTTTGAGACCAGCCTGACCAATGTGGAGAAACCCCGTCTCTACTAAAAATACTAAATTAGCCAGGTGTGGTGGTGCATGCCTGTAGTCCCAGCTACTTGGGAGGCTGAGGCAGGAGAATTGCTTGAACCCAGGAGGCAGAGATTGCAGTGAGCCAAGATTGCGCCATTGTACTCCAGCCGGGGCAAAAAGAAAAAAACCCCATCCAAAAAAAAAAAAAAAAGGGGGGGAAGATTGGTGGCAATTAGGAGGTACATGGTCATCCTTGAGAGAACAGCATGTGGGCAGTGGAAGCAGAAGCCAGTATGCTCGTGCTGCGGCCAGATGGGGACCATGCACATGGAAGGACTGTCTTTTGGCCATGCTCTGCCAGGCCAGGGCGCTGACTACAGTCTCCAAGGAGTGGACCAGCAGTAAGCCCCCTCGGCCTAGCCTCCCTGAAAGCCTAGAAAGAATAGGGTCTTAAGCGTCAGGCAGATCCTGGTTACCAGCTGATACTGTTTGGGAGGCATGTGACCTTGAGTGCTGTATTTAACCTGAGCTTACCTTGGTTTGTTCAGCCATAGCAGCTAACACTTACTGAGTGCTTGCCACATTCCAGGTATGGCTCTGAAGGGATTAGCCCACGTAATTCTCACAACAATGCTGGGACATAGGGAGAATTAGTATCCCTATTATAAGACGACGACATCAGGGCACGAGCAGGATAAGAGACTTTTCAAAGATAACCAGCTAGTTGGGAACAGGAACAGGATTCCAACCTAGGCATTCTGGCTCTGAAGGTACATCTTAATATCCGCATCTTAAGGTCTCTGTGTGGCTTAACCAGGGTAATGAATGCCTGTTAGAGTCTGTGACCCATAGGTGGAGCTTACTAAGAGGGACTCCCTTTTCCCCCAACCAAATACAAATGCAAAGTCATGAATCCCTTTTCTGAGAAAGGTCTGTGGGATCAGCCCCATAAGGCCTCACTCACCTCAGTGCAAATCCCATACAGAATAGCATGCAAAAAGTGCTTTGGAAAGTGAGATACAAAGGCCATGAGCCCCTGGCATGATGCTGAGTGAAGCTGGTTCAACACCTGTACTGCAGGAATTGACCGATGCGCCAGTGCAGGTAAGGGGGGAGAGCCCTCAAGGCAAATCAGTCAGTGATGAGTGAAATTAACAAAGTGTGCAGATTTCATCTGCAATCTGAAGGGGGAGTATCTGACCTGGGATATGCCTACAGAGTTACTGAATAAGGGCTCATCGGGTGCTCAGTATATAGAAGAGAATTAGGATTACCATGGAAAATGAACTGGGTTTAGATGAAACCGAATGCCAAAAAGAAATTACAGTCTAGGCAAAGAATAACTTTTACACATGGTTCCCCGTATCGTATTGTCTGTATTCACATAGGCCTATACTTTGGTGCACAACTGTGTTTAAACACCAAAATGCTTTGTGTTGCAGATAGGCACTGAGTATGTAATTAAAAGGATCCCTTCATCAGCAGAGCTGTACAATGAAAGCTCAAGTTGGCCTTTTCTGCTAATTTTGGAGGTGGTAAAGCGGCTAATACAACCACTGATTTTAATTGTCATATAGGCAGCCTCTTGCTGTTGCCATGAGGAAATTTTTGTTCTCCCAGAGTAGAGACCAGGCTCTTCCCAGGGACTGTGAGAGAACAAGAGGACAAAAATATTCATTCTGGCAACCAGAAGTAAAGGGGTGTGGAAATTCGGGGTGGTGCAGAGGCTTAGCACATGGGCTGTGGAGGCATACCACCTAGGTTCCAACCCCCGCCTCTTCACTTAAACCACTAACTTAACTGCCCTATGCGGCAGTGTCCTCAGGTGTAAACTCGCATTAGTAATTGTGCCAAACTAATTGGATTATTGTGACAGTTCACTGAAATCATGACTGTATTTATTGTCAGATTTTTTTTTTTTTTTTTGAGACAGAGTCTCTGTCTCCCAGGCTGGAATACAGTGGTGCAATCTTGGCTCACTGCAACCTCTGTCTCCCGGGTTCAAGCGATTCCCCTGCCTCAGCCTCCCGAGTAGCTGGGACTGCAGGCCTGCACCACCACACCTGGCTAATTTTCTGTATTTTAGTAGAGACAGTTGGCCAAGATGGTCTTGATCTCCTGACCTCGTGATCTGCCCACCTCGGCCTCCCAAAGTGCTGGGATTACAGGCGTGAGCCACCACGCCTGGCCTATTGTCAGATATTTTTAAGCATCTACTGTGTACCGGGAGCTGTGCTGAGGCTGTAGAGATAGTCATAAAACAGGCAGTAACAGTGCCTGCCCTTCTGGGAACTTTCCGTCTAGAAAAGAAATAGGCATTAAGCAGGCAGTTATGCCGACAGCCATTTGAGTGTGATAGCTACTCTGAAGAAAAAATAAATGTATCCCGTGGGCTTAGCATTAAGCAAGATGCAGATTGAGTTCTCAATACATTTCTTGATGATGATGATGATGATGAAGCACTAAGTCGGGGAGGTTATATAGAAAGGAATGCTTGATTCTGTCTCCAAAGCGTGGAAAGCATTTTGGGAAAGGTGAGAGAGAATCTAAGATTTGAAAGATGAGTGTTTTTCACGTGGATCATTTATAGCAGGAGGGAGGGGCGTGGATACGGAGGATGGAGGAGGCACAGCCAGGCGGTGCAGACCTCGAATGCTCGCTCAGGCCTGGGGGCCTTGTCCACCGTGCCTTGGGCAGTTGGTGCACGCAGGACTTACACTTTGAAAAATCTTTCTCTGGGTTTCAGAGAAAAACTAAGCACCAGCCAGTTTATCTACAGAAAGGCAGTGGCCAACTACCCAGCAGGTTTAAAGGGGGAGTCTGAAGTCCTTCAGGCAAAAGGCATTCTCCTCCCTTTCTGCCTAGGTGGCTAGAAGAGTCTGAGCTTCTCATTGAGAATTTTGGCCACTCTGGCATTTATGCTCAATAGCTGTGTCATTTTTGCCTTCTTTTTCTTTTTTAAACACAGGGTCTTGCTCCGTCTCCCACACTGGAGTACAGTGGCACGGCTCACAGCTCACTGCAGCCTTGTCTCCCGGGTTCAAGCAATCCTCCCACCTCAGCCTCCCAAGTAGTTAGGACGACAGGTGTGTATCACCAGAGCTGGCTAATCTTTAATTTTTTGTTGAAGTGGGGTCTTACTATGTCACCCATGCTGGTCTAGAATTCAGGGCTTCCAGCAATTCAAGTGCTGTGATTACAGGCATGAGCCACTATACCCTCCTTCTTTTTCACTCTTTTTTATCTCAAAGGCTCTGGATGGGAAGCCCGGGGGCCTTTGCCACCCCTGGGGGATGCCTCACCTTAAGCCAGGGACTTGGCCCCACGCCCTGTCTATTTCAGAAGGAAAATGAAACATGGTCATTGCTAGTGCCCCTTCTAACTCCAAAATTTAAATTTTTCTGTACCTGGGTGGCAGCAAAGTAGCAAAGTTCTCTCTCATGCGTTATTGCATCTTCAATAGAGAAGGAGGGTGTCAGAGCAGGAGCAGTTAGCTTCCCAGCAAGGCCTGAAGAAATCAGGCACACGTGGAGGGTTTGTTAGGTGGTCTTGGGCAGCCTGGATTGAGAGTTTCCCAAGGAGAAGCAATTGGAGGAGCGGGAGGATAATCTAGCGTTTGGTTACATGGGGTGGAGAGTGAGGCAGAAACCCATGTTATCCTGAGTTCCCAGGGTGAATTCCGGTCTCTCCTACTGAGGGCTGGTGACTAGACAGTGGGTTCCCTGAGATGATGACACTCGTGAGAGAAAGATGTCAGTGATCATGATCTGAGCGGCTGACAGATGTTGAGGTGCTGTGTCCATCCTCTCTGCTAATCCTAACATCAGTCCTATAGGTTAGGTGCCATTCTTATTCCCATTTTATATTAGAGGAAACAAAAGCTTTGAGGTTATATGACTTGCCACTCACACAGCTTGTGAGTGGCAGAGCTGGGATTTCAACCATGCCCTGATCTGCCCCCAAAGCCCAAACTCCAGACCCCCTGCACCACCAGGCCCCCAGCCCAGGGAGGAGGAGCAGACTGACAGCACGCCCCCTTGGCCTATGTGTGAAAAATATTTCATTGCCTCTGACCATGTTGCAGGCCCACTGGGCAAGAGGGACGATGGCAAAGACACGTGCTCTGTGCTCAGGGTCGGCACAGTGGAGAGCCCTGTTGGAAAAGAAACTTATTGGGAGGTCTTTGTAAAATGAGTTGTCAGCTCCTTCATCCGTAAAATGAGAGGGCTGGGCCCAGTGACCCCAAAAGGCCTTTCCAGCTCTGAAATAGCAGGAGTTCTGGGTCTGCAGGAGCCAGGGCATTAGAGTAAGTCTTTATGCTTCTCCTTTAGTTAATGCATTGCCTGGCTGTGCAGGGAAATGCTCCTGCAGCAACCCCAGGCCTGGCAGCTCGGGGAATCCATCCCCAGGCAGGGACAGAGACCTCGTCTGCTGTTGTCGCCATGGGGTCCTCTGTTAGTTCATATAGTCAACAAACATTACAAACATTACGTGTCAGCAATTCGTGGGAGCCCGCAATGTAAAGTAACAGATTGACTTGTTTGGCAAACAAAACGAAGCAGCCAGATGAGCACTGGTGCCCTCCCAAGAAGTCACACTGAGGACAGTTACAGGCCCCCCAGCAGATTCAGCTTGATGCTTTGTGGAAAGGCTGTTTTGAGTCCTAAACAACGTGGCCATTTTGTGCAAGGCATGGGCTCCATCCTCCTGCTTAAGCCTCACACCACCCCATAAAGTCAGAGACTTCTCTCCATTGCAAGGGAGGAGAAAATGAGTTCAGTGAGTAGAAAATGGGCAGTCACACCAAGTGAGCCTGACGAGGTGGAAAGCGCCTGGGCTTTGAAGTCAAAGCTGAGCCACCTTAGGAAAGTAGGTTAACCTCTCTGAAGCTCACTTTCCTCATCAGCAAAATGGGACCATTTGTAATACCTAATTCATAGGATTCTTGCTAGGGTCAAAGGAGATGTTACAAATAACCAGCCTGACTCTCAAGGTACTCAGTACCTGATGGCTCCCCGTGTATGGAGCCGCATGATGCAGTGGTTAGAAGCAAGGATGCCAGAGCCTGCCTGTCTGGGTTTCTGTCCCAGATTCACAACATCTTGGTTCACATCCTTGTGCCTTGGTTTCCTCAGCTGTAAAATGGGAATCATATTAGTAATAACACCTGCTTCATAGGATTTTATCAAGATGAAATTTTTATAAGTTGCAGTTCCTAGCACATAATATGTGCAATTAATACCATTGTTGTTGTGTGTTGTCAGGTTTTGATGTTTTGTCGCTGTTTGATGATACGTTGCGGAGGAAAGTGATCAAGTGAGGTGGAAGTGGCATGGCTAGGGTTTGTGGGGAGGAAAGGTCATTGCGTGACGGGAAACAGGTGGGAGTAGGCTCAGCATGGGCCTAGGTCTTAGAGGGACTTGGATGGCAGATGGGGCTCTCTTATTAAGTCCTTTCCTTGTCACTGGAAGCCCACGCCTCCCCTGTTTTAGAGTCTATTGCCTTCCCTTCAAGTCACCTAGCATCACCCATCAGGCAAATGGGGCTTCTGTGATAGCAGAGATTTATCAAGCAACAGAGCTGGGCTATACAGTAAAGTTTATTTTTAGTGACTTCATCCTCCGATTCTTTAAATTAGCAGCAGGGCTAATTTAAGGGACTTCTTTGGTGCCTGGTTAGCATTTTCTGCAGGAATGCCAACATGATACATGTGCGTTTGGAACCCGCTAGTGACCGAGGTACTCGCCTTGGCTGAACAGCAGGGAAGGGGACCTGTTTCTGTCCCTTTGCCATGTGGCACCACTGCCACAAGGCTCTCCTGCCAAGCCACGGGGTTCCCTGGGAACATGATCCAGGGTGTTCTCTCCCCTTTTGTCCCACATATTTAAGCAGTAGTTGCTAAATCTGTGTGTCTGAAGCTCCCTGTCTCTATGCCCATTACAACTGCCCTAGTTTAGGTCTCATTTTCTTTCACCTAGACCAGTGATTCTTAGACTTTAGCCTGCATCAGAATCACCCGCAGGGCTTGCTAAAACAGATTGCCCAGCCCACTCACAGTTTCTGAGTCAGTAGGTCTGGGGTGAGATCTAAGAATGTGCACTTCTAACAAGTTATTAGGAGGCCACGAAGATATTGGGCTGGGTACCACATTTTCAGAATTGTTGACCTAGACTGTTCAGTAGCCTTCTAATACCATCTGTCCTTCCCCTCTCAATTCAGAATACATAGTGCTGGCATGCCTCTCCTCAAAATCCACCACATTCTTCTCATTCCCTTCACTACTATATCCAAGCACCCTTCTCTCGCATTCAGGGTCCCGTGTGACCTAGACCCACGCTAGCTAACCCATCATCACACTGCCAAGTTACTGTTTATATATGGGTCTTGTCTTCCCCCACTTGGTCACATGCTTCTGGGTGACAGGGGCTGTGTCCACCTCACTCTTGTATCCGAGGCCCCTGGGGCATGTGAGTGCTTGGAACGTGTTTCATGGATGAATAAATTATTGAAGGAATGTCTAATTGGAGATGGAAATTAACTCAAGCAACTTCTCAGCAACTGGAATTTGACCTTGCTAGGTCTACTTCTCTGCTTTGGTAATTTCTGAACTGTATATCACTTATACATAGAAGAAAAGCCTCTGATTTGATTTAAGTCAAATTATCACAAAAACTATATAGTGAACTAAGCATGAGGTATGTCATGAGAGACTCCCAAGTGTAAATCCTGATTCCACTACTGATTGGGTGAGTTTAGGCAAATATTCAGCCTCTCTGGGCCTCAGGTTCCTAATCTGTAAAATGGGAATCGTTTCTACCTGCACTGTAAAATTGTTATGAGAAACAAATGAAATAATATAGGTAAGTTGCTTGGAACAATGTCTGACATGTAGTAGGCCCTTGATAAATGGTGATTTTTAACAGTAAACTTTCCAGACAAAATAGAAATTGGTGGTTTTTTGCAAGTTTTAATGAAAAAGAATTCCATTTTATTTGAAAAACGTTAGTAGATAAAATATTTTAGAACTGTTTCACCTACTTTAATGAATCAAGGATATATCAAATGCAATTAAAAAAATTATCCCAAAGGACTAGTCACCTTGATTTATGTATTTTTTTTTACCACTTTTATTTCATAAGCTCGACATTTCCATTAAAATGCTATTAAGTAAAAACAGGATCTCACAGTATTTGTGATGGCTTGGATCTCAGTGTGATAATTGGAATTATCTCCAGCAAAGATACCATTTCTCATTGTTTTATTTCCTCTTACATATCAGCTTTATCTTTAGTGCCTTCTTCCAGCTCAGTAAAACCACCTCCCTCTGAATTTGTGGTTGAGTTCATGAAAATAATATCTGTGGCTTTGAAGACCCTTTTCATCATGAGGTTATTAACTGAGATTCAGGAAGGATGGGAAATGGTAGTCATCCACTAAATATAGCAACCCTTGAAAGAAATGTGAAAGACTATAGCTAGAAGAAAAAACAGACTCATTCTGCAAGGCTCTGGAGGAAGGATGGGAGGCAGGAGTTGGATCCTGGAGAATGACATCCGCTGGTTACCACTGGGACAACCTTTCTAGTTTGAGGTGTCCCAGAGGTGGTGGGGTTCCCATCACCAGGGCAATCCCAGCTAAGGTCATGACCCTGGACGATGTCCTGACCAAATGACTAGCTGGTGTTAATGTCCTTATCTACCTGGGTTTAAATTTCTTCTCTAAAGTCATTTCAAAAATATTCTGGAACTAGATAGTGGTAACAGTTACACACAATGTGAATTGCACGAAATACCACTGAATTGTACATTTTAAAATGGTTATAATGGTGAGCTTTATGTTTGTTATTATACTATGATAAAATAATAAATGGCATCATTGGACAGAATGATCTCCAAAGCCACTTCTAACTGTAAGATTTTATGCTTCTGAGAAGGAGCACATCTCTCAAGGGACTGATCACTGACTCTAGTCAAATGACAGGCCATGTGACACTAAATCTCTAACTGAGGGAGAATGGTTAATTAATACAGAATACTTCATGTCATGAGAAATTACACTCATGAAAACACTTAATGCCATGGGAAGATACTTACAATGTAAAGTATAAAAAGAAGGATTTGGAATGCATATAATGTAATCCTAACTTTATAAATATAGATAAGAAATCAAAATGTTAATAGTATCGATCTCAGATTGTAGAATTACAAATGATTTTGATTCCTTTATACATTTCTGAGAATGTCTACAAAGAGCATGACTTACTAATATAATCTTTAAATAACTTTTTAAAATAAAAAATCAATAATTCCACATAGGTTTTGTAACCCATAATGTGAACCATGAT
Organism: Sapajus apella; assembly: GCF_009761245.1. Classification (NCBI taxonomy): domain Eukaryota; kingdom Metazoa; phylum Chordata; class Mammalia; order Primates; family Cebidae; genus Sapajus; species Sapajus apella. The sequence goes on along the minus strand of NW_022437016.1, from coordinate 7,196,136 downwards.
GTGTATTCGAACATCATGGTGGGTCGGCCGCAGTGGCTCACACCAGAATCCCAGGATATTAGGAGGCCAGCCAAGGCAGGAGGATCACTTGAGGCCAGGAGTTCAAGACTAGCCTGGTCAACGTAGCAAGACCTTATTACTACAGACAAATTTAAAAATTAGCCAGGCTGGCCAGGCATGGTGGCTCATGCCTGTAATCTCAGCACTTTGGGAGGCCAAGGAGGTCAGGTCACCTGAGGTGAGGAGTTCGAGAGCAGCCTGGCCAACATGGCAAAATCCTGTCTCTACTAAAAATACAAAAATTAGCCAGAGGTGGTGGCATGCACCTATAATCCCAGCTACTTGGTAGGCTGAGACAAGAGAATTCACTTGAACCCAGGAGGCGGAGGTTGCAGTGGCAGTGAGCCAGGATCTTACCACTGCACTCCAGCCTGGGTGACAGAGCAAGACTCCATCTCAGAAAAAAAAAAAAAAAATTAACCAGGCTAATGGTGGTGCACACCTATAGTTCTAGCTATTCAGGAAGCTGAGGCTACAGTGAGCTGTGATTGTACCACTGCACTCCAGCCTGGGTGACAGAGTGAGCCCCTATCTCTAAAAAATAAAAATAAGAAGAAGGGCTAGGCATGGTGGCTCAGTGGCTCATGCCTGTAATCCCAGCACTTTGGGAGGCCGAGGTGGGTGGCTGGCTTGAGGTCAGGCGTTCAAGACTAGCCTGACCCACATGGTGAAATCCTGTCTCTACCAAAAATTAAAAAAATTAACCGAGCATGCTGGTGCACGCTTGTAATCCCAGCAACTCAGGAGGCTGAGGCAGGAGAATGGCTTGAAGCCAGAAGAAGAAGGAGAAGGAGAAGAAGGAGAAGAAGGAGGAGGAGGAAGAAGGAGAAGAATTAGGATAGCAAAGTAGAAAGAGCAGTGGATTATAAGAACTGACTTCTAATTCCAGTTCAGCCAGACGATATAGGCGCGGCAGCTTGTCAAGCCTCAGTTTCTTCATCTGGAACAGGGGCATAGTCTTAACAGCCTCCTGCACAGAGTGGAGTGAAGAGCAAACGCCCCCCTAGCTGTGGGACGGTTCTGCTGACTGAGGAGTCCTCTGAGCTATTTTGACTGTTATTGCGTGCATTCCAACTGTACATTTCCAAATCTTTCCTTGAATAAAAACTTACTGAGTGCTTATAAAGCCATTGATTGCCACTTACCCAGTAATTTAAGGGCTAATTTCCGGTAAGGGTGTCGCCTTTTTTCTCATCTTTCTTCCTATGACCTTAATGGGAAAACATTTCATTTCATCTGAAAAGCAACCACCTGATATTTACTGTCTTAAGTTCAAGGTGATGATGACAAAATCATTTTAGCTAAAGGAAAATTGCAGCCCTTTGGGCACATTTGCCTCTCCCAAGGAGCAGGACTCTCCTCTTTGTAGGAGGGAGTATTTCTTTCCTTAAAACCCTCCACACTGTTGAAGTTGCAAAGAGATTTTCCCCTCATGCTTCTCTGCTTCTGCCCTCTGCTTGTCCTTACTTTGAGACCAGCATCAAGACCCACTAAGGAGGAACTGGGAATAGGCCTTCTGGGACTTCTTATTCACACAAGGGAGTTTTTCCTAGAGGCTGGCTCCTTGGACTGGGATGAAGAGAGGACCCATTCAGGCAGGGCTGTCACGTATGTTGTTTTGCATTGAATTTAAAAGAGCTTACAGGTTACCACACATGGTAACCTCGATATTTTAAGGCTTATGTTGCAAACTTTTTCAATTCAACAGATTCATTGAAACTTTCCCAAACACCAAGCGTGTGCCAGGTCCTATAGAAATAGGAGTTCAATTTCTATGTGAAATAGATGTAGGCCGTGCCTTCAATGCGCTCACACAATGGTGAGAGAGACTGGCATGTAAACCAATGCAGTGCAGGCATGATAGAGCAAACAAGGAAGCAGGTCCAAAGAATGGAAGGCATGGGAGAGGGACCAGTGTGGTCAAGAAGACATCGCAGCTGGTTCTGAAAGTGGAACAGAGTGTACCAGGTGGCCAGGGCCAGAGGAAAGCAGGCACAAAGACACCCAGGTGGCCCAACCTGGGCACTGATGACGTGCTTGCTTGGAAATGAGAGCACTGGGCATGAGGCCATTTAATAAAAAGTAGAGAACAGTCCTTGGTACCATTAACAGCACCACATCTCAGTACCATGAGGTGTCATCCTAATTTTCTTGGATCAGTTAGTCCACCAGCAGCATTTACTGACCATGTATAACATGCTCAAGGTTCTGTCTCAGGAATGAACACAACAGGTGGGAGAGGGTTACACCTGGCCCCAGATCCTGACAGGATAGGACCCAGGAGTGGGAACTGAGCTGCAATTGCAGAGAGGGCCTTTGAGTGTGGAAGGGAGCTGGGTGTCCGGGGGCCATGGAGTCTCTGGTTCCAAGGCAGGCCAATGAGTGGCGGGTTGGGAGGAGCAGCACTCAAGGCTTGGGCTGGAACAGTGTGCCTGGTGAGGGCAGTGATTAGAAATGAGGAGGCCGGAGAAGAAGTCAGGAAGGGCCTCCAGTGCCAGAGTGAGCAGTTCAGACTCGGGAGTCCTCAGTGGTTTTAGCAAGTAAGTGACTCAGCCAGGTTGGCTTAAAAAGAGGTGACTCAGGTGCCAGTTTGGGGGATGGATCTATGGATGGGTAAAGCCAGAGGCAGGAGGGCCTTTGCTACACCCCAGGTGGGGGCAGAGCAGGGGTTGGCTGCAGGACTAAGGAAGCAGAACTAACGTGCAGGCGGAGGCAGAGGAGGAGTCGGCATTTATTCTGCGCATTCCTGTTGGGTGACTGGTGGATGGTTGTGACATTCAAGGAGATGGGGGACATAGATTTGGGGTGAGGGGGAATAATACGTGGGTTTAAGGTGAGAAGAACATTCCGAGCTAGAGGTGGATATTTAAGAGTTATTAGCTGATAATTTTCTTGAATGTCAAAATAATTTCTGAATAAAATATCCAGACTAAGGAATCACAACACTATAATCATTTTTGTATGAATTCCAAATTTAAAAAAAAAAAAAACAACAGTAAAGCCAGAAACATAATTGTTCCTATTCCTAGAATTCGGTAGCTGATGCGTCTTTGCAAATTGTTCGTTGAACCGTGCTCTGGCTTCTTGCCAGCCCTCAATGAGATTTTTATATTTCTTAATTATTCAATTACTACCCATAAGTAAGAGTTTGAAATCAAAGCCAGACTGCTACATAATAGAGTATTCTCTTGAATCGTGAGTACAGTAAAGGAAGGTTTTCATGCTGGGAAACCAGGATGGGTGGAAGGAGGAAGCACACGTTTCCAGCCCTGGCTCTGCCTTGACTTCACGTCCTGGCTTTGCTGTGTGCTAGCTGTGTGAGCAGGTCACTTCTCTGCGGTCAGTCCTGCCACCTGTAAAATAAAAATATTGGCAATGCTGCCTTCCAAGGAGGTGGTAGATCTGCAAGGGAAAGTGTTACATCATTCATTCCTTGTGTGTTTCAGGTCTCAGCAGCTTGAAAAACCATTCAGTGGCAAGGAAGATGCTTTGGACGGCGAGCTGACCAGTGCTCCAGATGGCAACGCCAACCCCGAAGCCCACCTGCCCTCCATTTGCCTCAAGCAGGTGTTCCCCAAGTACGCAAAGCAGTTCAACTACCTGCGCCTGGTGGACAGGATGGCAAATTTGTTTATCCGGTTCCTGGGAATTAAGGGGTCAATGAAGTTGGGACCAACAGGCTTTCGTACCTTCATAAGGTGAGTGAGAACAACCCCCTCTGGCTTGGGCTTTAGGTAGGGTGGAGTCCAGTCTCACGTCTGGCTGGTTGGGTCTCCTTGACTACCCTTGGGAGAATCTGTGGTGCTGGGTCAGTACCCCACTGGAGCTTGGATCAGCCTAGTGGCTGGCACACGGTAGACTCTCATTCGTTGAGTGAATTAATGAATATGATGGATGTGACAGCATTCACAACCTTATGTTCATGATTAAAAAGCAATTCTGTGCCCACCTTGAGCTGAGTCCAGAAAACGCATATTAATAATCGCCCCTTGGAGTCAGGCAGACCTCGTGCCTCTTAACCAGGCTTCTCCCAGTGGTGCGTGGCTGTGTGCTTGGCGTTCGTGAAGCCACAACAGAGAAGCAAAGCACATCTTTCCAAAGTGTCAGTTTCAGGAGGGAAAAGTTAAATAATTCAGCTGATAAACATTTTAATACATTTGTTCTAATATAAAAATAACGTGGCTATGTTATAAAGTATAATGCAAAATTTGCATGAAGTTTAAAGATAAAACATGAGATAAAGAAATCATATCTTTGCTGCAGCCTGCAAAGTAAGCAATTGCCACTTGTTTTCCTGAGATTACATATTAATTTCCCTCTACCCTGTGGAGCACTTTGGGGCAATACAGCAGCATTTACTAGCTTCTAGGGCAAGAAACCCTAGGGCACCCCTAAACCTCAATGACTTTATCCTGACAAAAGAGGATGAAGCTGTCTATGGCCTACAATAGTGTGTGTAAGATTAGTTAAGATTCCATAGAAACATCTAGCATGTGGTAACTGATCAATAAATGTCAGTTTCTTCTTACAAGGTTAAAAGAATTTCATTAAATTATATGTATATTTATATAGATATATATGTTCTTACACAGAGTCTTGATCAAAGAAGGTTCCCACTAAGTATGTATTAAACTGATAACCCTAGATCCCTTTAACAAATAGAATCGGCTATACTAGGGAATTGCTCCTTAGCAATTAACTGCGGCCTATACACCCCGAGGAGCACGTCTGCTAGGACTCAATGTTGCTGTTGTTTTTCTCATCACTGATTTTAATATTTTTGTCTTGCACCTCAAAGTCACACTTTCTACAGTTTTATTCACTAAAATAATTAGAAGTCTTGAGTGGGAAACCACTTTCGTCAAAAGCTTGTCTCCAAAGAAGTTTTATAAATTCTAACTCTAGCCCTCTGCTATTCCTGATAGGATGGTAAACAGAAGTATTGGCAGGAATTTTGCCCTTTCAGTACACCTGAAGTAGTATTTTTGCATGCTGACTTTGAGAAGGGATTTGTGTTAGTTTCAGGAGGTAGGGCTGGGATGGGGGAGAGAAGCCCAGTGGAGAGAGGACAGACTTTTGAGATCAGACAGACCTGGCTTCAGAGTCAAGCACGTTACTTAATAGCTGTGTGGCAAATTCCTTATCTTCTCTGCACTCAGTTCTCTCATCTGCAAAATGGGAACAATTGTTCCTGCCTTACAGGATTGTTATGAGGTTGGGATAATTTGTCACAAAGCAGCTGGCCTGATGCCTAGTTCATGGGAGCTGCTTGTTCAGTGGGAGTCTTGTGCTTATTATTCCATCAGGCAGTGGGAAGTTTCAGGCCCATGTTATTATTTGCGCTGAAAAGACTCCCTGACGATACTCTCTGACTCACTTAGGAATTACATTTGGCTTTCAGAAATAGGTAACCATCTACAAATAGCTTAAATAGTAATTTTCTTTCATACAACAGGAGCTTTTGCAGTGAGGGTTCTAGAACTGGCGAGTGACTCCACAGCCATTCAGTTTGATCACAGTCATTCAGTCACAGTATGATCCATGTTCCACTTTCTGTCTTTTTGCTCATCCATCCTAAATGTGTACTTCTGCTTCAGGGTTGTCTTATAGTCACAAGAGGGCTGCTCAAAGCCCAGCCATCATGGTTGAGTTCCAGGCAGAAAGGGGAAGAAGGGGAGGAAGAAAACAGGCCTCCACAGATGAATTAGATCCCTTTAAAAGGGTTTCCTGGAAGCTGTATTCAGTGACTCCCCCTTCCATCTTACTGACTGCCAACATCTGCATGGGAAGCTGGGAAACAGAATTATTATAACTGTGCGTGGTGTTGTCCCATTAGAGTGAAAAAGAGAAGTAAAATAACAGATAGGTAGGCAGGCTCTGCCCCTTTGTGATTCCTGGACCTTGTAACATGAGGAAATAGCTTAGTGACAGAGGCCCCAGGTCATGAGGGCACTTAGGGCACTGTGGAAGTATATCGGGACCCTGGAGAATGATGAGATTGAGCAAGCTGGGGTGCTTGTCTCGGCATAAGGGCACAGACCTTCGGAGCAAAGGCAGAAGCTTTCTTGGCCCTCCCCAGCTTTTGTGCCATCACACAGAAGACTCAGTTCAAGATCACAGAACATGAGGGCTAGACTTCACGGGGATGACATCTAGGGAGTTTCAGGGAACCCTGGTCCTGTGAGATCTGTTCTGTCTCAACCTTACGTTATAAAGGATTATGTCTGGTTTGAGCTAACAACTGTTCCGGAGCACCTGGTAGCCATGGGACACTCGAAGGCAAATGAAAGGACCCTGCCTGCCCTCAAAGGGCTGCCAGTCTAACAGACAGCATGCAATGAACACGTAATTAAATGCAATGTTTTGGCAGAGTCACAGGGTGGTGGCTCATGGACTCCCCAGCAGGGCAGCATTTGGTGTGCTACAGGTATAGAATGTGGGAGGTTTTGCCTCCCTAGTGGAATCAAGGCAGGCCCCCGAGAGGAGGCAGGGTTTGGACTGGTAGAAGCAGGATTTTTCCAGGCAGCAGGGAGAGCCTGAGAATGGATGGCACGTATAGCCCAAATTTAGAAGTTAGAGTGGTTTATCATCTAGGCTAAATTGCTGGTAGAGACGGAAATGCTTCCTTTTTACTCCTTATAAAGTCCTACCTGAACTCAGAAGGAGAGATTTGAAAAATTATTTATGGTAAGAATCACCATCTCACTTGCCTATAGGTTAGGCAGGAGGCATCAGCTGTCACAGAGGGCTGGGCAGACAAGGTCAGGGAGGGAGGCAGGCTGTGGCAAGCCGGAGAGCACATCTCGGTCTAAGGGAAGGCGTTGCTGGGCTCACATCACCAGAGCTTTTGACTTTTCCATCCTAAATATCTATGTAAGATTTCAATACGTATCTATAAATGTTGGCCATTTGAAAAGTAATTTTAAACACTGTGGATTCAATGAAAGCATGACTGCCCATCGACACCATTGGTGGGTGACTTCTGGTACGAGAGGAGGAGGTACCTGTTAAGAGAACTGCTATGACTCTTGGAAAGAAATAAATAATTGACAATGGCTCTAGCCAAGAAGATTCCTAACATGCTCTCAGACTGGAACCGGGCGAGGTCAAAACTATTGCCACACATCTGTCTCCGTGTGATAGGCTTTATGATTTTCCACCCTTTTGTTCTCTATAATTAAGGGCATTTGCATGAAAACCTGGGTTTTGTGACCTTACAGACTATTAAGTCCCTGCAGCCATCATTCCCAATCAGTGGCCAGGCTCGATTAGGGAGCCATGGTGACTGACCATGACACTGAGACCCACGTCTTCAAGTGGGGACCAGGCAGCCAGGGCACGGGGACTCAGACTGAGCCCTCTCTCTGCTCCCTCCCCTCCCAACAAATGCATGTAGTGATTAAAAATGCAGGAAGAAATGGAGAAAGCATTACACAATCTTTACTAGATTGTTTTTTTCTTTTTTGAAATGGATGAAGGCTATGCTGAAGCTCAAGAGATGGGACATGACTTGCCCAAGGTCACACAGCCAGAATTCATGTCTAGTCCTTCCTCGGAAGACAGAGTAGTGGGTTTGAGAGCTGTGGGGAGGTGGAGTTGGAGTCTCACTCTATTGCCCGGGCTGGAGTGCAGTAGTGCGATCTCGGCTCACTGCAAACTTTGCCTCCAAGGTTTAAGCAATTCTCCTGCCTCAGCCTCCTGAGTAGCTGGGACTACAGGTGTGTACCAAGATGCCTGGCTAATTTTTGTATTTTTAGTAGAGATGGGGTTTTACCATATTGTTCAGGCTGATCTTGAACTCCCGACCTCAGGTGATCCACCCACCTCAGCCTCCCAAAGCGCTGGAATTACAGGTGTGAACCACCGTGTCCGGCCGGATTTTTCTTTTTCAAATGTACCAAAAAATCCTAACAGCAACCTAATCATAAAAGATGATATTCTCCGCCTTTAGATTTCTCTGAGTATGTTCAGTCTTGCCAGCTAAATTTAACAGCATGCATTTTCTCTTGCTAACAACCCTTCTCTCTCTTCCTTCTACTTTGGTTTAAATTTTGCTTCATTATGAATTAATAATATTTATGCCATATGTTAAATCGAACCAAGTGCCCTTCTCAGGAGCACTTTGAAAAAGACATATTGGCTGGCGAGATATACACTCCTCTCAGTGCTCCCACGCAAATGGCAGAGGCTGAACTTGCTTTTCATCTGTTCTACCCACTCTCTCTCTCCAAGTTCCTTGAAGAGAACTAGAGGGAAGAAAATAATAAACACTCCAGTTGAATTTATTTCCAGTGTCCATCTCTTATAATGTGCTGCATAGATCAGCAGTTTTCGGAGTGAATTATGCTAATGCCAGTCTGGCCATCTTCTATTTTTCCTTTTCACCAAGAAATGAGAAATAATGAACTGTTCTTCTCTCGTCTAGACTTAACTCTCTCTCACCAGCTTTTCGTGTCACTTCCTCAGGAGGCACATGATAGTAGCGCATATTACCATGAATTAAGTGCCCCTTTTCTTTCTTTTTTAACATTTTATTTTATAATAATTGCTGGGGTGTGAAGCCATCTTTTTCCCCGAGAAATAGACATGATCTGATTGACTCTTCAGCTTGACAGCTTTCTTGGAGGGAGATGCGTTTTTGTCGTTCTCCTTCCTCTAGATTACTGATTTGGGGGCCATCTATGTAATTCACGAAGGGAAATTTTTACAAATGTATCCCACATCAGAATTTGATGTCAATTTGCATATGCTGTGTTTTTCATAATGGCAGCCCAGAAATTAAGCAGTTTGCCAAACCAGCTTTATTTCTAGGAAATGCAGCCGCTTCTCTGTACCACGAGCATTTTCTTCCTGTGAGATTCTCCCACGGGGTGACTTGTGATCCTGGGTCTCCTGAATGAGGGGAAGGTTTTTCTTCCTTTTTCCTTTCCCCTTCCACTCCCTTTTATCACAAGGAGATATTAACCTGCTTCATAAAGGGTAGCTGCGGGGGGTTTTAGTCTCTGAGAGGCAACATTGTGTGTTAGAATGCTCTAGAATAGGAGCGTAAGAGGCCTTGCTTCCCCTTCTGTCATTAACTCTTCAGTGATCTGATAATCTCCCCCACTTCTGTGATCATCCCTTTCCAGCAATATTGCATGCTTTGGATATCAATGGCCTTTCGAAGCCATAAATTTTAAACTGGAGTTGTCTCCTTGCCACTCCCCCACCAGATGTTTATGTAGTGTGGTTTTAAAAAAGTAAATATAGATCATTTGTTAGCTTTCATGTTATAGAACCCTCTCCAGAAAAAGAAAAATAAAAAATCAAGAAGCTTCTTTTCTGAACAGAGAAGGAGAAATACAAAAGAAATTCTATAAATAGGATTTTATGGAGTGGAAAAAGTTGGTTCCTATATTTCCCATGAGATGTCAGTAGTTAAGAGGAAATGAGAATGATCATTTCAAATCTTTCTATACTTGGACTCCTAATGAACTTAAATGATTTGTGAGTCTTTCCCATCATATGTGCCCAAATTCCTTTAATTCTGGAAAAAAAAAAAAAATCCAGACTATTTCTTGAAACTGGTTCTGCATCAGAGAGGAAGGATGGGAACTGCCATTTGCCACTTCCCCATGTGCACCAGGCACTGAGCTAGTCCTTGAAAGAGCCTTGTATGGTGAGCGGCTTTATCCTCATGGTACAAATCTCAGTTTCCTAATGTCAATGTAGACAGCCTCCGTGACTTACACAAGGTCACACAGCAAAGCCAAGATCAAACTCATGTGCATTTGCCTCCAAAGCTAGTCTTTTCCATGTACATTTCTAACCCATCCTTTCCTAGAAACTTTTCTGGCTTCTCATGGTACCCTATTTCTTGGACTTTTCTTCCACTGAAGAATTTATGGGCCATTTTAAGAACTGCATCCCCAGGCATAAGAGAAAACTGTTCTCAATGATTAGGAGCCACCAAGGCTTCACATTTTTACCCCAGACTCTGAGATCACGTACAGTCTCTGAGAGCGGTATCCAAGGCCCATTCAGCTCTTCACTGCTCAGAATACTGCCTCCACAGAGACGGCACAAATACATTCACATTAAGTGACAGATGGGATGAAAAATTCATTTCAAAGTCTTGATATCTTGATTGTTGAAGTCATTCATTTCCTGTTTGAGTTTATGGAGAATGTTTGGTAACCACAGGGCAAATCCATGGTATGGGACTCTCAGCCCGAGCCCCATATCCCAAAGCTTGCAACAGGAGTGCTTTAGAGGCCCCAACCCTACTGGTCCCTGGCCTGAGACCTGGTTTCTTGATTCCTGAATTCCTCCTGCAGCCCTGGACTAGGCCACCTCCCCACAACTCCCAAACCTACTACTCTACCATCCAAGGGAGAACTAGATGTGAATTCCGGCCATGTGACCTTGGGCAAGTCACGTCCTGTCTCTTGAGCCTTAGCATACCCTTCATCAAAATGGGACTAGGAATACCACCCTTAAAGAATGGTTAAAATCCAGACAGCTAATAAGCAGGAAAAGCCCTGGCATACAGATGGTGCCCAAGAAATGCCTACAGTATCAAAATTCTTCTAAAGCATTTGCATTTCCTGCCTACCGCAGCCAGCATGGATCCCTCCTCTGTCCCAGCAGCAGACGCTGCAATCAACTCTATTTGCAGGCATCACTAGGGAGAAAGAGTTACCTTGGAAAGCGAATAAATGGAGAATTTTTTTGGTAAATTATGGCTCCTGCTAAAGGTTTGACACTTCTATTTTCTACCTGTCAGAAAACAAAAAAAATAATAACTATATACCAGTGGTCAGTTTGGTTCCCCTTTTAATACTCCATTAACCCACAGAGCAAGCCAGGCAGGGCTTCCTCCTGTCTTGTGGAAGAGCAGGTAGCCCAGAGGACACTGATATGATAATTAGAGGACACTGTGGCCATTCCTAATGAAGCTTTGTGAATTAGCAATGCAGGCTGCTGGAATACCTAGGGAGAGACTGGGACATCATGCCCCACAGAACCCACTAGGTAGCCGTCTTGGCGACAAGTGACGTGAAAACCTCGGTGTCCATTGACAAGTGGTTACTGGGGCCCAATAACTGTGTGGTGATGTGCTTTGAAGTCTGCCGCCGTGACTTGTGATTGAAATACGGAACAGGAGCCCAGGAGGAAGCAGGATGTGCATTGACGGCCTGGGAAATACAGGCGGGAAGAAAGGAAGGAAGGAGGGAGGAAGGGGGCGAGAAAGTGTGCTGGCATACAAGGAGCAGCAGCCTCGTCTGGGCACCATGCTGGGCACATGCCCAGCCGCTGTCGTTAGGGGTGTGCTTGGGTTTGGAGAGGGGCCTCTGATGCCCAAACCCTGCTTGCCCATCAACCCCTCCCCTGTCTGGTCCCTAACAGAGCTATTCACACAGGAGATAATGACAAATAGGAAATCAAAGAGCCACTTCATCATTAGCTGAGGCAGGGGATGTGGATTCATTTGAAAAGTTGAAAGCAGCATTGAATGTAGTTCAGCCAACCTGACAGCTGGCCCAGAGGCCTAGCTTTCAGGATTCCCTGGACAAATCCAGCCCAGAGCAGGGGTGCACCCAGACAAGCCAAGGACTGCTTCCAGTCTGAACAGAGAGCCCAAGCCCAGTACACAGACATTCCGGCTGGTGCGCTCCATTTCTCCAGAATGGGCGGGGTCACTCACTGAAAGTTTCGCTCTAGGCAGCCTCTGGGGTGGGATGGTTCTGGCTCTAGAAGAAAAGGGAAAAGGGAGAGAGAGTTGTGGAAGGGAACTCGCAATTGCTGTGGACCTACCAGGCGACAAGCACCATGCTGTGTTCTTGGCATATACTCATTGCCCCAGAAATCTTGTGGGCAGGTATTATCATTTTCATTTTGGAGCCCAAGAAATAAAAGCACGGAAGGTTTAAGTAAATTCCATGCAGTCACACAGCTAGAAAACGTTCCAGTCAGGATTTAAATCCTAATCTGTCTGATGCCTAAATCATGCTCTTTTCAGCATACAAGGCTGCTGTCCCCTTCACATGTCCAGACCAAAAAAAGGCTGGGGAGGGGTAGGAGGATTCTAAACACCCCTGCTGTGACCTAGACAGGGAGTCCCAATGCTGACCTCAGACTGAAAACCTGGTGACTGTGGCCTCCCTGCTCCTAAGCAAGCGGAACATCCGAAGCTCAGAGGCCTGCCCCCTTCATCCTCCTGTCATTTCCAGGTGACTCCCCTAAAGTCAGGAACAAGGAACCTCCCCAGCGATGCCACGTCAGCCCACACAGAGGAGCGAGGACCCAGCCTGTGCTGTTCTGCTCTATAAATCTTGGGCTTAGTGTGGCTGATCTGGGGCTTATGTAGAATCATCTGGTGACAGATTAAGATGGGTAAAATATAGAAGCCTTGAACTCTTGTCCATAGATTTGTACACAGGGACTCATCTGGTGAGCCTTTCCAGGGGGAATTGCTCCTGGACAGCAGTGATGGCTTCAGCCTGTACTGGTAACATGCTGTCATCCTCGGGTCATCTGAGCATGACACTGTCAGCCACCTGGACACTGGCTGGAGAGGGCAGTGCTGAGGGCCCAGCTTTCCCTCCCCCTCCTGGAGACTATGAGATGGGAAGATGAGGACACGAGCATGGGGGTATTTCTTGTGTGGAGTTCGTTCCCATTTGGAGCAGGCAGGGACCCACATTGCCATGTAAGGTCGGGCTGATACACAATGACTGTAATAAAGATCACCTGTTTTATAGGTGAGGAGACCAAGATTCAAGAAGGTGAAATGGTTTAACCAGGGCCATGCTGCTTCCAAGTGGCAGAGCCAGGCTACAACTCAAGACTTGCCCTCCTAGCTAGGCGTGGTGGCTCATACCTGTAATCCCAGCACTTTGGGAGGCTGAGGCGGGTGGATCATCTGAGGTCAGGAGTTTGAGACCAGCCTGGCCAACATGGAGAAACCCTGTCTCTAATAAAAATACAAAAATTAGCCAGGCATGGTGGTGGGTGCCTATCATTCCAGTTACTCAGGAGAGCTGCTTGAACCTGGGAAGTGGAGGTGGCAGTGAGCCAAGATTAAACCACTGCACTCCATCCTGGATGACAGAGCAAGACTCTATGTCAGAAAAAAAAAAAAAAAAAAAAAAAAAAAAAAGACTTGCTCTCCTAAAGTTCTTGCTCTTTCCAGCCCATTAGACCCCTAACTAACCAAATGGCTGAACTTACAGGAATGCAAGGATCTAACCTTGCTTACATCACCAGCCGTCTCTCCCACTGTTCTGTGCCAGACACCCTTCAGTAGTTCCAGCTGTGGTAAGGGAGGACATTCTAGACCCGGAACACAATCCAAGCAAAGACAATATCTTAGTCCGTTCAGGCTGCTAGAACAAAAATGCCACAGCCTAGGTGGCTTAAACAACAATTTATTTCTCATGGTTCTGGAGGCTGGGAAGACCAAGATCAAGGTGCTGGTAGATCCAGTGTCTGGTGAGGACCCACGTCCTGGTGTGCAGACAGCCACCTTCCTCTATGTTCACATGGTGGAGAGCAGAGAGGAAGCAAGCTCTCTAGTCTCTCTTCCTAGAAGAGCACTATTCCCATTCCCAAGGGTGCCACTGTCATGACCTAATCACCTGTCAGAGGCCCCACCTCCTAATGCCATCACGTGGGAGGGAGAGGATTTCAAACTATGGATTTGGGGAAGACAAACATTCAGTCCCTAACGGGAGTGGAGGAGAGATAGACAGGACAGGCTTCAGCCTGGCAGTGACATGTCACTTCCCATTGTTGGCAGGAACTGCAAACTCAGCAGCAGCAGCCTGTCCATGGCTGCTGTGGACATCCTCTACATTGACATCACACGGAGGTGGAACTCCATGACCCTGGACCAGCGGGACTCAGGTACCTGAAACATTCCTCTGCCGTGGCCTGTGGGGTCCTGACAGGTGTGGGTGGCACATTTCCTGTTCCTTCTTGTCAAGGGTCCAGATGGGGTGCAGACGGGGGAAGAAGATGACCCCATCAGATCAAGACATTATCCCAGGGACTGAGCGGAATTTCAATCCTGGAGCACTGTATGCTTCCAAATTCTCGTGCTACCACTGGCCATTCCTTGCCTTTGCTTAAGGCTCAGATTCCATCCATACTGGGAATGCTCAGTTATTCATCCATTCGTTCACCCCTCACACACATTTCCTGAGCATATGCTGGGCCCAGCCCTGGGTGGGCTGGAGGGTGTAGTGCTTGGTTCTCGTCTTGAAGGAACTCTATAGCATCGAGAGGCAGGTGAGAAAATGATGCTAGGTAGTAGGGTGCTGGCTGGGATGGAGGGCAGCTCAGAGGAGCTATCCAGGAACCCAGCAGAGGAGCTCCTCATCCAGGGAGGACCAAGGAAGACTTCAGGAGAAGGGTGTGTGGCATCAGATGGTGAACAGGGCTGGGACGGACACTCTGGCAGGGCTATTGCTTGGCCTTGGCATGACACAGGAGAGGCTGTTGAGCTTACACCATACCAAGTAGCCCAGGTGGGGAGGAACAAAAAGGGACATGACAAGGGGTAGAGATGAGGTTACAGGAGCTGTCAAAGCCTTGAATGCCACACAAGAAAATTTGATCTTGATCCTCTAGGTTCTGTGGCAAAGCATTCTGTGAGAAGAACCCACCTTCAGGTAGATGAGTTTCCAAACTTTTTCCTCACAGAGGGTGTTTCTCTCTCTCTCTCTCTCTTTTTTTTTTTTTTTTTTTTTTTTGATGGAGTTTTGCTCTGTTGCCCAGGCTGGAGTGGTGCAATGGTGTGATCTTGGCTCACTGCAACCTCTGCCTCCCAGGTTCAAGCAATTATCCTAACTCAGCCTTCCAAGTAGCTGGGATTACAGGTGCAAGCCACCACACCTGGCTAATTTTGTATTTTTTTAGTAGAGACAGGATTTCACCATGTTGGCCCGGCTGGTCTTGAACTCCTGAGCTCAAGTGATTTGCCTGCCTCGGCCTCCCAAAGTGCTGAGATTATAGGCACGAGCCACTGCATCCAGCCCAGAGGGTGTTTTTCTAAAAAAAATTATCAGAACCATAACTGACATTTGTCCAGCTCATCACCAAACCTCAAGGTCCTTTCATGCATATTTCCTCATTAAATGTCCCCATGAACCAGTTCAGTAGGCATTATGAGTCTCATTTCGCAGATGAGTAAACTCCAGCTCAGGTGACAGAGATCACATAGGAACCGTGAGCCCGCAGCACCCTGGCACCCATGCCACCTCCTCTTCCGGCTGCCTCCCTGCAAAAAGGGAGGCACCGGGTCGTGAGGGGTGGGGCAGCTTGGTCCTGTGAGTTGGTGGAGACAACATGAAGTCAGATTGGGAGATCCAGATTAGAACTGATTATGCCATTTCTTGCCTCTGTCAGCTTGAAAAGCCATTCCACCTCCTAATCTCCAGTTCCTCATCTGTAAAATGGCACCAACAATCCCTGCTCTCCAGGGCTGCGCTGAGGTCTTTGGAGTCCTTGCTGATGGCACAAGGCAGTTTATCTTATTAGTGGACACCCCTTGGGGAGAATCCTGGGGGCAATCTGCCTGGCACCTGCTGTACCCCTAGCCAATCCTGCCCTATGCCCATGTAGGCCAGAAACTTCCCAACCACAGAGACACAGCAGGTTCTTCCTGCAGGGCACCGGTGCTCAGGCATCATTTGCAGCTTGGCTTCCTGTTTAGTAATGATGCTCCCGGCTGCCAGTTCTTGGCCCTTATATGCCAAGCACTCTGCAGGCACTTTACGTATGCAGCACCGGCTAGAATTCTCCTAGAGGTAGATATGATTAGCTCCATTGTTCAGAGGAGGAAACTGAGGCCCAGAGAGGCATGGCTGGTGGATAAGGTTCAAACACCAACCCTCCGGAGCCTCTTCCAGGTTGCCTTCTCCCCCTAACTGGTCCTACAGTGAGACCACCATCAAGCTCCCTGCAGCTCCCCTTTCTTTAAGTCAAAAGCAAAACCCAGGAAATACCAGCAGTCATTGAATCAACAAGGTGAGTGCTTCTGTGGCATCTCTGCAGTTGGCAGCTCCCTTACAGCCCTCCCTGGCAACCAGGAGAGGCATGAGAAGGAGCATCTTCGTCTTCAGGAGAAGTAGGCAGATTAATTATCATTTCGAGGGCTGAGAGTGCTCATGTGACAACGGAGCGGCGGCACTTTCTGCTGACGCCTTCAGAAAGCGGAGAAGTGTTTGCTCTGTGAGCTGAATGTGGGGAGTCATCCAGGATCCTGTGGAGGGGGCCAGATGAGGGGGTGGGGGTGGCCGTGGAATTATTAAATATTGAAATTGATCAGGAGTAGCAGCAGGAAGCTATTTATCATGTTTTATTGCTGCAAACTAGCATTACCATCTGGCCCATTGTTAATTCTGAGTAGTTTTTCATGTTTTGTTTGCCTCTTAAATTGCTCCTGGTAAGCGGAATCCACAGGGGCTGTCCGAAGTTCAAGCTCCGGTGAGGTTTTCTGGGGTCTGCCAGGGTCTCTGCATTCTGCTGACCAAGCTATGGAAATGAGAAACATACTTATTTTTAGCACATACTGATAAGCAAATTCAGGGCTGGGATCTCCCCGGCCTTTCGCCAGACCTCAGCCCCTGACTAGGTGGAGTGGTCATCGCCGATAGTAACAGCATTTTGAGATTACTTCATGTGTGCACATATCACTGCAAATTCCCATGCCAGGCCTTCCAGGTAGGCAGCAGTACCGGCTTTTACAGATGAGCACCCCGAGGTCCCAAGAGCAAAAGTGACTTGTCTGAACTCCCACAGCCAGGGAGTAGCAAAGGAAGGCAAGATTTGAACTCAAGCCTCCTACCCCCTCACCCAGGGTGCTGTTCCCCCATCCAAGGCTACACCAAACACTGCTTGTTCCATGACGCAGAGGGGGCGGGGCTCGTGAGGCAGGAGTCAGAGGGGATGGCAGCAGCAGGAGGCACTCACAGAGCCTGTGCTGGGACGATAGAACTGGAGCAGAGAGGGTTCCTGTCCAACCACCAATCTCCCCTTCCTCCATCCTCGGAGTTTTCATCACTCCTGGAAGGAATAACAGGGCCTGGGGTCTAGGAAGTGGGCCTGGGCATGAAAGCCAGGCATGGGAAGCCTTTTGTGCCCATGGTCTCAGGAGCCACTGCTGGTGCCAACCAGGGCCCAGCTCTTGCCTCCTTCCCAAGGCTGGTCCAAGCCCCTGATTCTCAAGGAGAGGGGCATCTGGAGACAGCCACCTTCTTAGGACCACTCAGGAAGCTACTAAGTAGCAAAAGAAGAAGTCTGTGGTTGAGTGGTCATTCTTCCTTTTGCCGAGTATCAGCAGAAAAGCCAGAGGGTCTTCTTTTCATGCCTCCATGGTGTGGAGCCAAGGGGTTCCCAGGCTCTCAGATCCAGTTAGGTACTGGCTGGAGGCATGGTGCCATGCTGAGGGAGACAGCGTTCCCCATCCCACAGCTGCTGGGGGGCAGAAAAGGAAGAAACCTGTGAAGAATGGTAGAGCCCAGGTTCTCATGCTCAGAGAACACATACTCACTCATTCATTCATCCACTCAACCAACAGCTCATGAACGTGTTACCAGGTATTGGGCCCTGCAGAGATATAAAGATAAATTATGTAAAGATCCTACCCTCTTAAGGAAAAAAAAGAGACCACTTACTGAACATTTATATGGGACAGAAATAAAAAATGCTTGCTGTGCATTACCTCATTTGCTTCTCATACCATCCTGTGAGATAAGCATTGTTATTCCCATTCAACAGATGAAAAACCTGAGCCTCAAAGAGGTAAAATTACACAGACATGACAAGAGTGACCGTGGGGGCTGGTAGCAGCGGCTCATGCCTATAATCCCAGCACTTTGGGAGGCTGAGATGGGAGGACTGCTTGAGGCTAGGAGTTCAAGACCAGCCTGGGCAACGTAGCATGACCCCCATCTCTATACAGAATTTAAAAATTCACCAGGCATGATGGCACTTGCCTATAGTCCCAGCTACTTGGGAAGCCAAGGCAGGAGGATTACCTGCACCCCAGAGTTCAAAGCTGCAGTGAGCTACAGTTGTGCCACTGCACTCCAGCCTGGGCGACAGAAAGAGATCCTGCCTCTAAAGAAAACGTTACAGTGGGGACCCTATTATTTGAATAAAAACCAGTCTAACTTCAGAGCCTACTTCCCTTTCCATTATACCCAGTGTCTCTCAGTCACAAATGAATCTGACATACCGTTGACAGTTGCAGTAGTATACGACCAGAGCTATCTCGGGGGAGGAACAGAGGAGCATTGCTGTGAGGGTTAAGAGAGAATGTATACGAGGCACGTAGGATGCTGTGACCCAGAAAAGCCACCCACTGTGTGTTCTGTATCCTCGAGGGCCTAGCACATGGCCTGGAACGTGCAGAGCATCTCGCCCAGTGCCCAGTGAGTATGTGATGAGTGGACAAATGTAAAAATAAAAGATGCCCTGTGTCCTCAAAGCAGGGTGTGCTGAGTGTGAGAACCTTAGAGTAGAGGCGGTCTCTTTGACAGGGTCTCCCTCCCCTCCTCTGCATGCCCAGTTGGACTGGATCATCACTCATACCCAGTGCCTGCTGTGTTAAAACGCTGAAGCGTCTTCCCCTCTCCTGAAGCCAGTCAGGCTTTCCTTTTGCCCTAATAAGACTTTGGTGCCCACTGAAGGGGTTAACCAGATCCCTGATGCTTGAGACTTCTATGAACAAAAATAACGTGCAAAAGAGGACCTTGTTATTGAAATGGAGAAGAAAAAATGGTGCTTCAAATAATTCGGAAAAAAAATCAAAACTAGTGAGAAAAAGCAGGCACATTATGAAATCTAAACCTCAAATAATCCTTTTAAATAAGTTTGCTTTTGATTGTTTGTTTTGTGCTTTATTGGACCTCAGGTTCATAGAATTAGATTAACCATCACCCTTGGTTCATGAGACACTTCCATCATGATCCATGTGTAGCCCACTTTTATTTAGTTAGCTTTTTAAATTAGCTATTTTTAATAATGGAATAGGCATCCACAAACTCACTGCTCACAACAAAAGCTAGGACTTGACAATGACCTACACCTAATATGTGGCTCTCCCCACCTAAGGAACTCTCCATCTGCACCCTGGGTTCATCATTCTCTAAGTGGGCTCACCTTCACCTCTGTCAGAATGTCAATGACTATTCCAGAGCTTGATAGAATTTACTAACATGTAGCTTACGCTCTCCAGCATGCCAATATATTGCCATTTAAAAAGAAAGAAAGAAAGAAAAGAAAGAAAGAAAGAGAGAGAGAGAGACAGAGAGAGAGAAAGAAAGAAAGAAAGAAAGAAAGAAAGAAAGAAAGAAAGAAAGAAAGAAAGAAAGAAGGAAAGAAAGAAGGAAGAAAAGTATTTTAATTTCCAACTCTAGAATTTCCAGCAGGACACAGAACTCTAAATGAGAGTTTTATCAGCAAAACTAGGATGTTGTAGCCGTCGAGTAGCCCTCTCGTTGCCCAGAATGAAATAAAGAAACAAATTTGTCAGTGAAGATGCATTTATTTCATGTAAATTATACTCACGAGCTCCTTCTTATCATGGAGACTTTGCCCTCAACTCTTTCCAGAGTGGAATTTCACATCTCCATGGTAAGAGATGAGTACAGAATCAAGATTAGGCAATTAAAGACAAAATCACTGGTGTCAGCTGTGAGAGACAAACATTTTACTTGCAAAGGTAGCATTTGAGCTGGGCAACCGGCATCCTGTCCATCTAACGAAAGACCAACATCTGGGGGCTTCTGAACTTTGTTTACTTCGAAGCCAGATGTTTTTGCTATTTTAAGAGATAAGCTAAAGATTCCTCTCAGTAACCAAAGGGAACATGAGAGCAAAGGAAGAAAAAACTGACTGTGGCGACTTCCCCACCTCCCCTTTCCATGAGAGCTCAAGCACCACACACCCCTTGCTTGGAGAGGGAAATCTAAGAATGGCATTGTTTACTGTCTGACATATGCTGAGTACTCTTTGACCAAGATAAGAAACATTTCTTCCACTGCTTGATGAGCTACATGCCTGCCTTCTGAGCTACGTGCCCACCTCTGGGGGACTGCCTTGGTTTGACTTGCTATATACCCAAAGCCACAGGCTTCAGAATCAGACAAACTGGGTTTTCAATCTGAGCTTGGTCACTTGCTAGCTATGTGACCTCAAGCAAGTTAGGTAACTTCCTCCAAGCCTCAAGTTCATCATGTGTAAAGTGGAGATAATAATGGTGCGTGCCTCATGGAAACACTGGGATGGATGAAATGAAACATAACATGGAAAGCGCTCAGGGTCCTGTCTGCCCATGGAAAATGCTCAGGAAGCAGGGCTGCCCCTAGTATGATCCCATTGCTCCTATGCACTCCTTTCTCAAGAAGTGCTTCCGGGGCACCTACCCCTGCCAGCCGCTTTGCAGGTGCTGGCAACAGAGATGGAAGAAGGGCCTGCCTCACAGTCAGATGAGAGGGTTGGGACGTGGCCACAACAGACTCCCTTGGTGGCCGACAGAGTGCCAGGCCCTCCTCATTCCACCCTGGTGACAGTGGGGACAGTGAGGCTGGCGAAGGCAGAGGAAAAGCGGCGCTGGCAGCCTCCGCCATGAGTATGGGAAGCCAGAGCCCTGCCTCCTTTAATCACTTGCAGACCTACGCTGGCCCTGAGCTACCTGCAGTCACTGGTGTCACAGTTCCAACCCCAGGGAGAGCACTGGCGCATTTGAGGGCCTTGAGAGCTGGACCTCTGTCTGCTCTGAGTCCCCACACTCATCACTAGCCTCATACTCGCTCCAGCCAGAGGGGTCAGCCCCCTCGGGCCCCCACCTCTGCAGGAACCCCCTCTCCTTGCTCACCACCACCCAGTCCCCCTTCCTCACAGAGCCTCCCCCAGTGCTCGGGCTGGGCCCAGCACCCTCTCACTTGCTCCACAGCACCCAGCACTGCCCTTGACCACAGCACACATCGAATACTGTGAATGAACCTGGACATCTGCCCCTGACGTGAGACCAACATTCAGGAAGCAGAGCTGTTCCCGCCTGCCTGAGGCCAAGCACTGAGCCTGGCATCTAGCAGGTGCTCTGCAAACACAGGTCTCAGGGACCAGGGCTCAGCCCCGGCAACCTGCTGATCCCGTGGTTTCTGAGCCTCATGACCATCTCTCACCGAATTCCCTCAGTCACTGACTGCAAGTCTTTTGACACCTCTGCTCCTTCAGCTGGAGTGAACCCCAGCTGAAATGTATTTGGTTAAAGAATCACTGAAATATTGAAGAGTATTTTTATTTGGAATGTTGAGGGCAGCCTCCCTTATACGTAAACATGGTTGCCCCCTCCCCCTGAAATACAGGAGGCCACAGATAAGTAGGCCCGTTTCGCGCAGAGGCTCGTGCGAGGTGTCTGGCACGAACGACGTTCTTCAGCCTTGAAATTATCTCACAGTCAGATGGGCCTCTCTGGATGTGTGCCCTACATGCTTACAAAACAGTTGGCATCAGAATTATTTTTAATAAAAGCAAGTGAGCCAGCAGAAATGCCAGGTCCACCTCCCCCTCGCTCACCCAGACCCTGATCTCCAAGCCCTGCTAAAGCCACTTCTCCCCGAGTAGTGCTGCCAGGCAAGGTGTGGTCACACCCACTGCCTCTTTGTCGGGCGAGCACCTGTCCTTCCTCATCCTCAGTCACCTCGAGGGTGGAGAGAATAGGACCTCTCCCTATCATCTGGCCTCATCCCCCAAAAACAGACAAAGCCGGGAAAGCTGAATTCTTTTGGATGTAGGCCTCCCCTCTCCCCACACTTGCTGCTCACCATCCCCAGATCTTTCAGGAATGGCAGCCACAGCATCCAGCATTGTGTAGAAAGCCAGCAGCTGAGTCAGACAGACTGGGTTTCTATACTCTGCTACCTGCCATTGGGAAGCCCTGAGAGGGGGCACTGCACCTCTGGGAGCCTCAGCGTCCTTTGAACCAGGGCCAGTGACATCTACCTTGGGGCACTGTCAGGATTTAGTGATGAAGTACACACCCGGCCCAAACTGTAGCTCCTTTTCTGTATTAGCCATCCTTCCTGGTGGGTGTAGGTGTTATAGACCACAACCCGTTTCCAAACCCACTTGTCCACACTGTGCACACACTTCCAGTGAGCTCTACCACAACCCTATCTACAAGAGGAGGAAACCAAGGCTTAGAGGGCCAGAAACAGATCGACAGGCAGGCAGGGGCAGAACAGGAGCCATGCCCCAGTCTCAGTCCTGGGCTATCTTGCACAGTGACAACAGTCACAGGCACATGAAAATGTGAGCCGCGTGCCGGCTCTCAGATGCTCCCAGGCCCGAGAATTGGGCAGAGCTGTGTTTAGTAGCACGGTCTGGCCCCTGGTTTTGGCTCAGTCTGGTGTTAACAACAGCAGCGTGTCCAGGGAGCTCGTGGGCTGTGAGGGCTTTCCCTGACACCCCCTCATCTGTTCCTCCCCGTCCTGGAAGTCAGTAGAATGTTTGTACACACTTTACTGTTGCAAAACACAACACTTAACCCTCCCAGCTGCCCTGAGGGAAGGAATTTCCCTTATCCCAGAGTTAGGGCTGTGGGAATAAGGATGTTGGGAAGTTAGGGGCCGTCTCCAACGGCCCCTGCAGTGCTCAGGCCGGGATCCAGGCCTCCTGACTTTCTCCAGCGCCACTGCCAGTGACTGACACCAACCCCAGCTGCATTTATCAAGCAGCGAACACAGGTCAGGTGCTCTAAAAGCCTTTTTAAAAAAATTAACAAGCTTAATGTTTTTAGAACATATAGTTACAGAAAAATTGGGCAGATAGTATGGAATTCCCATACACTCCCCCAACCCCATGCACACAGTTTCCTTACAACAGCATCTTGCATTATCTTGCTGTTATAATTAATGGAAAAACCTTGGTATATTATGACCGACTCAAGTCTGTAGTTTGCATTAAGGTTCACCCTGTGTTGTACAGTTCTGTGGGATCTGATAAATGCATAATGTCACATATCCACCATTACAGTACCATACAGAACAGTTTCACTGCCCTAAAAACTCCCTGTGCTCCTCCTGTTCAGCCCTCCCCACTGAGCCCCTGATCTTTTCACTCTCTATAGTTTAGCCTTTTTCAGAAAGTCATATTGTTGGAGTCATATAGTATCCTTTTCAGACAGGCTCTTTTCACTTAGCAACGTGCATTTCAGGTTTCTCCATGTCTTTTTACGGCTTGCTAGTTCATTTCTTTTTATCTCTGAATAATAGTCCACTGAATGGATATGCCACAGTTTGTTCATCTGTTCACTTAGGTACAAGGCGTACTCAGATGCACCTTGGTTGCTTCCAGTTTTTGGCAATCATGATTAAAGCTGCTATAAACATTTGTGTGTGGGTTTTGTGTGGACATAAGTTTGTAACACCATTGGGCAAATACCCAAGGATGTGATGATTGGATCGTATGGTGCAATGGTTAATTTCAGTGTCTACTTGACTGGAATAAGGAATACCTAGAGAACTGGTAAAGCATTAGTTCTGGGCGTATCTGTGAGAGTGTTTCCATAGGAGATTGGTGTGTGAGTTGGTGAACTTGATGGGGAAGAATCACTCTCAATGTGAGTGGGCACCATCCAATCAGCTGGGGGCCCAAATAGAACAAAAAAGGCAAAGATGACTCTTTCTCGTTTCTCTTGTCCCCCACCTCTCCACTCCTCTGCCGCCGCTCCCTCCTGGAGCTGGGACGCTCTTCTTCTCCTGTCCTTGGACATCAGAACTCCAGGTTCTCTGGCCTTTGGACTGCAGGACTTACACCAGGTCTTCCCCTCACCCCCACTCCCCCAACCCCAGCTTCTTAGGCCTTAGGCCTGGTGCTGAGAGTCACATCATTGGCATCCTTGGTTCTGAGGCTTTTAGATTTGGACTCAGCCACACCACTGGTTTCCTAGGGTCCCCACATTAAAGATGGCCTGTCGTGTGTGGGACGTCTCAGCCCTGAGCCAACTCCCGTAGTAAATCCCCTCTCACATATTCATATCTATTAATATCTATCTCTGTATCTATATCTATCTCTCTCTCTCTCTCCATATATATGCAGTGAGTCTTCCATATCCATACATCCTACATATGCAGATTCAAATCAGCCATGGATTGATAGTTCTTTTAAAGAAAAATTAAAAAAAAAATAACAATTTAAAAAATACAAAGTAAAATAACCGCATAACAGTTACATAACATTTACATTGTGTTAGGTATTATAAGTAATCTAGAGATAATTTAAATTATACAGCAGGATGTGCATAGGTTATATGCAAATACTACACTATTTTATATAAGGAACTTGAGCATCTGCAGAATTCGACATCAGCGAGGGTACCTGGAACTGATCTCCTGTGGATGCTGAGGGATGCCAAACTGTCTTCCAAAGTAGTACCATTTTGCATTCCTAGAAGTAATGAATCAGAGTTACTTTTGCCCCACATCCTTGGCAACACTTAGTACACTCAGCTTTTTGGATTTAGCCATTTTGATAGGTATGTAGTGCCACCTCATTGTTTTATATTGCAATTCCTTAAAGACATTTGATGTTGAGTATCTTTTCATGTGCTTATTTGCCACCTATATATCTTCTTTGATGAGGTGTCTGTTCAGAACTTTTGCCCATGTTTTAATTGGGTTTTTTTTTTATTGTTGAGTTTTAAGAATTATTTGTATATTTTGAAGACAAGTTCTGTATCAGATATATATTTAGCAAATACTTTTCTCCCAGTCTTTGGCTTGTCTCACTTTCCTAACAATGTATTTTCAGAGGAGAACTTTTTAATTTTAATAAAGTTCAACTTAATTTTTTTCCTTCATGGATCTTGCTCTTGGTGTTGTGTCTAAAATTTTATAGCCAACCCAAAAGTCATCTAGATTTTCTCCAATATTATCATCTAGAAGTTTTGTAGTTTTGTATTTTACACTTAGGCCTGGGATCCATTTTGAGTTCATTTTTGTGAAAGGTGTAAGGTCTGTGTTTAGATTATTTTATTTATTTATTTATTTATTTTACATATCAGTGCACAATTGTGCCAGCACAGTTTGTTGAAAAGACTAACCTCCCTGCATTGAATTGCATTTACTCATTTGTCAAAGACCGGTTGGCTATATTTATAAGGGTCTACCAAGACACTCTATTCCATTCCATTAGTCTAGTTCCAATTCTTTTACTAATATTATACTATTTTGATTATTAGAGCTTTATAGTAAATTTTGGAATTGGGTAGTGTCAGTCCTCCGACTTTATTCTTTTTCTTCTTCAGTGATATGTTTACAATTCCGGTCTTTTGTCTTTTCATGTAAGTTGTAGAATTAGTTTGTCAATATCCACAACATAACTTGCTGGGGTTTTCATTTGGATTGTGTTGAATCAAATTAGAAAAAACAATGGTGATCTTCCTATTCATGAACATGAAGTAGCTCTTCATTTATTTAGATCTTCTTTTATTTATTTCATCTAAGTTTTGTAGTTTTCCTCATATAGATCTTGCACATATTCTGTTAGATTTATACCTAAATGTTTTATTTGGTGATAATGTGAATGATGTTATGTTTTTAATTTCAAATTCCAGTTGTTCATTGCTAATATATTAAAAATTTGACTTTCCTATAATAACCTTGTATCCTTCAACCATACTACAGTCATTTGTTACTTCAGGAGATTTCCTTGTCAATTCATTGGGATTTTCTACGTTGACAATCCATTGAACAAAGACAGTTTTATTTCTTCCTTTCAAATCTCTATAACTTTCATTTCCTTTTCTTGTCTTATCGCTTAGCTATGACTTCCAGTATAATGCTGGACAGGAGTGGTGAGGGGGAGCTTTTTGTTTCTGATGCTAAGAGGAAAACATCTAGTTTATTTCCATTAAACTATAGGATTTTGTAGATATTGCTTTATCAAATTGATGAAGTAATTGCATTGGTCATGGTATATGATTCCTTTTTTTTCTTTTTTTCCCCTTAGCAATAGTATCTTGCTCTGTTGCCCAGGCTGGAGTGCAGTGGCACAATCTTGGCTCTCTGTAGCTTCAGAGTCCTGGGCTTATCCTTCTGCCTTAGCCTTCTGAGTAGCTAGGGCTACAGGTGTGTGCCACCACGCCTGGTTAATTTATTTTTAAAATTTTTTTTGAAGAGACAGGGTCTCACTGGATTGCCCAGGTGGTTTCAAACTCCTGGACTCAAACAATCCTCCTCCCTTGGCCTCTTAAAGTGTTGGAATTACATTGGTGCCCAGCCTGTGATTCAATTTGCTGATATTTCGTTGAGGGTTTTTATGTCAATGCTCAAGAGAGATATTGGTTTGTAGTTTTTCTTTCTGGTAATGTCATTATCTGGCCTAGGTATTAGGGTAATGCTGGCCTCATAGAATGAGTTAGGAAGTTTTTTCTCTTCTTCTGTATTCTGGAAGAGATTGTAAAGAATTTGTATCATTTCTTTCTTAAATGTTTGTTAGAACTCACCAATGAACCTATCTGGCATGGTGCTTTCTTCTTTGAAAATTTATTGATTATTCTCTTTAATAGATAAAGGCCTATTCAAATTATCTGTTTTTTCTTGTGTGAGTTTTCATAAATTGTTTCTTTCAAGAAATTGGTCTATTTCGTCTAATCAAATTTGTAGACATAGACTTATTCATAATATTTCTTTATTTTCTTTTTAGTATCCATGGGATCAGTAGTGATAGTGATGATCCCTCTTTGATTTCTGATATTAGTAATTTGTAATTACTAATTAGTAATCTGAGAATCTTTTCTCTTTCTCTGTTGTTGCTTTTTTGGTTTGCTTTTGTTTGTTTGCTTGTTTTCGGTTAGCCAGGCTAGAAATTTTTCAATTTTATTGATCTTTTCAAAGAACCAGCTTTCAGTTTCATAGATTTTCTCTATTGATTTCTTCCTATTTTAATTCATAAATTTGTGTTCTAATTTTTATTATTTATTTCTATCTTTTTAATTTGGATTAAATTTGCTTTTATCCTAGTTTCCTAAAATGGAAGCTTAGATTATTGATATTAGATCTTTCTTCTTGTCTAATCTATTGCTATAAATTGTAAGGCACTAATATCACTGCATCCCACAATTTCAATAAGTTATATATTTTAATTTTCACCTAGTTAAAAAAATTTTTTTTGAGACAGAGTTTCACTCTTGTTGCCCAGGCTGGAGTGCAATGGCATGATCTTGGCTCACCACAACCTCTGCCTCAGCCTCCCGAGTAGCTGGAATTACTGGCATGCACCACCATTTCCAGCTAATTTTGTATTTTTATAAGAGATAGGGTTTCTCCACATTAGTCAGGCTGGTCTCGAACTCCTGACCTCAGGTGATCCACCCACCTTGGCCTCCCAAAGTGCTGGGATTATAGGCATGAGCCACTGCACCTGACCTAAAATATTTTCAATTTCTCTTGAGATTTTTTTGGACTTGTATGTTGTTTAGACATGTGCTACTTATTCTCTAAATGTCTGGGGACTTCTCAATCATCTTTCTCTTACTGATTTTTAGTTTAATTCTATTGTGGACTGAGAGAATACTTTGTATGATTTCTATTCTTTTAAATTTATTAAAAAGGTGTGTTTTATGGTCTAGGATGTAGTTTGTCTTGGTGAGTATTTCATGTGAACTGAAAAGAATGTATTTTCTACTCTTGTTGGATAAAGTATTATATACATGTCAATTAGATATAGTTGATTGATGGTGCTGCTAAGTTCAACTATATCCTTACTAATTTTATGCCTGCTGGATCTGTCAATTACTGATAGAGGGGTGTCAAAGTTTCCAACTATAATAGTGGATTTATCTATTTTTCTTTGCAGTTCTATCAGTTTTGTCTCACATATTTTGACAGTCTGTTGTTGGGTGCATACATGTTAAGGATTGTTATGTCTCCTTGGAGAATGGTCCCCTTTATCATTATTACCCACCTTTATCCCTGATAATTTTCCTTGTTTTTCAGTCTGCTTTGTCTGAAATTAACATAGCTACTATAATTTTCTTTTAGTTAGGGGTATCATGATATATCTTTCTCCATCCCTTTGCTTTTTTTTTTTTAAGGGAAAAAAGAAAGAAAGAAAGAAAGAAAGAGAGAAAGAAAGAAAAAGAATGAAAAAGAGAAAGAGGAAGAGAAAGGAGAGAGAACAGGAGTCTTGCTTTATTGCCCAGGCTAGAATGCAGTCTAAAAATGGGTACTGAAAACCTCTTTTATGCCAATAATTGTGGTTACAATGGAGACAGGAAGGAATAAGGGTGGAAAATAAACAAGCAGCCAACCAATATTTCATTTAAGTCTGTGAAATGCTATGCAGTTACTGAGGAGTGATTACTTCCAATTATGTAGTCACTTTTAGAGTAGGTGTGATGTGGTACTGAGAAGAATGTATGTTTTGTGGATTTGGGGTGGAGAGTTCTGTAAATGTTTATTAAGTTTACTTGTTCCAGGTCTGAGTTCAAGTCCTGGATATCCTTGTTAATTTTCTGTTCTGTTAATCTGTCTAATATTGACAATGTGATGTTGAAGTCTCCCACTATTATTGTGTGGGAGTCTAAGTCTCTTTATAAGTTATTAAGAACTTGCCTTATGTACCTGCGTGCTCCTGTATTGGGTGCGTATATATTTAGGATCGTTAGCTCTTCTTGTTGCATTGATCCTTTTACCATTATGTAATGTCCTTCTTTGCCTCTTTTGATCTTTGTTGCTTTAAAGTCTATTTTATCTGAGGCGAGAATTGCAACTCCTGCTTTTTATTTATTTATTTATTTTTGCTCTCCATTTGGTTGGTAAATCTTCCTCCATCCCTTTGTTTTGAGTCTTTGTGTATCCTTGCATGTGAGATGGGTCTGGATACAGCATACCGATGGGTTTTGACTGTGTCTTTTGATTGGGGGATTTAGTCGATTTAAATTTGAGATTAATAATAATATATGTGAGTTTAATACTGCCATTTGATGCTAGCTGGCTGTTTTGCCCATTAGTTGATGCAGATTCTTCATTATGTTGATGCTCTTTACCTTTTGGTGTATTTTTGGAATGGCTAATACTGGTTGTTCCTTTCTATGTGTAGTGCTTCCTTCAGAAGCTCTTGTAAAGCAGGCCCTTTGCTTTTTTATCTATCTTTTTTTGTTTTTATGTTAAATGTATGTTTCTTTTTATCTTTAAACTGTGTTTCAGTTGGATCTTGTTTTTTTTTTTTTTTTATCCTCTCAACAGTCTCTGTCCTTTAATTTACTTAAACCATTCACATTTAAAGTAACTATTGATATAGTTGGATTGATACCTATCATGTTTGTAACAGCTTCTATTCATTGACTTGTTCTTTGTTTCTGTTTTTACTTCTCTTTTTCTGCCTTTTCCGGTTTTAATAGAGAATTTTGTATAATTCCATTTTCTCTCTTAACATAGCAATTATACTACTTTTAAAAACAGTCATTATCCTAGAGTTTGCAATTAGTTTTCAGCTAATAAGTCCATTTTCAAGTAACACTATACCACTTCACAGATAGTGCAGGTACCTTATAACAGAGAACTTCCGATTTCTCTTTTCCATGCCTTAAAACATTGCTGTCATTCATTTCACTTATCCCCAAGCTATAACCACCCAATATCTTGTTGCTATTAATTACTTTGAACAATTATCTATTAGATCAGTTAAAACTAAGAAAAAACATTTTTATTTTATCTTCCATTATTTATTCTCTAATGATCTTCCTTTCTTTATGTAGATCTGAGTCTCTGGCCTATATCATTTTTCTTCTCTGTGAAAAATTTCTTTTAACACTTCTTACAAAGCAAGTCTACTCGCAAGAGATCCCTTCAGTTTTTGGTTGTCTGAGAGCATATTTCTCCTTCATTTTTGAAAGGTAATTTCACTGCATACAGAATTCTAGATTGGTGGAGTTTCTTTTTTCAATATTTTACTTTACTTCACTCTCTCCTTGCTTGCATGGTTTTAGATGAGACGGCTGCTATAATTTTTGTCCTTAATGCTGTATAGGTAAGATATTATTTTTCCTCTCTGGCTTCTTTCAAGATTTTCTTTTTGTCTCTGGTTTTCTACAGTTCAAATATGATATTCCATAGGTGTAGCTTTTTGTTATTTGTCCTGCATGGTTTTCTGTGAGCTTCAGGTTCTGTGGTTTTTGTGTCTGTCTATAATTTTGGAAAATTCTCAAATTTTACCACTTCGAATATCTTCTGCTCCCTTCATTCTTCTCTTTCAGATATTCTTATAACATATATTGTGTACCTTTTGTTATGGTCCCACTGTTCCTGGGGGAACAGTTCTTCTTTTTTTTTTTTCAGTATTCTTTTTCTTTAACTGATTGTTTCAGTTTCAGGCATTTCTATTAACATATCTTCAAACTCACTGATTCTTTCTTTGACTGTACCCAATCTGCCGATGGGTCCATTGAGAGCCTTCTTCATTTCTGTTATGATGTTTTTTATTTCTAACAGTTCTTTTGGATTCTTAGAGTTTCCATCTTCTCCTTACATTTTCCATCTGTTCTTGAATGTTCCCTACTTTTCCCATCAAAGATGTTAACATATTAATCATTATTTTGTATTCTTCATTGGATAATTCCAACATCTGTGTCACATCTGAGTTTGTTTCTCATGCTTGCTTTGTCTCCTCACACTGTGTATTTTCCTGCCTTTTCGCAGATCTTTTAATGTTTTGTTGAAAGCCAGCCATGAAGTATCTGATAATAGGAACTGAGGTAATCAGGCTTTCAGTGTGATGTTTTATATTTATCTTGCAAGGAGCTGGGCTGTGTTTAATATATGCTGTAGCCGTAGGTGCCAGAGACTTCAGTTTCCTCCAATTGTTTTTTTTTCTCCCCTATTGCCTTTGGAGTTCCCCAAAAACTCCTTAAATTGAGTCTTTTCCTTGGATCTCCCTCAGTTGTAATCCTCTGTTATTACACTGGAGTGAGCCCTGTTGATGTGGTGACAAGGTGCTAGGCAGAGAAAGCATTTTATAATCTTGAGATTAAATTTGTTCTTAGCAGGCTTGAGTCCATGGGCTGTGACTTTCAGAAGTGTTTCTTAGCCCCTTTTTTTTCTCCCTTTATGTGTGAAAACTAGAAAGGCTAGAGTTGTCTAATTGCCCTTCCTCTAGGTCAGATCAGCCTCTACTAAAGTAGTTTCTGGCTGGGTGTAGTAGCTTACCCCAACTAATCCCAGTACTTTGGAAGGCTGAGGCAAGAGAATCATGTGAGTTTAGGAGTTCGAGACCAGCTTATGCCACACAGTGAAACCCCTGTCTCTACAAAAAATTTTAAAAATAGCCAGGTCACACGCCTGGTGTCACATGCCTGTAGTCTCAGCTACTTAGGAGGTGGGAGGTTGAGAGGCTACTTGGGAGGTTGAGGTGGGAGGTTGGCTTGAGCCCAGGAGGTTGAGGCTGCAGTGAGTTGTGGTTCCTCCACTGCACTCCAGCCTTAGTGACAGAGCAAGACCCTGTCTTTAATAATAATGATAGTAACAAAAAATAAGTAAATAATAGTTTCCCCCATTAGCAGGCCTTTGTTATAGAGAGTGCTCTAGGCATATTCCAAAATAGTTACCTCCCACACCCCTTCCTGAAGCATGAGAAGATTTTCTCCACTCTTTCTTGAGAACCTGGTAGGGCTTCTGGAGCCCACCCACAAAAAGGTGGGAGACCCCCTAAGACTGGCCCCCGGGTGTTTTTAACTCAACCTAGTTAAAGGTTGAGCCTCACACTGTTGCTAGCAGTTCATCAATTACCAATGAAATGTTATCAACTCCTGGCTCCAGCAGCTTCTGCTCCTGGTAAGCTGAGCTCAGCTGTGATTCTCTACATTCATAGGTCTCTCTGGTTTTTAGGGTAGCAGCTTATTCTGTGACCTCAGTACACATGGATCTTAGAAAAGTCATTGATTTTCAATTTGCTCAGCTTTTTTTCTTGTTGTGAAGATGGGAGTGATTATTTCTCTCATTTTTTTAAAAATAAAGATGGGGTTTCACCATGTTGCTGAGGCTGGTCTTGAACTCCTGGGCTCAAGGGATTTTCTAGCCTCAGCCTCAAAAGTGCTGAGATTACAGGTATATGGCACTGTGCCCAGCCAGGAGCAATGACTTCTAAGCTCTTTAC
The DNA here is from genome assembly GCF_009761245.1 of Sapajus apella. Taxonomy (NCBI): domain Eukaryota; kingdom Metazoa; phylum Chordata; class Mammalia; order Primates; family Cebidae; genus Sapajus; species Sapajus apella. The sequence goes on along the minus strand of NW_022437016.1, from coordinate 7,163,928 downwards.
ATGTCAGAGCTGAAACTAGAAGTCCTCTATTAGCATTTTGCACATTTCCCACCAATCCTGAGATTTAAGCTCTCCACTCCAGGTTACAGAGAAGAAAGCTAAGGCTCAGAGAGGTTAAGTAGTGGGTCCAAGGTCACCCAGCTCGTGAGTGGTAGAGCCATAATTCTTTAGATTCTAATGGTCTTTGAGAAACTGCAGCAATGACCAACATTCCAAAAGTGTTTACCCTTCAGATTCTCTGGGGAAATCTGGGCTTACTCATTTAACCCAAGAGAGCAGAAAGAATTTTACACACCATCTGATCAGTTTTTTGTCATCAAGAAAATGCCCAGGTTACCCAAGACAGAGCCTCATCTGGCCCAAAGGAGCCACCTTCAGACTTCATGGGTAACATTTCCTGCATATTCATCTTACTGACATGGAATCAAAGTGTTCAAAAGTAGAAGGAGGCCAGGCACACAGTAGCTCATGTCTGTAATCCCAGTACTTTGGGATACCAAGGCAGGAGGATCACTTGAACCCAGGAGTTTGTGATCAGCCTGGACAACATAGCGAGACGCTGTCTCTACACACACATACACAAAGTTACAAAAAAGTAGCCAGGCATGGTGGCATGTGCCTGTAAGACCGGCTACTCAGGATGCTGGGGGAGGAGGATTGTTTGAGTCCAGGAGCTCAAAGCTGCAATGAGCTATGATTACATCACTGCACTCCAGTCCTCCAGCCTGGGTGACAGAGAGAAATCATGTGTCTTAAAAAAAAAAAAAAAAAAAAAAGGGAGAAGGAACCTTAAAGATCGTCTCTTGCAACCTTCTTGTTTTACAGTGAGGGACTCTGAGACCCTAGCAAAGTATTGGGAGAAGCACCTACTGTCCATTAGCTTTCTACATCCCAGCCTACTCTTTGACGAGATCTTTTTAGGAATAAGTTAGACACCTTTCTTTTTGAGATAGTCCACAAGTATGTGATGAAAACTGCCCTGTCCTCTGCCCCGTGGGCAGCTGGAGAAGGCAGGCGCGTGCTCTTGGGGTGCCCTGCATCTCACTGGAAGAATTGGGGCATTTCCAGTGGCCAGGCATCTGTGTCTCCCCTGAAGTCTAGAGAGACCAGTGGTTCTCAACTGGGGGCACTTTTGCCCCCCAGGGGACATTTGGCCACAATTAGAGACATTTTTAGTTGTCCTACTGGGAGAAGGGAGTTTGCTATACTGGCATGTAGAGGGTCAAGCCCAGGGCTGCTGCTAGACAGCCTGAAAATGCACAGGACACACCCCCACAACAAAGAAGGGCTGGCCCAATGTTAATAGTAGCCAATTCTCCCGTTCAGCTTCTTGGGGCTGCTGTCACCGGTCTTCGTGCTCCACCACAGCCACACCATGCATCTGCCACCCGACTCAGGGCAAAGATATGTCCTCGGCCCAGGAGGCCCCAAGCAGCCTCTAGAGAAAGGGAGCTCACCTCATCTGTTCCGCGAGACCTTACATGACTGAGCGCGTTCCTCTTGGTAGCAGGTGGGAGTCTCTGCCCACACTTCCCCACTGATCACATCTGCGAAGGGAGGAGGAAGGCTTACATAAGCGCAGCCTCAGAGAACCTTCTGTCATTTTGGCAACACAGGGCCTGGGGAAGCCCCTCCCTTCTAAAATCTCAGGGGGAGCATGGTTCTGTGCTGCATGGGTCCTGGAGGGTTTGCCTGCTACCTGCAGGATACAGGTACCTCTGAGCTCTTTAGCCTTTGAGCTCAGTCTTGCCAGCCTCATCTCCACCCTCCACAACCGCAGCCCGCATTCCCACCACGCTCTTCGCCCACACGTCCTGTGCTGCTTGGGGCCAGTGAGCGTGCTTCCATCTCGGGGCCTCTGTTCATAGTGTCTCCTTCCTGTAACCTCTCTCCCTGCCTTGATTGCCTGCATAAGGCCCACGGGGGAGATGCTAGTTTGTGAAGCTTCCAGATCCTTCTCCCTGCCCTCCCTGCCACACAGCCATGCTCTCTTCTGTGCTCTCTTGATTCCAGGCACACCTCTCTGGCCGTCATAGCTCACTGGATCAGAAGTATTTGCAAGTGTCTGTATCCCCTCTCCACCTGTCCCCAGTGGATGCCAGGTGCCTCATGCCAGTGCCTGATTCATGTTTGGGGCCCAGGGCATAGCACAGGGAAAGCTTATTGAAAGCAAGCGCATGAGTGAACGAATAGGTAGATGGGGTCTCACTAGGCTCCTTGCTCTCACAGCGACTACTTCCAGGACCTCATGGTTCGCTACTGGTCACCGGGTATCCGGACACAGGCTGTGTGGCCTCAGCTCTGCCTCCTCATTGAAAGTATATGATGGGTTGGGCATGGTGGCCTATGCCTATAATCCCAGCACTTTGGAAGGCTGAGGCAGGCAGATCACTTAAAGTCAGGAGTTTGGGACCACCAACCTGGGCAACATGGTAAAACCCCATCTCTACTAAAAATTCAAAAATTAGCCATGCGTGGTGACAGTTGCCTGTAATCCCAGCTACCCGGGAGGCTGAAGCAGGAGAATCACTTGAACGTGGTAGATAGAGGTTGCAGTGAGCCAAGATCATGCCACTGTTCTCCCTCCAGCCTGAGCGACAAAGTGAGACCATCTCAAAAAAAAAAAAAAAAAAAAAAAGAAAGAAAGAAAGAAAGAAAAGAAAAAAGAAGCTGTATGATCTTGAACAAGTCACTTGCCCTCTCCGGCCTGTGTACATTGCAGCGCGCCTTGTTCCCCACATCCAAGGACACGCAGTGGTCCCAAGCTGGGGAGGTAATGAGTTCTGGACCTAACTGAGTTCGGGACCCTCCCTAATTCTCCATTTGCAGTTGCCCTAACCAGCCCTCAGATAGCACCACTCCTAGGCATGAATACAGTGAAAGAAACATTTTCGTGCACTAATAAAATTACCTTCTCTAAAGAAGGCAATTTGCATGTTAATGTTTTGGGTGATTCGGTGCAGCTCCAGTGCCCTCCGGGCTGCAATTTCTCTCTGACAAAGTGACAAAAATAAACTCCCGCATAAAAGAGCATTTCTCTTCCCTTTCATTTGTGCTCTAATGTGACATTCTTAATGTGAGTCAAGTTGAAACCCCCTGCTCTGTCTTATTTTTGACACTGATCTGCCTCCCGTCACTGCTCCAAATGGCAGGCCAGCTTTGAAGAGCTCTTCAGAGGGGTCTCGCCTTGAGGACGGGGCTCGGTCTGCTTGGCGAGTGGGCACCGCTCTGCCCCACCCAAGACTGAGGCTGGGGTCTTCTGGAGATTCCAAAAGGCCCCGTCAGTTAACTGTTGGACGGCCAGGGGGATGGGGGGTTGCTGTTGGTGGCTGAGTTAGCAGGGCCCAACTTCTTCCAATTTGCCCATCTTTCGATGGAATGCGAATCTGAGCCGCGGCCCTCCAAGGGAACTCTCTATTCTGCCAGGCTTGGCCCTTCTCATGACTTAAAGACAATCAAGAAAGAAGGCTACCTTTACAGCGTGTCTTCCATGTGCCAAAAACAGGCCCTGCCCTTTATGTCTGTTTTCTATCACTGAGCTCCCCAGAGCCGAGCAGGGTAGAAAGAAACTGAGGCTCCCAACTGGGCAGGGAGTAAGCCAAGGTCATCCTGCAATGTGTAAGAGGCCAACCCTGGATTTGAACTTAGGCATGTGTGATATCAAGCCTGGGTTTTTCTACCCTAAGTGGATCAACTAACGTTCACTGAGCAGCCCCACACGCCGGGAACTGGGGGTGATGGGGACACACAGGGACAAACAGAACATCCAAGCCCTGGCGCTGCTGAAATCTGGTAGCAGAGGCAGACATTAAACATGGAAACGCAGAAATATGCATGTAACTGGACATTGTGATGAGGTCTGTGAAATAAGTTTTAATGAGGAGGACAGAGAGGACCTCGTTTATATTAAGAGGTGGATCAGAGAGATGTGTCAGTGAAGGTAACGTTTGAGCTGAGATGGAAGCTTTGCCAGGTGGGACCCAGGGTGTTCCAGGCAGAGTCCAGGGACCGGTCCCAAGGTAGGATCGTGTGGAGCAGGTTCTGGGAAATGAAGGCCCACAGGGTGACGGGAACAGGGACATGGGCTCCAGAGGCAGCTGGAGAGGTAGGCATCGATCCCACAGAGCAGGGCAAGAAAGGTAGGTGGGCAGGGCAAGAAATATTGAAGAGTTCAAAGCAGGGGAGTGTGTGGTTTGATTTGTGTTTCTAAAAGGTCATTCTGGAAGGGGCAATGGTGGAATCAGGGAGACCAGCAAGGAGGCTATGGGCCTTTAGGGGGCAACGGCTGCTGAGGTGAGTCAGGGCAGGAAAGTAGAGATTTATGGTCCTAAGGATGTGGAGGTGTTGAGAGGAGGTGGGAGAAGTCTCAGAAATGACCTCAGGCTTCTGGTTTGAACAACTAGGTGGGTAGAGAGACCATTTACTAAAATGGGCCAGACTCAAGGAAAAATAGAATTGATAAGGGAAGACCATGAGATTCATTTTTTTAACAGGCTAATGCGATATCCCAGTGGCAAAAAAGCAGGCCGGCCTGGAGATAATGATTTGGAGGGCATGGATTCATTGAAGATATTTCAACCTGGGGAATGAATGACAGGAAAAGAGGGAGAGAGAGAGCCCTGTGGGGCCCACAGCAAGGAAAAGCAGACAGAAGCCAGCAAGAGAGAGGGAGTAAGAGGCAGGAGAGTGACATGAAACAGACATGGGAAGATCGTGTCTCCAGGAGGGAGGCTTCCGCATGGTCACATGCTATGGAGAGACAGCCGAGAGGAGCTCAGAGCTGAGATGGGAGTGGAAGGTACCCAGGCATTTGGCAAGGGCCCTTTAGGAGAAGAGATGGGGTGGATGTCCTCTCTCAAGCTGGAAGGGAGGCTGTGCAGGCAGTACCATCCCAAGAGGGACACAGGCTGTCTGGCTGAGGAGCGAGCAGAGAGAGAGAGGATAATGACTGGAGAGATGCGGTGTCAGGCAGGCTTTGCAGCCTCCCAAGATCCCAGGGCTGTTTGATGGCAGATGGTGGCATTCAGGCGCAGGGGAGAAACTGACAAGCTGGCAGCATTGTGAGGACCGACTCTAGACAAACTCCCTTGAATCCCCTCATCCCTCACCCCCACCGCCCCAAGACCCACCTGCCAGGCCACCCACAGCACCAGCTCTGTTCCCCAACACCCTAAAAAAGCCCCTTTTTCTCTTTCTTTCTTTCTTTCTTTCTTTCTTTCTTTCTTTCTTTCTTTCTTTCTTTCTTTCTTTCTTTCTTTCTTTCTTTCTTTCTTTTCTTTCTCTCTCTCTCTCTCTCTCTCTCTCTCTCTCTCTCTCTTTCTTTCTTTCTTTTTTGGAGACAGAGTCTCACTCTGTCGCCCAGGCTGGAGCAACCTCTGCCTCCTGGGTTCAAGCAATTCTTCTGCCTCAGCCTCCCGAGTAGCTGGGACTACAGGCACATGCCACCAACCCCGGCTAATTTTTGTATTTTTAGTAGAGATGGGGTTTCACCATGTTAGTCTGGCTGGTCCCAACCTCCTGACCTCATCATCAGCCCCCCTGGGCCTCCAAAAGTGCTGGGATTACAGGCATGAGCCATAGTGCCTGGCCCAAAAAAGCCCTTTCATAGCACTAAGATTTTGTACTACTGGCTCCTCTCCTCAGAAAGATCTTCCTCCCCAGTGCTGATCCTTGAAAATCCCATCTCCAAGATAATTTGGCAAGAGCTATCAAAATGTACTAGTACAAATAATACATACTACTTGACCCATACGTTCCATTAGAAAGAAGTGATCTCTCATTCAAGTATGTACTGATATATACACAAAAGAGGTTCACTGCAGTGCTATTTGCAATATTAAAAAAAAAAAAAGCAAAAAGAAGAAAAACATCCTAAGTGTCCACTAGTAGGGGAAGGATTTTAGAAACTCATGGTACATCTATACTGTGGAATTCTATACGGTCTGTAAACAACAGGGTAGATCTAGATATGCTGATATGGAGAAGTGTCAAGACATGGTTAAAACTGTGTAAATGCAGTGCCGTACATATAATGTGATCCTATTTGTATGCAAAATTATATGGATATGGATATTGATGCATACAGCAATGCATATATTTCATTTTTATGCATACATGCTAGAAATTGCAAACAGCATTCACTTCCGGTGCACAGGAATCAGAGGTTGCAGGGCAGAGGAGAGAAACAGAATCCTTACTTTCCACTGTCTGTGCGTTGTCTGTATCTGAATTTTCTCACTGTGTGCACCACACACTGTCTGTAGCCTTTCCTGCCTCTCCCAGGCAATGACTTGCTTCTTCCTTTGTGTTCTAACACCCCCATCTCATGCTGGGTCATCCTACCCTCTCCCTGCTTCTCCCTGCCCTACATCAGAGGAGGCTTGCTCATCTCCCATTCCACACAATGGGGGGTCAGCCAGGGCTGGTGGAACTGAGTGGCCATGGTTGCTGTCTTCTGAATCCTCAAATCCTCGTAGAGAAAAGCTGTGGTGGTGGAAGAAGAGGTTGATTTGCTCTGTGTTAAAGTGGAATGTAAGGGGAGGTTTTGTACATTTCAGCCCCCAGGCAGAGAGCAGAGAGCACATGGTAGTGAGAAGGGACCTCCTGGGGCAGTGATGAGCTCCCCATTGCTGGAAGCAACCAAGTAGGGACTGGATGGCCATTGTTAGCAATGTTAGGAAGGACAACCCATGTCCTTCAGAATCTCACAGGGCAAACTGCAGAAAGTCACAGAGACAGGACCAGAAATATGCTTTTTCTGCCCCGGTTTGCATCCCCACTCTCAGCCCCAGCCTGGAGGATTCTGAGTAATGGCTGAGTCTGCTCACACCCAACTAACACACAGAACCCAAGACACATGCACAGCTTTGCCATATCACTAAACAAAGGCAAACAACCACAGGAAATCAGCGGCCATAAAAGCATCTACCACCCAGATTTTGTTCTGAGGATTAAAGAGAGCTCCCCATAAAGTGCTCACCACAGTGCCTGACAGCTATTAAGCACCTCTTGTATACAGGTCACTCTTAGTAATTCCTCTTATCATTACGGGTGTTGTGGTTACCCTGCAAGGGCCTGGATTGTGTTATCTCTGAAATCCTTTTTAAGCCAGAGATTTTAACCACTTGCTAAGGAATGAGTGCTGAGCCTCAGAAGGTTCTATAGGAGCCATTAATCTCATGAGAAATGTCTGCAATAGCATGAAGCAGTTGCAGGAAGCAGTGACCAGAACGGTGGCCCTGTCTTCCCAGATGGTGACTCAGGAACTTATGTTCATGTCGTGCTGGAATTAGGGGTGACGTTGGATGGGACTGGACTGAGACCTCTGTGCCACTCTGCCCTGGCCAGCGGTATGACCTGTGATTAATGAAATGATGGAATAGTTGCTTTCTCCTTTGATTATGTTTGTTATTTGGGTGCTGCAGGCTTCTGGGGGTGATAATTTTTCTGCAAGGTCTATTTATGGTTCAGTCCTGACACTTATTAATTTCTCCATCCAGCCAAGGACAAAGGTGATAGTGACTTGTTGCTGTAATGCTTCATACAATGACTGCACGTGTGCAGTGTCTGTTCCCAAGCTGGTAAGGTGGGCGGTGGCAGGAGTAAGGCTTTTTTCCTTCTTCCTTTAAAGGATGGGCCTTGAGATTTCCATCTGGGTTGGGGAAGAACTGGTAGAGAGCAGCAGTGGGAGGAATCCCAGCAGTGTGACTTTGGGCAGATGGCATGTGACCCTGGGCAGGTGCCTGAGCTCAGCACTTCCTCTGCACAATGTGAGTATTGGCATTCCAGCCTCTTAGGGTGGCAGCTGGACATGGTAATGCCCAGTGGGAATCCTGGTGGGCAGAACGTCCTCAATAAACGTGGACATTCCACTTCTTAAAATATTCAGAAGTCACCATCATTTCCAATACTTGTGGAATCCTCAGAGATCACCTCGTCCAGCCCCTTGCTTTACAGAGGGGAAGAAAGTGAGGCCCACTGAGGGAAAGTGACCAGCTCAAAGCCATGCAGTGTATAGGGGCAGAGACCATGGAGATGCCAGGCCCTTTACTCAGATTCCTGGCCTCATAAACCTCAGTCCAGCAGGGTGACAAGAAATTGGCCAACTTCAATAAGAGAAAATGAAACCAGTATTGTGATCGCCCTCTAGGCCAGTGAGGTGAGGGAGCAGACTTCCAAGTGGAAGATCATGACAGGAAGCACTCGTGCCGCTATTTTTTAACCACTGTATTGCTTTTTCTGTGTGGTACCTTGTGGGGGAAAAAAAAAGCCACTCAGGGCAGATATTACTATCCCCACTTTCCAGATGCAGAAACTGAGACCCAGAAAAGTGAAATGCTTTGACAGCCAGTAAGAGGCAGAGCTGGGACCCTGGCCAGCTCATCTGAGTCCCAGTCCCTATGCATGGAGCTGAATGCCATCTCACTGAGAGATGCCCAAGTTTGATCTACCACATGTGGAGTCCTTCAAGGCCCCTGCCCCAGGCTTAGAGAGACTATGGTCAAGTATGGGGGAAACATGCAGCAGCAGACAGGGAGCCAGGCTGCAAGAATGGAGAGAAGGCTGAGATTCCTGTGATGAACCGCCTTGGAGTTTGTGCAGCCTTCACAGATAGCTCTTCTGGGGGCCATTTCACTGCACAGATAGGAAGCACTAAGCTAATTCTAGTCAAGATCATTCAGCTTTATTTCCTACCAATGATTCCAAACAGCAAACTTGTATACTTATACGTTTAGAATTGCATGGTGAGACAGAAACCTCTATTCTAGGTGAGTAATAAGAAAGAGATTTAAAGGTTGGGGAGAAGGAAGGACTTGGCAAGTGGCTGTTCAAACACACCAATCCCTGGAAACCGAATTACTAGCAAGGAAGTTCAGGTACTTCTGAGAGGAAGAAAATATCTCATATTCAGTCTGGGATAATATCCCTGGCTGTCAGCAATGATTTGGATTTAATTATATCATATATTCAAATGTGCTCTGTAAACTGTAAAATAATATATAAATGTCAGATGTTAAGAAAGCGTAATGTAGAAAAACGAGCGTGGACTTGAAAGCCAGCTAGGCGTGGGTTTCAATGCTGCCTCGTCCACCTGGACGATGACCTTGACAAGCTACTTAGCCTCTTTAGGCCTGTGTTCCTCCACTGTAAATGAAGAATACGTGTAAACGTGTCCTCTTCCCATTGTTACTCTGAGAAGTAGATGAGAATAATGAATATTCTATGTAAACTGGAAAGTGCTACGCAGACGTAAGGTATTATTCTTGTTCCCATCCTTACACTGGGGAATACACGATGAGATTATTGGTGAGCAGCTCCCAGTGTTTTCGTAAAGCCCTGAGTGCAAGGATGCCTTCCCAGGAGTGGAGAGCAGGGGGCTTTGGTCTAGAAGGAGCTGGTGGGCCATCCTTACCCAGCCGATTGACAGAATGAGGCCACCGTCTGTCAGGGGCCACATCTCAATAGCCTAGTGGCAGTCTCAGGTGAGAGATGTGTGACTGACTACAACTGGAATGAAGACTACAACCCAAATGAAGTTTAGAAAAATACTCAACAGCTTATCTTGTGGCATGCAGGGCAGGTAGGGAAAGCCTGTCTGCAAAGACCAGCGAATCTAGCTGCATCTTCTTCTTGACATCCAGCAGAGTTGGATGAGGCTCCATCCCTCATTCACTGCAAGGCTGGTATTGTTTCTGTTCTAAATTACTGGAATTCACAGTTGGCCAAATCTTTAAAAACTCACCCCCATCCCCCCACTTTATTTTTATTTTTGATACGGAGTCTCACTCTGTTGCCCAGGCTGGAATGCAATGGTGCAATCTCAGCTCACTACAACCTCTGCCTCATGGGTTCAAGCGATTCTCTTGCCTCAGCCTCCTGAGTATCTGGAACTTCAGGTGCACACCACCATGCCTGGCTAATTTTTGTATTGTTAGTAGAGCCGGGGTTTTACCATGTTGGTCACGCTGGTCTCCAACTCCTGACTTCAGGTGATCCCCCCGCCTCAGCCTCTCAAAGTGCTGGGATTACAGGCATGAGCCACCACACCCAGCCAAATCATGGAAAACTCTCGAAGCAGCAGTGGAGTAAGGGAGTTAAGGGCATGGTGATTGGGGTCTGCCACCTACCAGCCAAGTGACTCTGACAAGTCTCTTGAATGTAGAATGGATTGTCCATAATACCCGCTTCATAAGGTTTTTGTCTGATGAAATTAAATAATTCGAAGGCACTCCATAGCCCAGGGCCTTCCACATAATGAGGGCTAATAAATATGAATGATTACTGTTTATTTTCATTACTTCTACCGTAACAGGACATTAAGACAATGTTGTCAGAGAGTTCCTGTGAGGGGTTTTCTGAGTGCTGGTGAAGGAGCAGGGAAGAAGGGTTGGATTGCTTATATTTTTTCTAAATGGCTCATGTAAATTCAGAGACTTGAGTAGTAAGTAGTAGGAGAGTGTCCCCAAGAGCTAGGTGCACCCCAGCAGAACTGAGGGTTTGGGGGTGCTATGAACTGATTGTGTCTCCCACCAGAATTATATGTTGAAACCCTAACTGCCCCCCAATGTGGCTGTATTTGGAGATGGGGCCTCTAAGGAAGTAATTAAGGTTAAATGAGGTCGTAATGGTGTGTCCCTTATTGAATAGGATTAGCGTCCTGATAAGAAGAGACACCAGAGAGCCCAGTCTACCTCTCTGCCATGTGAGGACACGGCAAGGAGGCGACCTTCTGCAAATCATGAAGAGAGCCCTCACCAGAACACAACCGTGGTGGCCCCCCCGTTCTCAGACTTCCAGCCTCCAGGACTGTGAAAGTAAATTTCTGTTGTTTAAGCCACCCAGGCTATGGTGTTTTGCAGCCCGAGCAGACTAAGACCAGGAGCAGAGAGTGAGCAGTGGTATTCCAGAGGAGAAAGCTCGTTCTGTGTCCCTAAAGGCTCTTGATCACCCACAGCAGGGCCAGCCCACTACTAGGTTTCTCAGAGACCATTCTCTTACCTTCTTCACTCTACTGCCTCCTACAAAGCCCTTCAAGAGCTGGCCAAGTTGGCATGTTCATTCTGTTTCCTGATCGCTCACGGGGGCAGAAGCCCCAATGCTGCTATTCAAATGCAGTTTCTGGCGCCTCGCTGCCAACAGGCAGAATCCCCAGGGTGAGGGAACAGGAGTCTGCATTTCTGGCAAGGTCTCCAGATTATGTTATGTATAAAATGTTTGAAAGCCATTGACTTTTGGGGAAGGCCAGTTTTCTCAGCCTAGTGTCAGAGGCCTTCCTGCATAAGATTCCTGGCTTGCCCTCATACCCACATCCAACCATGGGCAAATCTTGGATGGCACTGGCACTCCCTTCAGACCATATGCAGGATCTAATCATCCCTCACCACCTCCCCCAGTATCATGCTGGTCCCAGCCACCCCATCAGTTCTCATGTGGACTGCTGCAGTAGCCCATGAATGGATCTCTTTGTTCTCACCTGTGTCCCTACCACTGCATTTCAACACAGCTTCCACAGTGACATGTCACTTCAGGACTCCCCAGTGGCCTCCCATCTTCTTCAGTTTGAAATCCAAAGTCCTGTCATGGTTGACAAGGGTCCCCATGGCCTAGCATCCTGGAACATTCTGGGTCTCCTCTATCACAGCCCAGACAGGGAAGGTCAGGGCCTAGGAGATGGCTTCGAGAAGTTCTCTCCCACTTAATCAGCAAGCAGTGATGCTGGAAGAATCTGAGGCTCTGCGGTTTCTCAGAAACGAAGAGAGAACTTAATGCATAGTTGGAACAATTCCATGGCTTTTCAGCTCCATCATTAGTCTTTTAAAAATAACTGGTTGGGTTTGCTCTCAATCAGAGTGTCTTTAAAATGTAGACATTTTTAGCCCAAAGTCAAGTTTCTCTCAGTTTGGGGGCAGGTCCTTTTGCAAATAAGCCCCTCTTTGCAGATGGTCTTCAGAGTGAAGTTTATACAGACTGGACTGCAGTGGAGAGCAGGGAGGGGAAGGGACAGGGTTCAGTATCAGCTGGGATCTTGTGAGAAATGCAAACTCCCAGGCCCTGCCTCAGTTCTCTGAATCAGACACTGTGGGGTTGGACCCTCCATCTGTATTTTAACAAGCCCTCTAGGGGATTCAAAAGTTTGAGAGCCTCTGGTCTGGATCATTGCATTCATAAGTCTGCAAATCTTATAAGAGAAGAGTTTCCATGGGTCTCTTTTTTTCTTCACCCCTTGACTTACCTCAGTGTCCTCAGCTGTAAAGGGGGCACAATAACACCTGCATCACAAGATTGTTACAAGGTTCACAGTCTATTCAGTGGGTTAAATGCATCTATATTGATGCTTACTGTGTGCCAGGCTATGCTGGGCTCTGGGAATGCAGAGAAGACAGGGACAGAGTCCGCACCTGCAGGAGCAGAGTCTCATTAGAGAGACAGCCGTGTACCCATGGATTTATCCTAATATATGATGAGAAACAAGAGGAAGCACCATGAAAGGTGATTAACTCCACCTGGGGATGGTCAAGGACACATTCCCAGAACCAGTGACCTCAGAGTCTTGGTCGGGGATATTTTTTAAATTGTGTGTGTGTGGGTGTGTGTGTGTGTGTGTGTGTGTGTGTGTGTGTGTGTGTACTTATTACCAACAGTGAGCATACATTATCTTGTTTGGAAGATTCAGAAAAGGATGAAGATATAAAATACCCTAAAAGCCTAGCACTGCCTTCCCCCATGCCCCATGTCCTGTGGTACCATAAATATGTTTGCGATGAATACCATTGTATACATTGTTTTCCTTTGGAAGGAATATTTCATTAGGGTAAATTCCTAGGATTGTGATCACTGTGTTCAATGACATAAACACGAAATTTAATTTTTTTTCCTCCTCTCCAGCCTCCCTAATATGAATGTTTGAATATCTCCTAAAACTTTCACCAAACTGCTTTTCAAAAGTCTATAGCAATTTCACCTCTACCTCCTGTTATCAGCATTTAATACTTTTGTTAGTTTACTTGGTGAGCAGTAGCCCCTGTGGCTTGGATGGGGCCAGATGTCTTCTCTCTTATTTGCTGATATATGTGAATTGCCCGTTCATGTGCTTTGTCTATTTGGGTACTGTAGGAGATTTTATTTTTTAAAAAATGTTAAATTAAAAATTTTTTTTTAGAAGACAGAGTCTTGTCTGGGTAATCACAGCACTTTGGGAGGCTGAGGTGGGTGGATTGCTTGAGGTCAGGAGTTCGAGACCAGCCTGGCCAATGTGGTGAAACTCTACTACTAAACTTCTCTACTAAAATATGAAAAAATTAGCTGGGCGTGGTGATGGGTGCCTGTAGTCCTAGCTATTAGGGAGACTGAGGCAGGAGAATCACTTGAATCCAGGAGGCAGAGGTTGCAATAAGCCAAGATCACGCCACTGCACTCCAGCCTGAGCAACAGAGCAAGACTTTGTCTCAAAAAAAAAAAAAAAAAAAAAAAACTTGAAGAGTGTTTTCCAACTTGGATTCATTCTCTCCATCCCATTCAGGTACACCAGTCAAGCGTAGATTAGGTCTTTTCACATAATCCCATCGTTCTTGGAGGCTTTAAGGCAGGCCACATTCAAATCCAGGAAATACAGAGACCACCATGAAGATATTCCTCAAGAAGAGCAACCCCAAGGCACATAATTGTCAGATTCACCAGGGTTGAAATGAAGGAAAAAATCCTAAGGGCAGCCAGAGAGAAAGGTCGAGTCACCCACAAAGGAAAGACCATCAGAGTCACAGTGGATCTCTCAGCAGAAACCCTACAAGCTAGAAGGGAGTGGGGGCCAATATTCAACACCCTTAAAGAAAAGAACTTTCAACCCAGAATTTCATATCTGGCCAAACTAAGCTTCATAAGTGAAGGAGAAATAAAATCCTTTATGGATAAGCAATTGCTGAGAGATTTCATCACTACAAAACCTGCCTTACAAAAACTACTGAAGAAAGTACTAAACAGGGAACAGAACAACCAGTAGCAGCCACTGCAAAAATGTACCAAATGGTAAAGAACAACGACTCAAGGAGGAAGCCACATCAACTAATGGGCAAAACAACCAGCCAGTAACAAAATGACAGGTTCAAAGTCAAACATAACAATATTAACGTTGAATGTGAATGGCTTAAATGCCCCAATCAAAAGATGCAGACTGGCAAACTGGATAAAACGTCAAGACCCATCAGTGTGCTGTATTCAGGAGACCCATCTGACATGCAAAGACTCACATAGACTCAAAATAAAGGGATGGAAGAAGATTTACCAAGCAAATAGAGCGCAAAAGAAGAGCAGGGGTATCAATCCTAGTCTCTGATAAAACAGACTTTAAAACAACAAAGATCAAAAGAGACAAAGAAGGGCATTACATAATGGTAAAATGATCAATGCAACAAGAAGAGCTAACTATCCTAAATATATGTGCACCCAATGCAGGAGCACCCAGATACATAAAGCAAGTTCTTAATGACCTACAAGGAGACTTAGACTCCCGCACAATAATAGTTGGAGACTTTAACCCTCCACTGACAATATCAGACAGATCAACAAGACGGAAAGTCAAAAAGCATATCCAGGACTCGAACGCGGATTTGGACCAATTGAACCTAATAGACGTTCACAGGACACTCCACCCCAAATCCCCAGAATACACATTCTTCTCAGCACCACATTGCACTTACCCCAAAACTGACCACATAATTGGAAGTAAATCACTCCTCAGCAAATGCAAAAGAATAGAAATCATAACAAACACTCTCTCAGACCACAGCACAATCAAATTAGAACTCAGGATTAAGAAAAGCACTCAAAACTGCACAATCACATGGACATTGAACAACTTGCTCCTGAATGAGGAATGGATAAACAATGAAATGAAGGCGGAAGTAAAAATGTTCTTCAAAACCAACAAGAATGAAGACACAACATACCAGATCCTATGGGACCCCTTTAAAGCAGTATCTAGAGGGAAATTTATAGCAATAAATGCCCACATGAGAAACAAGGAAAGATCTAAAATTGACACCCTATAATCAAAATTGAAAGAGCTACAGGAGCAAGATTAAAAAAAAAACTCAAA
Organism: Sapajus apella; assembly: GCF_009761245.1. Taxonomy (NCBI): domain Eukaryota; kingdom Metazoa; phylum Chordata; class Mammalia; order Primates; family Cebidae; genus Sapajus; species Sapajus apella. The sequence continues at coordinate 7,148,837 of NW_022437016.1, read as the reverse complement.
AGCAAGCAGGAGACAAGAAATAACTAAGATCAGAGCAGAACTGAAGGAGATAGAGACACAAAAAACCCTTCGAAAAATCAATAAATCCAGGAGCTGGTTTTTTGAAAAAATCAACAAAATATACCACTAGCTAGACTAATAAAAAAGAAAAGAGAGAAGAATCAAATAGATACAATAAAAAATGATAAAGGGGAGATCACCACCGATTCCTCAGAAATACAAACTACCATCAGAGATTACTACAAACAACTCTATGCACATAAACCAGTAAATCTGGAAGAAATGGATAAATTCCTGGACACCTGCACCCTCCCAAGACTAAGTCAAGAAGAAGTTAAAACCCTGAATAGACCAATAATAAGGTCTGAAGTCGAGGCAGCAATTAATAGCCTACCAACCAAAAAAAGTTCAGGTCCAGATGGGTTCACAGCCGAATTCTACCAGACATACCAAGAGGAGCTGGTACCATTCCTGTTGAAACTATTCCAAACAATACAAAAAGAGGGAATCCTCCCTAACTCTTTCTATGAGACCAACGTCATCCTGATACCAAAATCCAGCAGAGACACAACTAAAAAAGAAAACTATAGGCCAATAGCCATGATGAACACTGATGCAAAAATCTTCAATAAAATACTGGCAAATCAAATCCAACAGCACATCAAAAAGCTTATCCACTACGATCAAGTAGGCTTCATCCCAGGGATACAAGGCTGGTTCAACATACACAAATCTATAAACATAATTACCACATAAACAGAACTAAAGACAAAAACCACATAAAGACCTTTAACAAAATTCAACAGCCCTTTATGCTAAAAACTCTCAATAAACTAGGTATCAATTGAATGTATTTCAAAACAATAAAAGCTATTTACAAGAAACCCACAGACAATATCATATTGAATGGGCGAAAACTAGAAGAATTCCCTTTAAAAACTGGCACTAGACAAGGATGCCCTCTCTCACCACTCCTATTCAATATAGTATTGGAAGTTCTAGCCAGAGCAATTAGGCAAGAAAAAGAAATAAAGGGCATTCAATTAGGAAAAGAAGTCAAATTATCTCTATTTGCAGACAACATGATCGTATATTTAGAAGACCCCATTGTCTCAGCCCAAAACCTCCTTAAGCTGATAAGCAACTTCAGCAAGGTCTCAGGATACAAAATCAATGTGCAGAAATCACAAGCATTCCTATACACCAATAACAGACAAACAGAGAGCCAAATCATGAGTGAACTCCCATTTACAATTGCTACAAAGAGAATAAAATACCGAAGAATACAACTAACAAAGGATGTAAAAGATCTCTTCAAGGAGAACTACAAACCACTGATCAAGGAAATAAGAGAGGACACAGATGGAAAAATATTCCATGCTCATGGTTAGGAAGAATAAATATTGTGAAAATGGCCATACTGCCCAAAGTAATTTATAGATTCAATGCTGTCCCCATCAAGTTACCATTGACCTTCTTCACAGAACTGGAAAAAAACACTTTAAACTTCATATGGAGCCAAAAGAGAGCCCACATAGACAAGACAATCCTAAGCAAAAAGAACAAAGCTGGAGGCATCACGCTACCTGACTTCAAACTATACTACAAGGCTACAGTAATCAAAACAGCATGGTACTGGTACCAAAACAGAGATATAGACCAGTGGAACAGAACAGAGACCTTGGAAGGAACTCCACATATCTACAACCATCTGATATTTGACAAACCGGACAAAAACAAGCAATGGGGAAAGGATTCCCTGTTTAATAAATGATGTTGGTAAAACTGGCTAGCCATATGCAGGAAGCTGAAACTGGACCCCTTTCTGACACCTTAAACTAAAATTAACTCCAGATGGATTAAAGATTTAAATGTAAGAACTAACACCATAAAAACCCTAGAAGAAAACCTAGGTAACACCATTCAGGCCATAGGCACAGGCAAGGACTTCATGACTAAAACACCAAAAGCAATGGCAACAAAAGCTAAAATAGTCAAATGGGATCTAATTAAACTTAAGAGTTTCTGCACAGCAAAAGAAACAATTATTAAAGTAAACTGGCAACCAACAGAATGGGAAAAAATTTTTGCAATCTACCTATCAGACAAAGGGCTAATATCCAGAATCTACAAAGAACTAAAGCAGATTTACAAGAAAAAAACAAACAAACCCATTCAAAAGTGGGTGAAGGCTATGAACAGACACTTTTCGAAAGAAGGCAAATATGTGGCCAACAAACATGAAAAAATGCTCATCATCATTGGTCATTAGAGAAATTCAAATCAAAACCACAATGAGGTACCATCTCATGCCAATTAGAATGACGATCATTAAAAAATCTGGAGACAACAGATGCTGGAGAGGATGTGGAGAAAAAGGAACACTTTTACGCTGTTGGTGGGAGTGTAAATTAGTTCAACCATTATGGAAGACAGTGTGGTGATTCCTCAAGGATCTAGAAGTAAAAATTCCATTTAACCCAGCAATCCCATTACTGGGTATATGCCCAAAGGATTACAAATTGTTCTATTATAAAGACACATGATACATATGTTCATTGTGGTGGTGTTTATGATAGCAAAGACTTGGAACCAACCCAAATGCCCATCAATGATAGACTGGACAAAGAAGATGTGGCACATATACACCATGGAATGCTATGCAGCCATAAAAAATGATGAGTTCATGTCATTTGTAGAGACATGGAGGAATCTAGAAACCATCATTCTCAGCAAACTGACACTAGAACAGAAAACCAAACACTGCATATTTTCACTCATAGGTGGGTGATGAACAATAAGAACACTTGGGCACAGAGATGGGAACAACACTCACAAGGCTAGCTGGGAGAGTGGAGGGGAGGGAGGGACAGCGAGGGATTGGGGAGGATGGGGAGGGATAACACCGGGAGAAATGCCTGATGTAGGCGATGGGGTAAGGGGGGATGGAGACAGCAAACCACCATGGCATATATGTACCTATGCAACAATCCTGCAGGATGCAGGCTGTGCACATGTACCCCAGAGCCCAAATACAAAAAAAAAGACAGGGTCTTGTTTGTTGCCTAGGTGGGAGTACTGTGGTGTGATCATAGTTCACTTCAGCCTCGCAATGTGCTAGGATTACAGTGTTAAGCCATCTCACCCAGCATCTGTAAGGTTTTAGGTATTTTTTATCATTAAATCAATTACCAAACCAACCTTACATTTATTAAAAACAAAAACAACCACCCAGGTCCCAAGGGTTTTATTGTAAAAGAATAAGCAAATCATAAATAAAAACAATGAAATGCCAAGTGTTGATTATAACATTCTCAGCAATAGTGAACAAATGTAAATAGTCTTTGTGTTCGACAGGGACGGGGTGGTGAAATGGCACAGAATGCAAAAATTTGATGGACAGTTACACAACCATTGAAATAATGGTTACGAAGGTGGCATAAAAACATACAAAAATGTTAATAATTTTAAGCAAAATAAAGTTCTGCGTGGCCAGGCATAGTGGCTCATGCCTGTCCCAGCACTTTGGAGGCCAAGTCGGGCAGATCAGTTGGGGTCAGGAGTTTGAGACCAGCCTGGCCAAGAAGACAAAACCCCATCTCTACTAAAAATACAAAAATTAGCCGGGTGTGGTGATGTGTGCCTGCAATCCCAGCTACTCAGGAGGCTGAGGGAGGAGAATCGCTTGAACCCAGGAGGCAGAGGTTGCAATGAGCCGAGATCATGCCACTGCACTCCAGCCTGGGCGACAGAGCAAAACTCCATCTCAAAAAAAACAAAAAGTTCTATGTGTGTTATCACAACTAAGTGACAACACGTTTTCCTGTGGACAAAGAATAAGGGTGGAAGGTCAGTCTGCAAGAATCCGTGAGTGCTGGAGGGAAGACCAGGCACGGCTTCACCGCACTTTCTGCTAAGATTCTCATTACAATATAGTAAGTAAACATAAGGAAGGAGAAAGCCCCAGTTCTATTGCGGAGGCTATGGAAAAGGCTGGAAACTGCAGCTGGTGGGGGATGACCCAGAGCCCAAGCGGAGTCTCGGGGGAACCCCAGCAGCCCTGCTCCTGCAGCGTAACTTGAATTCTCTTCAGTGTACTGACTCCTCCTCCCACCCCATCCCCTTGAAATCTTCAAAAGGTTAAGCTTTCTGAAGCTCTGTGAATATTGGCCTGGGTCAGTGAATATTTCCTGGGCCTCCTTGATGAATTGAGGATTAAAGCCAATGTCTAGTCAAACTGAAAGGGCCATTAGAATGGGCCATTGTGGGGACCGGAGGCCCATGTGCTCATGGCATGCAGTTTGCGGCATCCCCTGGTCCCAACCACACTCACCGGGATACATTCAGCAGGGCTGTCTGTCAGTGGTGACAGCCCATGGCTGGAGAAGTGATTGGTCTGATTCTGCATTCCGTTTTCTTTTCAGAAGGGGAGATGTGGTTTGAGGGTGGCCTGGGCTCTGTCCCAGAGCTGGGGTCGAGCCCTGTTTCTGTCAGTTGCTGAGTGTAACTGGGGGCCTCAGATACCCCCAACACTCTTCGGCAAAATGCAGATGCTAGACAGGGGTTTGAGGGTCTCAGGGTGACAGTGACTGTGCTGCTCATGAAGATCCAAGGGCCCTGAGGGATGAGGGACTGTGTGGCAGGGCTCCGAGCCATCCTTCACCTGGACTAAACAGAGAGGGGAGAGGGGTCCCTTTACCTGTCTGCCATACTGGACTCCCTCAGAAGATTTCAGTTGAGAAATAAAATAAGAGAAGAAAAAAAGAATCCCTCACAGTCTTCATTACTATTTTGAAAAAATGGTTAGAAATCACCAGACTAGAAAATGTGATCAGGCTATTACCAGTCCACACCTATGGGACTCAGATCACCCAGGCTTTGCCCAGCACCTGCAGGGCGTCCCAGTGGCCGGATCCAGCATTGACTCCAGCCCCGCAGTGGCCACTGATGGTCTCCGCGTCTAGTCCCTTTGGCCTCTTCCCCAGCCTGTTCTGCAGCAGGCCCCCTGTGCCATCCACCCGGCCCTCCTGCCCTGCAGGTCCCTGCTCTCTGCCCAGCCTACCACTCCCAGCACATCTCTGCCCATCAAAGCCCTCCCCATTCTGCAAGGCCTCACTGTAATGCCCACTTCCCCACAAGCCTCTACCGAAGCCCCAACCCCCAGATCCTCCAAGGCGTTGGCTTCCGTGTTTCCTGCAGGTTCTACCATTTCCATCCTCAGATGCTCTTGGCAGGGATGCTCCAGAGGGTTTCTGGGAATAAGGTGCAGAAGCAGCAGTGCATGAGGCTTGGGTTCAAATCTCAGCCCTGCCAAAAGTAACCCTGGTGTAAAACCCTATATATATGATTTTATACAACCAGTGACCCATATATATGTATACATATATATATAAATATATATAAATAAATGTAAATATACATTTTATATATTTATATAATATATAAAAATATTACATATATAAATATATATATTAGTATATATTTTGATAAAAAGTTAAGTAGAATATAGGTACAAAGTTTGCATTGTATGTTTTTCAAAGTAATGCAAGTACCTGATTTCAAATTCAAATCGTAGTCAGGGGTTCATAATTAAAAGCATCTCCGCCTACATCATCTCTTTCCACACACTAGAATTTCCCACTGCAGATGTTTAGGTTGCATACATGTTTACTGTAGAAAATCACAAAATGCAGACAAGCAGAAAGAAAGCCGAGCCAGCACAGTGAGATCCCACTTCTCCTTTGAGAATATCTTTTTCTAGATCATGTTGCCAGGCTTTTTTTTTTTTTTCCAAATCGGTCCTCATTGTATATTTTCTATGCATTATAGCTCTAATCACAGTCTACCTTCAAATAAATGAACAGAACTGATATTTGTAAAGTAAAGAGGTGCAGTGAGTAGCTAGCTCCTTACCATTGGAAGTGCGGCATAAGCACCATGAGGAAGCTTGCTAGAAATGGTGTCTTTGGCCCCAGCCCAGGGTTCCAATTTGAACAAGCTGGTGATTGGAGTGCACATTACAGCTGGGAAGGGCTGTGCAGAGCACAGTTACTCAAAGTTGCAACCCACAGACTGTCACAGCCCTGGACAAGAGGCCTGAGCCAGAATGTATACAGCACGCTGCTTCGTTTATAGAGGAAGACATGCTATTATACTAAATACTGTCAACAAAACTAAACAATGTGATTGATGTTGGCCGTGATTAACATTCTGGCCCATGCTCCTTATCTTGTCAGGGACGAGGGACACACAGTTCGTGGGCTTAGCACTGTCAGCCAGTCACACTTTGAGTGGCGCTGTTGAGATCACACGGTTGGAAAATAAGGGGCCGGGAGTGGGTTTCCCTAGCTTTTGATCCTAATCTTCTCATTCTGTGTGTATCTGACCCTCCCACCCAACCGTCTCACACACACAGACACAGATGCACATATTTGCACAGTCACAGCCCTCCCTAGGAGATCCCTGGCCCAGAGTTAGTGATTAGAAAACATCTGTCTCTTGAGGCAGACCGAGGCTCCCACATCCCTGTATCTCGGTCCACCCCAGGCCTCTGTTTACATTAAAAGTAACTCTGGTGTAAAACCCTTTTTATCAGCTCCTCCTGTCAGGATGAAACAGAGCGGGGGCCTTATAGGATGTCTGGAGTCAAGAGAAGCTTTGATGGACTAGGAGGGAGACAAAACACAACGTCTTTGCCCAGCTCAGGTTCCCAAGGCAAAAACAGCTCTCGGATCCCAGGACCTGTATGTAACCGGGATCTATAAACCCTAGACCAGGCTTCTGCTGCCGATTCCAGAAGCAGATAAAAATAATGTATGGTCACGAGGAAGGTGTGGATTTCAGAGTCAACACCAGCCTAATCTAAAATGCCACATGGTGTTCAGTCCAGCCTTACTGTCACCTTTCCCAAGGAGCCCAGGGAGTCCTATAGGTTTAGATCCCAGGGTTCAGTTTTACTTGGACATTGGGGAGACTCAGACCCTTTCAGGCAGTTAAAACTTTTAACTAAGTTTTTAACAACTTAGTTAAAAAACTTGAGAATCAGTTTTTAGATCACTCTTTCCTGGCTATGTGACCCTAGGGAAGTTACTTCTCTGAGTATCAGTTTCTTTCTTTCTTTCTTTTTTTTTTTTTTTGAGACCAGGAGTCTCACTCTATCATCAGGCTGGAGAGTAGTGTCGCAATCTCGGCTCACTGCAACCTCCAACTCCCTGGTTCAAGTGAATCTCCTGCCTCAGCCTCTCGAGTAGCTGAGATTACAGGCACGAGCCACCACGCCCAGCTAATTTTTATATTTTTAGCAGAGACAGGGTTTCACCATGTTGGCTAGGGTGGTCTCGATCTCCTGACCTTGTGATCTGCCTGCCTTAGCCTCCCAAAGTGCTGGGATTATAGGTGTGAGCCACCACCCCCAGCCATCAGTTTCTTTTTTTTTTTTTTTGGGAAGTACTTTATTATTCCCTAGCTAATCAGTTTCTTACTCTGTAAGATGGGGCATAATAATATTGACCTCATAAAGGTATTGTGAGAATTAGCGGCAATCTCGGTAAAGTACCATCAGTGCATTCATTCATTCAGTCACTCATTCATCTATACGGAGTACCTCTGGGCAGCATGGGAAGCACGCAGTCCAGAGAGGAACATGGAGACCACACAGACAGACAGACACAGAGCAAGCTGCAGCAGGTGCTGCAAAGAGAAGGGCAGGAAGCCTGTATCAGGGGCCCGTTCTAACCTGGGGATCAGGAAGGAAGGTTTTACTGAATGAGTGATTCTGAGCTCAGGTTCCAAACATCAGTAGACGCTGATAAGACTAAGCCGGGGAAGAGCATTCCAGGAGTGTCGTAGGGATGACTATATTTTCCAGAATGCAATTTGGGCCAGAGAAAAGACAGTTGGATTTATTTTACTTTTTGAGATGAAATTTACAGACAGCAAAATGCATGAGCCTTATGATACAATTTGAGTTTTGACAAATGCATACACCCATGTAACCAGCATCGCTATTGTGAGATGGAACTTTGCTGTCAAACCGGGTTTATCTTCATATCTTCATAACCTTGTTCCCTGATTATAAAAGTTAAGACGCTGGGGTTTTTTGTGTTTTTTGAGCTGGAGTCTTGCTCTGTCGCCAAGACTGAAGTACAGTGGTGCGATCTCAGCTCACTGCAACCTCCGCCTCCCAGCTTCAAGTGATTCTCTTGCCTCAGCCTCCTGAGTAGCTGGGACTACAGGCATGTCACCACGCCCGGCTAATTTTTGTACTTTTAGTAGAGATGGGGTTTCTCCATGTTGGCCAGTCTGGCCTCAAGCTCCTGACCTCAAGTGATCCACCCACCTTGGCCTCCCAAAGTGCTGGGATTACAGGTATGAGCCACCTCGCTCAGCCAAGAGCTGGGTTTTAATGGGGGCATTTCTTTGTGGACATTTTACAAGGCTTTGAGCTAGGTTTAAATCTCATATAACTTTCCCCAGGTCTCCGATGTCGCTGAGACTCAACTTCCTCATCTGTAAAATAGGGTTAATCGACCTTACTTCACAGGGCTGTGTGAGGAATTGGGTCTGTACGTGGCTGTAAAATGCCCAGTTAGTGCCTGGTGGGCACTCTGTGAGTTAGCCCTGTTAGGAGTTTCTGGAATGGAGATGACGTTGGGGAGCGGGGCCATGTCTCGTTGACATCCTTGGGGCCGGAGATGGGCCTTCCCAGGGCAGCATGGGGCAGTGTGTGCACCCCTCATCCAGTCTGTTTGTTCACAGGGATGTGTCTGCAGGCCTTCGTAGAAGCCTTCTTTTTCCTGGCTCAGAGGAAGTTCAAGATGCTGCCACTTCATGAGCAGGTGGCCTCGCTGATCGACCTGTGCGAGTACCACCTGTCCCTGCTGGATGAAAAGCGCCTGGGGTGTGGCCGGGGCGTCCCCTGCGGGGGCCGACCTGCCCACCGTGGCACTCCCCAGGAGTCCTCGCCCTCGGCCCAGCCTGCTGGGGACAACTGCGCCAATAAGCTGTCCCATCCCAGACATACCCTGTCCTGAGGGCCACTCCGTCTTCCCAGAAGATGGAAGATGAGGGCAACTTTCAGGGCTGCAGAGCCCCAGGCATTCTGCCTGCAGAGCAATGGCAGGCAGGCTGCCGAAGGGCCTGGCTGCCCCGCCCCCACGACCCGTCTCTGCGTGTGGCTGAGCTGCGCTTCACCAGGTTGGCTGGTTCTCACCTGCCTTGCTCCCCGCACCTCTTGGTGGTACACCCTGTTTTCAAGTCATCAGTGGACATATGACATCTAAAACGTGACAGATGGCACTTTCTATTCTGGGCTCACAGGAAGCACCAACTGGGTCAAATCTGTTGTGTTTGGGGCACGGGACACAAATGATCCCAAGACACAGAGCCGTGGAGAGGAAGCCAAGTGCTGGGATCTACCGGGGCCTCTGCAGGCCCACTGGGAAAAGCCCGAGAACATCATGTTTATTTCCTGCCGCCCGCTCCATGAGAAGGAAGTGGAAATATCAAGTAGGCGTCTGTGAATCCCCCATCCCAATCATGTGCTACACGGGTGTAGTGAACAGATTACCCTCATTTAGTTCATTAGCTTGCCTGTTGCTGCAATGTTTGGTTTGCTATTAATTAAGATATAATTAATCAAGAAGTAACTAAGACTCTTAGAGCCTCAGAGCTGGCAGGATCCTTGGAGGTCATTTTGTTTGATTTTGTTTGACTGTGACCCCAGAGCAGGAATCCCATCTTTAGCCTCCCTGATCAGATGGTCAGAGTGGACCCCTGCATAGGTGGGGTGCTGGTCACTTAGCCAGTGTGTCCACAAGAAGCACTGCCAGGTGTCCCTGCATGCCCAGCACTGTGTTGGGAGCCCTGAGTAAGGGGAGGAAATCAGACGTGGATGAGAACCAGGGCGAGAGGAGTAGTGCCTGTCAGGCTTGGTGCCAGGGACAGGGGAGCTCCAGCTCTCTCTTCCATGAGACCCTTTCCTTGTCTCCATCTGTATCCCCAGGTAGCCCCCTTCTCAGAGGAAATGCCTCGGAGGCAGCGGAAGGTGTAGTTTTGGAAACAGCCTCGGTCACGTCAGGGTGCAGGGCCCACTGAAGACAGGCAGACAGGACCTGGCAAAGCCAAGCTCTCCAGAGTGTGGTTCGATTTGAGGTTAATGTGGCCCTTTCCTGGAGGGTCCCATTAAAGGATGCTGAGGGCCCTGGGAAGAGCCAATCATCAGGCTCCAAGTGAGGTGGAGGAAAGTCTTTGAGGCACTAGTACTGTGCCTGGTGCACAGAAGGACTCAGAAAATGCTCGTATGCACGGCCAGGGAGAGGGGCGTGGGAGGCAGAGGCACGTGGGAGGCAGAGGCGCATCCCAGACAAGCCCCTGTAGCTTTCTCCTTCCTGCCAACATCCTGTCCTGCCTCCTGACCCAAGTCCCCTTCCCTCAAACTGAGAAGAGCAGTTGACTCACGGCCTAGCCCACAGCCTGGTTCATAACAGGTACTCAAAAGCATCTGTGGAAACAAGTTACTTGAATCTGCCCTCCCCTGAGTATTTTTAAACCCAAAGAGAAGTTTGTTAATCCAAGGTGTCTCCAGTGGTTGGCAGGTGATTTGAGAGCAGGGGCTGCTGTGTTCCTCCTTGCCTGGGGCTCCTTGCTGCCAGCAGCTTACCCTCTCAAGGAGGAAAACCTGTGTCCCCCAGTTTGGCTGCCCTGCAGCGCCCCTTCTCTGCCACTAGCAGAGCCCAAAGGCTGCCGCCCTTCCCCAGCCAAGAGGGGCTGTGGGCCCAAGCCCGGCAGAACCCACTCTGGGCTGTTCAGTATCGGCAGGCTTATGCAATGACTTTATTTTCCCAAGCAGAAGGCGGGACAGTGAGGAAATGGCACGGGCAGGATATGCCTACTGAGGTGTGTCGAGTGCCCCCTACATGGGGTGCGGTGGCGGTGTCATTGGCTCAGTTCCCCAGGTCCTAGGGCATGTCCGTACCGCTGCTCCCCTTTGAGATGAGGAAAGGAAGGCCCAGGAGGCCACATGGTCAGGACTTGGTCCAGGTCTGTCTGTCAGCTCCTTGTCCCTGGGTGAGCATGAATTCAGCTCCCAGTAGAGACCCCGCAGGACTACCCCTCTCGGGGCTACCTGGGACCTGTCATGGTCTGGTGGCATGGGACAAGGCAGTCAGGACTCCAAAATGGCCCAGTGTGAGAAACAATGTTGGAAGCCCCCATGCGGCTCTCCCAATGCCTTTTGGCAGAACAAATGTATTTCCCAGAGAAAGACCGGAGGCAATGCGTCGGGGCACACTTGTCATCAGCTGGGAGCCACGGAGAATCTTAACAAAGCTGTCACTCAACACCCTTTCTCGAGGTTGGTCTTTAGAAAGTATTCATTTGCCAAAACGGAGTGTAATGTTCAGGTCCAAAACCAGCCAAGCACACTGAATATTTTGAAAAATAAAATAAAGAGGTTGAATTCCAGCCACCTTGTCTGGGGTGATATAAAATCGTCAGCTCTCCTGGTGAGAAAGGGCCTCTCCCACCCCCTGCCATTATCTGGAGGCGGGCTGCTCCGCCCACCATGGCCCCTGTATCCTGGGAGCAGCCCCCTCCTCTGCCTGACAAGGCCCCAAATAAGCCCCACCCACCCGCAGGGCACGGAGCCTCCCTGGTGATTTTCTGAGAGGCCAGTCGTGACAGATTGGCCCCTTTTCAGTTTAACCGAAAACAATTCGAGGCTGCTCCATTATCAGAATGAGTGATAGCCGACTCACCCCGCCTCCTCTGTTCCTAAGAAGAAGTCCCACTGTGTTTACCCCTTTGGTAATCGGCCACTCATTTTATTGGTGTAATTGAAACGATAGCAAAAGCAGATGGTTGCTTCCTCCAAGAGGACAGGAAGCGGAGCCCTGAGTCCGGCGGACCCAGAGGCCCTGGCACATAGCTGGGCAGCCCCTGTGCTTTGCTGCGGGATAAGCCCGGTTCCTGGAAGGGCCCTCAGGACCCATCTCCAGCGTCTTCTCTCTCCCTCTCTCCTGTCCCCTCCCCCTCCTTCTGACACCTGTCTTGCCCCACCCCCAGTGCACACACAGCCCAGCCACATGGATGCTCTCCCTAGTCTGCCAACTGAGTTCCTGGAGAGTTGGGTGCTCCAGAGCTTGGAATGAACGGGTAAGATCAGGCCCAGCCAGTGCTTAGTTTGAGGAGTTCACATCCAAGTATGACAAGTTAGTGGGACCAACCTGGGGAGGGAAGCATCAGAACAGGGCAGACCCACAGAACTGGGCCCACCTACCCTTTCCTGCTGTGCCAGTCTTGCCCCTTTGGGTGTGCCCCTGGGCAGCTTCCTTGCTCCTGCTATGCTGACCCTGCCTGCCCCTTCCTTCCAACCTCCCAGGGGGACAGGCTGAGCGTTTCTGGCCCTGGGGTGTTGGGGCAGGAGCCATGTCCTCACAGCCTGGCCTGAATGGAGCCTGCAGTAGGTGCTTATAAAGACCCACTGGATTCCGTGCCGCTGTTGGCAGGTGCTGGTCCCAACAGAGCCCTCCCTGCGTGCAGAGGCAGGGCTTCCAGGAGAGACGAGCGTCCATCCCTAAAACGAACCGCCTGGATTCCTCTTCCTTCTCCTCCCAGCCTCTGTCCACTCCCCCGAACTCAGACACGATCTCTCACCTGGGCTTCCGCTGCCTCCCTGCCTCTCACCCCTCCACCCTACCCTCCATCCCCACCAGTGTGGAAGGAACTCAGAGAGCCACAGAGCTGACGTCCAGTCGCCTATTGAAAGCAGCCCCCATCGGTGCCCTTCCTTTCTTTCCATCGTAAGGCCCACACCTGGCCCCCACACCCCAGGGCCAGGCTCTGCCGCCTCCCTGAGCCCCTGTCCTACCCCTGCTCCCAGGACTGTTTATATCTGTTGTTACCAGACAGGAGGAGCTGTGCTATTTCCCGCCACCCTTGTCTTCTGCCCCTCTGCCTGTAATGGCCTTCCTCTGTCCAGTGGCAAACAGGCTTCCAAGGCCCAGTTCCAATGTCCTCGTTGCAATCCCCCAGAGTGAGCAGTTCCCTCCCCACACTCCCAAGAACTGGAAAGTTCCTGTATTGTCGTGTGTACCATGGGACCACAGCATTGGCTCCCACCCAGTTGTGCGTTCCTGCAAGGTCAGGCATGTGCTGGGCCGTGTTGGCACGGAGCGGGTGCTTGCTGCAAATAGGAACGTTTAGCGCACTCCAGGAGAGGGGACAGTGTTACCGCGCTTCTTCTCCGCCTCGCCTGCAGGTGCCATTAAGAAGCACAGATTTCTAAACCTTGCCAAGCCAATCTGCTGAACACCTCCACATCCCTGCCTGCCTTGTTGGCTCCCTGGGATGCGGCAGCTGTCCTGTGTCCGTAGACAGATAATGGCTCCTCTGACCCTAGGTGTCTCTCCATGGTCCTTTGTGGCCAGGCCCAGGCTGCGTAACCATGGGCACCCCCTCTCGTTCAGTCTCAGAGACAGGATGCCAGGCTGGACGGTCCTCACCAACACCCCTCCAGCCGGCCTCCCTTCAACCCTGCATCGCCCTGAGTTTGCGTGGAGTTGGTAAGTTCCCAGCAGGTCCTCCTGATGTGCGTGTGGGTAGCCAGGCTAAGGAAGCAGGAGGGTAGGGGCACAGACACTTGGAATGGTGTCCCTATCCTACATGATTTTATCCGCACATGCTCAGTCCTTCACAGTTTAGCAAGTACTTTTAGATCCATCCAACCCCATGAAGGATGAGGATCGTTGGCACTCTCTTTTCCCCGAGGCAGAGAACTGGCTTCCAGGAGGCTTAGTGACTGATCGAGGTCTTGAGGTCTCCGGCTGGTGAAGCGCAGAGTCAGGGTCCCCCTGAGGCCCCTGGCTGGCTCTAGATCCCACACTCCTTCCTTGGCACTTCCTTGGTTCTGCACGGTGCCTCAACACTCCCCAAAACATCCCATTTTGCAGATGGGGAAACCCACGTCCCGCAGAGGCTGGGTGTTGGCTCCACTCAGGTCTGCGGACTTAGCTTGGGGCTGTCTGGCCTGCTCTCCTCCTGCCGAGCACCCCAGGAAGGCTCTGTGGGTACCCTCCAAGGGCTCTGGGTCTCCCAGCCACTCAGTGAGAGTGGCAAGTCCTGTCTCACTTGATCTTTGGGAGCATAAGAGGAGCTCACAGAAAACGTCATCAATGTGAAAGTGTTTTGTAGACCAAAGTGCTGCCGCGTCATCTTCGGCCTGGCTACTGGCTTCCTACAAAGTGTAAAGGGATGAAGATAAAAGCTCCTTCTTGAATAACGTTATCCATCAAGACAGATGAAACCACACCAGTCAGCTCTTCTTGCCCCTCCCCTCCCCCCCTTCATTCCCACGTATTTAAAGACATTTATAGCCTGAGAAATTATTCCCACTGCTTCTCTGACACCCGGAATGTGCCTTGTGACTGGCGGAGTGTCCCTCCAGAATAGCTTCATTTTTTCCCCATTTCTTGACTAATGTCCTCTACTCTTCAACCCTCAGAGAATTGGGCTTGCAATGGCCAGGACAAGAGAGCATCTTCCCTGAAAGCTCAGAAATGATGGCTTTCCCAGCAGGGAGCTGGCGTTCCCTGCAGCTGAGAGCGCTGCCCTCTTTGCATGGAGGGATCGTTCACCACCGCGGATATTAACCTGAAATCCACCTCACCTTGATGGATACTTTTGCCAGTCTCCCATTTGGTTTGATGAATGTGAGAGAAATTTTCCCGTATGGCATACGAATTTCTCCCTCACAAAATAAGTCTAATTTTTTTTTCTGTTTCTGGAGCAGCTCTGTGGAATAGGCCACATCTTCAATTACCTTTATCTTAGTAGCCAAAGGTCTCGATTGTTATGTAACCAGGAAAACCACATGGCATAATGCTTATATACACACATGCACACACGCACATACGCACACGCATGCATGCACATACACGCACGCACACACACACACTGAGCACTGTTGAGCTTTGGTGGAAAATGGAGAAATTACTGATGTTTTCTAATTTCTGATGATTGGCTTCTGAGTCTTATTTAGAGATCAGAGTGGAAAGGGCTCTTTGCAGCCCCAGGGTAGTGTCATGCTCACCAAGAGGCTCATGGGAAACCTTTCCTCCAACATGAAGAAAGTGTTTGCCAAGATTCCTGCCAGGACCCAGTCTCGGGCCACAGAACACTGTCTGCTCCCCCAGGCCCCTCCCAGACCACAGGGATATTTTCTTTTCAGAACCCCTTGCATCAGAATGGGAAAAACGAGGACTGAGACTCCCAGAGGAGGCCGTGAACTGTTCGGGAAAACGAGGGCTTTGCCGTCAGACCTGGGGCTGAACTTGACTGTGTCTGTCCCTTTCTCCCTAAATGGCCATGAACCAGTGACTTTACCTCTCTGATCCCTGCTCCTTGCCTGGATAGTAAGGATCACATCACAATGTATGTAAAGAGCCGGGTGTGGGACTTGGCACCTGGGAAGCGTCTTAATACCTGTCTGTCGAGAAAAGGGAGGGTCTCAAAGCAAGGAAACGACATGGATGCCAGGAAATACGTCTGCCCACCTCCACCTCCCTGACAGGGGAGGCTCCTGGAGGTCTGGTGAGAGGCCCCATGTGCTCCAGCCCTCCCTGCTCCATGCTGAGCTCTGCCTTTAAGAGACTGCAGCTCCTGCCTCTTAAAAGCCTTTAAAAATTCTTTATTAAATTTTCATGGTGCATAAAGTCAAGGTTCTGTTACTTGGCCTCAGTTGTCTTGGCAACTTTGTAAAACGCAATAATAAAACGAAGCTGAGTGTTGCTAAACACAGGCTCATTGTAGAAACGACGGCGAAGTATTGACAGTTTGTTCTGGGTGATAATTTTTGACAGCAAATCCACTGGGGTGGACAATGTCTGTTCACTTGGGGTCAATTGTTGAGAAAAGGACACCTTTAAATTTTTTTCTCCCTTAATGCTTAATATTTGCCTAGGAAACTAAATATTACCTCAAGGACTGTGAGATCCTGGGAGAGGTAGAGGGAGGGGTTTAGAAAATCCTCCAACCCTTGATCTGCTGGGGACAGTCTCCCCTAGGGAGGGAGGGACGTGTCCCTAGAGTTTGGTGGAGACTGTGGCTGCCCTGGGAGAGAGGATGGCCACTTGCAGCCTGCTGCATGAAGTGCCCAGGTCCAGCTAGACAGGTGAGTGTTGCACGTTTCACCCTCACTGGGGAATCTAGAGGCAGGTGCCTCCCCAGAGAACTAAACCATTCGCCCCACACTAAAGAGGCGATTCCTAGGGCTGCTGGTCCAGCTGGTGGCTCTGTCCCTGGTAAACGACGCCCCGCCCCTCCAATAACCCTCCTCTCTTTCTACCCTTGGGGAGCAGCATATGTCTGCTCTGAATATTTCAGAATATTTGGCAAGTAGAAAGCAGATGGCCTTGAGTTAAAAATAAAGTGAGACCCCAGCTCCCTGGAAATCCCCTCACCCATTGGCACCAGAGAAACATTTATTTCACACGGTCCTCCACGCCGAGGGAGGCCACTTAGGCAGGCCCTGTTCCCGCGGGTGACCCCTGCAGTCCTTTGGATCCCAGTTCGCCTTTTTATGACCCATTCAGATTCTGCACATTCCTCAGATGGACCAGCACCTCGGTCCCAGGCTCCTGTGTCACAGGTCACGGCTTTGCAGTGTGGCGGAGCTGTCGGGCCACTCTCTGCTGGAGAAACCCGGGTTTGCCTGCCTGAGGCCCTGCAGCCTGGAGGGGAGGCAGCTAGAGCAGCGTGAGAGCTTAGGGCTGACTTGGGCCAGGCATGTCTTTGGGGGATTGAGTGGGGACTGTGGAGGCCAGAGGGGCCCTTTCACACTGCAGCCCACCTCCCCAGGATCCCCTCAGGGCTCAGACCTCACCTCTGTCTGTAACCCAGGCAACTGCAGCTTTCCCAGTCTGACCTGATGAGCTTTACAATAAGATAGTATCACGGCTGACGCCAGCCTTTCGATATTACACATGAGGCAGGGAAGCCCAGAGAGGGGAAGGGGTTTGCCCCAAACGCCCAGCAAGTTAGAGACATGAGTTAAGGCCTCTTCCATGAAGGAATCTGTTTTGCCCTGTGTGATCAGAAGCCTTCACCACCTCAGCCCATCACCTCACCAAATACCTACAGAAAGGAACCCAGAGAGCCTCAGGCCCAGGGGTTTTCAGGCTGGATCCCATGAAGCCCTAGAGCAGCTCAGCTAGCTCTTTTATATGTTGGGGTTGCAGGTAAGGAAAAAGCTTCAAATGTCGTAATCGCTTCCAATATTTTACTCGTGGGGCAAATTCCAGTTTTTCATAAAGCTGGCGGCCTAGGAGAAGTAACTCATTCAAGGTCATGACCACAGCAGCATCTTCCTCGGGTCACCTGAGCCCAGCTGGGACCCCCAGCCCTGCCCTGGAGGACGTGTGTGTCACACTGGCTCCGGTGCTCACGTGCTGGGCTGATACACATGGGGACCCAGGGAGGAGCTGGGACCCCTCACCTCCGGATATTGGCTTGGTGTCTTTTTTTTTTTTTTTTTTTTTTTTTGCCTGAGATGGAGTCTCACTCTGTCTCCAGGCTGGAGTGCAATGGCGCGATCTCAGCTTACTGCAACCTCTACCTCCCAGGTTCAAGCAATTCTCTTTGTCTTAGCCTCCTGAGTTGCTGGGACTGCAGGCATGAGCCACCACGCCCAGCTAATTTTTGTGCTTTTAGTAGAGATGGGGTTTCACCATGTTGACCAGGATGGTCTCGATCTCTTGACCTCGTGATCCTCCTGCCTCGGCCACCTAAAGTGCTGGGATTACAGGCGTGAGCCACCGCGCCCAGCCTGTGTCTTAATCCATTCGTGCTGCTATAACAAAGTAAAGTACACTGGACGGCTGATAACAGAAATGTTATTTCTCCCAGTTCTGGAGCCTGCAAGTCCAAGATCACAGCGCCTGCACGGTTGGGTCCTGGCCAGGGTTCTCTTCCAGGTGTGCAGACCTGTTGTATCCTTACATGGTAGGAAGAGGGTGACCGAGCTCTCTAGTGTCTCTTTCACCAGGGCACTATTCCTATCCACAAGGGCTCTGACCTCACAATCTCATCACTTCCCAAAGGCCTCCCATCCCTAGCCCATCACACTGGGGGCTAGGATTTCATCAGATGAATTTGGGAGGGACACGGACATCTAGTCCATCACCTGGCTTCTCTCACCCTGGTAGAACAGTTGTTGGAAGCCCCTGAGGCCGGCCCTGGGCTCATCTGCCACTGGGCACTAATCATCAGACATTCAGGGTGGATGATGGGACCCACTGAAGAATTTCCACCGTCATAGCACCTTACCCACCACGTAAATAGACCTGCTTTGAGCTATTCCAGAGCCGGCGGTGGGTGGCATTGGTGGGTCACTGGATCCATCACCAGCTGTGCTGGGAGGAGACAGACCCCAGACGTTAATGGGTCAGAAGTCTGAGGGCATGTCCCAGAGAGGCCAGCTACAAGCAGCCATTTATTCGAAGCCACTCGTGTTAGCGTTAAAAGTCCTGTAAATATTGCATTCTGCTCTATATGACATCCGCACGTTAGCCGGGCTAGGTTAGGCCACCCTGAATAGATAACAGATAAACCCACAGGGCTCCGGGTCTTCACACAGCCAAGGTTTATTTCTTGGGAATGCAGAGGTCATGTGGGTCTGGTTGGCTCAGGATGGCTGTCAGCTGACAGGCTCCAGCCTCTTCTTCCTCAACCACAGCTTCCCAGTTGCCCCTGGCGAGATGAGGGGGAAGGAGAGGTCCTCAGGGGATGTCGTTCAGGGAGGGGCTGACTCCACCTCCCCCTACACGCCCTTGGCCAGAACACAGTCCCATGGACCCGACAGAAGTACTAGGACCGTGTGACATGCGCCCTTCCTGGGCACACAAGCAGACAAAAGTAAAATAATATTGATTTTGCCACAATTCGTATTAGTTTCAATGGAAGAACGTTTTTCTCCCCTTCAATCGTCACATGAAATGGCTACTCCAAGGAAATGATCCTGGTTCTCTTGGGGCTGCGCACAGCAACCCGACTCCATCTCCTTCTCTCCACTGGTTGGAGCAGACAGAGGTCACGTGGGTCTCCTGACTCCAGAGCCACAGGGGAGCTAGAGGGTGTCTTATGCCTTCCCACCAAGAAAGCCAGCCCTAGGCTCTGTGGCCTGGGTGCAGCTCAGCTCCAAGCTCCATGGGTAGTTTCCCCATCACCTGGAAGACTAAGCCCAAAGCAGGCAAACTGACATTTTCCCTTGAGGGGCAGGGGCTGAAGGTCCCAGAAGGAGTGCCGATCCTTCCCAGGCCAGAGCAGAGCACTGAGACCATGCCCCAGGGACCATCTGGCCTGGAGAGGGGGCTCTGGCCAAGCCCTCTCCAGCTGCCCCTGCATAGATGAGCCAGGAGAGCCTGGCTCCCTGCTGAGGACGGCAGGCTTTGTGCAAAGCCAAGAATTCCCAGGCAGTGAATCCTGTGACATTGGGCTTCTCCTGTAGCTGCTGGAGGTTTTGTCACAATGAACATAGGCGATAGGGGTAGGGAAATGTAAAGCACATTCTCGATTCATGGCTAGGGTCTCACACACACAAGGCCTAGACCCATGCGGGGCACACTGTGGCGTTAGTTCGTTGAATCTGAGAAACAGGCTCGGGGTGGTCACTCCCATTATCACCTTGTTTTACAGTAGAGGAAGCTGAAGTTCGAAACGGAGGTGCAGTGGTGAGCCCGAGATGGCACAGGTTGTCCGAGCCCAGGCGACTCTGCAGAGGAGCTAGGCACCAGGCACGTGTGGAAGTGGAAGCTCTGGGAGAGGCCTCGAATAGCAAACTGTCTGCAAAGGCTTTGAACTCAAAGTCCTGGAGGAAACGCCCCAACTCAGTGAAGTTCACACAGCAAGCGGGACTTAGGGTTACCCAAGAGGTTCCAGCTTTTGTGAGCTGTTGTGCTTGGCAGCAAGGTGATGGCAGAAGGGACATAGGGAACAACATGGAGCTCACCGGGACGGCCTCCATCTCTGGGCTAAATGGGCCAGGCAGTGGGCGAGGGGAGGCTAGCGGGGGAAAAGGTGGCCGTGTGCTGAAGACCAGCTTTGTCCCAGGCACCAGCATCACCCCAGCCATCATGGCAAGGCAGATGGCATTGCCTTCCTTATACAGCTGAGGAAACAGGTTTGAAGAAGTTAGTTACCTTGCCCAAGGCCGCAGAAGACCACCCTGCCCAGGTCACATGGTCACCATAGAAGCTCTGAGCCCAGAGCAGGTGCAGAGCCCCACAGACTGGAGAAGAAAGCAGCTGCCCACATGACTGCAGGTCAGAGACTCTCTTGGCTCCAGCTGGGCGCAGTGGCTCATGCCTGTAATCCCAGCACTTTGGGAGGCCAAGGCGGGTGGATCACTTGAGGTCAGGAGTTCAAGATCAGCCTGGCCAACTTGCTGAAATCCCTTCTCTACTAAAACTACAAAAATTAACCAGGCATGGTGGTGGGCACCTGTAATCACAGCTACTTGGGAGGCTGAGGCAGGAGAATCTCTTGAACCCAGGAGGCGGAGATTGCAGTGAGCTGAGATCACGCCACTGCACTCTAGCCTGGGTGACATGGCAAGACTCCGTATTAAAAAAAAAAAAAGAAAGTCCCTCGGCTCCAACCACCTGGGGCCACTGACGTGCGAGCAAACGACATCCAGAGAGTCCACCCCAAAGCCTGGACTCCCAACCCCATGGTCAGGAGAGAGGCTCCCTGGGCAGTGCCCAGCTTCAGCTCGGTTTGGAAAGGCCACTCTTGTTAGCTCTTTCTCTG
This sequence comes from Sapajus apella, assembly GCF_009761245.1. Lineage (NCBI taxonomy): Eukaryota > Metazoa > Chordata > Mammalia > Primates > Cebidae > Sapajus > Sapajus apella. The sequence goes on along the minus strand of NW_022437016.1, from coordinate 7,128,035 downwards.
TGCTCACAGGCTGCATGTGACCTGGTGCCTGACAGGCGGAAAGGGGACAAAAGTCTCATTAAGAGAGGGGCCTTCAGTGCAGGGCAAAAAGCCCTCTGCTTTAAGGCCAGCCAGAAAATGTTCACTCCCATTCCACGTTCTTTTTACTTTTTAAAAATTGAGATGGGGTTTCACCATATTGCCTGGGCTGTTCTCAAACTCCTGAGCTCAAGTGATCCTCCTGCCCCAGCCTCCCAAATTACTGGGATTACAGGTGTGAGCCACCGCGCCTGGCCAGGGCCTCCATTTTATAATGGCGTCATGGCATGCCATTATACACTGGTTATGTATAATATTGTAGTTTACTTAACTGGTCCCCAATTAAGTAACATTTAGATTGTTTCTAGTTTTCAGTTACTACAAAAAACGTTGCAAGGACTCTTCTGGTACACGCATTTATGTGCGTGTAAATGTGTCTTAGAACGGGAATTGCTGGGTCAAAGGGTACACGCATTTTAAATTGCGATCAATATTTCTGTTATATCGTCCTCCAAAGAGGCTGGACCACCATTTGGTCCCACTAGATACGTAGAGAGGGCCAGTGCTTCCTGCCCTCCCAACACAGCATATTGTGAGAATGTGGACTTTTACCTGTTGAAAATGAAAATCGTGGCATCATGTCATCACAGGTTGAATTTTCATTTCTTTTTTTTTTTTTTTTTTTTGAGACAGAGTCTTCCTCTGTCGCCAGGTGCCAGGCTGGCGTGCACTGGTATAATCTCGGCTCACTGCAACCTCCGCCTCCCAGGTTCAAGCAATTCTCCTGCCTCAGCCTCCCGAGTAGCTGGGACTACAGGCGTGCACCACCACGCCCAGCTAATTTTTGTATTTTCAGTAGAGACAGGGTTTCACCATGTTGACCAGGATGGTCTCGATCTCTTGACCTTGTGCTCTGCCTGCCTCGGCCTCCCAAAGTACTGGGATTATAGGCGTGAGCCACCGCGCCTGGCCATTTCTTACTTTGTAAATGCAATTGAACCTCATTCTTCACCCATTTTTCTGCTGGTCCTTTTCTTGTTGATTTGTAGCATCTTTGCAGATGAAAAGAACTAGCCTTTTGCCACAGTTTTGAAAAGTATGTATTCTACCTGGGTCATTTTCCGGCAGCCAACTGTCTCCCCACCTGCAGCCCATTCTCCATGGAAAGCCAAGCTGATTGTATCACCCCTGAACAGATAGAAAACAGCTTCCTGTCATCAGGGTCCAGCTCGACTCCTCACCTGGTTTGGGGGGTCTTTCCCACTTGGGGCCCAGCCTCCTCCCTCCCCACCAACAGGACTACTGCACGCTGTCATGAAGGCTGTGATCTGCACAGAGGGCAGGGACACACAGATACCCTGAGTCCAGTGTGCTTTTCAGATTGCCAATTGAGGAGCCCCTACTGGGACCCGCTGGGCAGCCCTGCCCATCTCTCATCAGCTCCCTCATGGTTCCTGGCTCTTTTTGCCACTCCCCAAATGCGCCTTGCTCTGTGATCTGGCCAGCACTGCGTCTGGGTCCTTCTGCCCCAATGCCCCTCCCCACGTGAGCAGCTGTTCAATTGCATCCTGCCTCTGCTCCGGCAGGTGGCTCCCCCACCCCTTGGTGTGTCTCTTTAAGCCACTTCATGGTGACTCTCTACCAGGTACACCCCAGATAAGGCTGTGCCCACTCATATCTGGATCCCACCCCCAGCCAGGGCCGGGCACAGAAGGGGCCCTCAGGACCTGCATGTAGGAGGAACAAGGGAGGGAGGGACCGAAGGCTACGTTGACGGCTGAGTTCAACTGGCACGGGGTGAGCAGGGAGGGCCCAAAACCTCCTCCGCCTAATTTAAAGTCATGCACGTACCCAGTGGGCTGCTCTTTCATATAAATATCCATTAAACGCTTTGTAAAATGCACATTTGAAAAAATGTAGCTGACCTGCTCTTCCCAGGTAATTAAGGCGCGCCTCTCAAGTCTGCAGTGGAGGATTTTTTATTTGGAAGGTCTAGCCTGCTTTTCAGATTCACAATCGAGGACTTTCCAGAGAGCAGGTTCTCTACCCACCCTGACCCTCCACAGAGAGACATCCTAGGAGGACCCTGGTGGTCACCAACACCTTTGCCATCAGGATCTCCCAGGCACAACCAGATGTGACCCCTGCCAGCTCAGAGCCAAAGGGCCAGGGAAACTTGCTGGTGGACAGCCTGGCTTAACTACCAGCAGAGGGCAGGGCCAGGACCTGGGGCAGGGGAGGCTGATTGGAGAAGGGCCAATCCCCACAGCACCTGCTGCAGATTTCTCTTTGCCATTGGAGAGTGTGCAGAGGATGACACTATCCAGTTTGTGCTTTTAAACATAACCAAGCTTACAGTTTGGGTGGGGCAAGAGTGGGCATGGAGGGGCAGGTTGGGAGTGGGTGCAGGGGTCTAGGTGGGAGGGCTGGCAGCTCCAACTTGGCATGGCCCTGGAGATGAAGGGCACACACTAAAGAGGTTGTACACAGGCCAGGTTGACAGCACTTCTCAGGGCAGTGTTCTATTGCCATCTCACTCCCCGCTGGATGGAAACTCCCTGAGGGCAGAGCCTAGTCATTCTGTTGGAAGCTGCATCATAGTATCTAGGAACATGGCTCTCCACACAGAAGGTGGAGGGTTCTGGAAATGAATGAACGAAAGGTAAGAGGGAAGGAAGAATGGATGGATGGATGGACAGATTTAACAGATGGGGAAACTGACACTGTGGGTGGGGTAGGGGGAGGTGAGTCGCCCGGGTGGGACATCCTTTTCCCAGTGCTCAGCAGACCCAGCAGCAGGCCCAGGAGGGAGGACCTGGGGTAGCGTGGAATCCCCGGCTCCTCCGCCCTTGCTCACGCACACCTGTTTTCATAACTTGTCATTACCCCACACACCCACAGGCAGGAGCGCTGTCCCAATAAATAAATCTGGGCCAGTTTTCAGCATCGTTTAACATCCCCGGGAAGGCTGGGTCACGTGACGTCCAGCCGCAGCCCATTAGCTGACAAGCTGAAGCATATCATATTGAATTCCACGGCCCGCGGAGCCTGCGAGCCCCCGTGCTGCTCTGAAAATCTATGTGGATTTCTCAGAATGCAATTGTACAACTTATTTTCTATAATGAACATGTTGCCCCCTCCCCTTGCCAGGACTATTTTTCCAAACCTCCAGGGAGACAGGAGTGGGAGGATCTTGAGCTCACTCCTTGCTACAGCTTGAGAGGGGCTGGGGGCTGTGGGCTGTACTTGGGTGCAATTTACAGAGATGATCTCAAGGCATTGCACTGTCTTCCAGCCTCTACCCCTGTCCTCTGCTCTGTGTCTCCCTGCCTCCCTGCCCCTGTCCTCAAGTCCCTGTCCCTTGCCCCACCACACTGCCCCCCTGCTACGGCAGGGCTACAGGTGGGCCAGCCAGCAGGGACTCAACCCCAGAAGCCTACAACCTGGCCACATTGCAGCTGACTCTGCCGCACCTCCTGGAAGCCGCGGGCCTTGACTTCTGCCTTCTGCAGGTGACACACCACACCCACCACACCTCTTCACAAACTAAAATGGGACACGCGCCCACACTGATATACAAACCACACACAGAAACACATCCATAGATACCCACTCGCATTCCAAGGTAATGGCTACACCTACCCACACCTAGTCAGAGCACCTTAATCACAGCTAGCATACCCGATACACATCCACACACACACTGAGACACATATACACACACCCACACAAACACCCCCATACAAGCACACAACCACATACACACATTCATACACACACCCTCACACACATCCACATGTACATTCATACACATAAACACACCCACACAAATATTCACACACAAAGAGCACACACACGCGTACACATAACACACATACACAAAAACACCCACGCAAAAGCACACATCCACATACACCCACATCCACATATATACACACATCATCACACACATCCACAAGTACACTCACATCCACACACCCATAAACAAGTGAACATACACACATAGAGCACACACATCCACATATACACACACACAAGCACACACATACATCCACATATACACACACATACACACAAACCTGCACACAACCACATATACACATCCGCACACACACATATCCCCCTCACACATGTACACACACTCATACATATATACACACAAATACACACACATATCCACACACACAAATGCCTACACACACACGTATACTCATACACATGCACATACATCCACACACATTTCTACATGCATTTTGAATTTCTAAGGAGCAGGTAAGCTTTTTTTCAATGCAAAGCTTTTTATGCTTATTTTATTTTATTAGAATTATATATATAATTCAATCTATTTTAGCGTCTCATCTTTTCTCTTTATTTTTAATTGACACAATAACTAATAATATTTATACAGTCTGATATTTCCACACATGTATAATATAATAGTCAAATCAGGGTAAGTTACACAGCCATCACCTCCAACATTTATCATTTCTTTGATTGGGAACACTCAAAATCTTCTCTTCCAGCTATTTGAAAATGTAGAATAAATCATTGTTAACTATAGTCACCCTACAGTGAACACTAGAACTCATTCCTCCTATCTAGCTGTAATTTTGTGTTGTCAACCTCTCTCTATCCTCACTTCCTCCTCCCCTCTCCAGCCTCTGGTTACCACTATTCAACTTTCTATCTCTATGATATCAATTTATTTAGCTTCCACATATGAGTGAGAACACGCATTACAACTATTTGTCTTTCTGTGCCTGGTTTGTTTCACTTAATGTAACATCCTCCAGGTTCATCTGTGTTGCTGAAAATTATAAGATTTTATTCTTTTTATGACTGAAATAGTGTTCCATTGAGTGTGTGTGTGTGTGTGTATATTTATATATATATATAAATTATATATATATATATATAATATTTTCTTTATCCATTTGTCTGTTGATGAAATTTCCAAGAAAGAGGTAAGCTCTTTTTATTAATTCCAACTTTCATTGCTCTGTGGTTAAAAAATATGGCCTTTCCTTTATTGAGGCTACAATGTGCCAAGCATCATGTTAGGTGATAATTATACTAAGCTGAATAAAACTTGAGCCCTGCAGCCTAATAGCAGACAGCATAAATAAATCAACATTTACAATCCATTATTCCAGGAATACAAGGATGGTTCAACATATGTAAATCAATGTAATAGATTGTATCTTCAGAATGAAGGACAAAAACCATATAATCATTTCAATTGATGCTGAGAAAGCATTTAATAAAATTCAACATCCTTTCATGATAAAAACCCTCAAAAAAACTGGGAACATACTCCAACACAATAGAAGTCATACATGACAGATCCACAGCTAATATCATGCTGAATGAGAAAAAACTGAAAGCCTTTCCTCTAAGAGCTGGAACAGGACAAGGATGCCCACTATCACCACTGTTATTCAGCATAGTACTGGAGTCCTAGCCAGAGCAATAAGACAAAAGAAAGAAAGAAAAAGCATCCAAACTTGAAAAGAAAAAGTCACATGATCCTTGTTTACAGATGATATGATTGTATATTTGAAAAATCTAAGCAGTTCAAAGAACTGTTAAAACTGATAAATTCAGTAACATTACAGGATACAAAATCAACATACAAAATCAGTAGCATTTCTGTATGCCAACAGAACAATCTCATAAAGAAATCAAGAAAGCAATCCCATTTACAATAGCTACAAATCAAATAAAATACCATCAGAGAAATGCAAATCAAAACTGCAATGAGACACCATCTCACCCCAGTTTAAATGGCCTTTATCCAAAAGAGAGGCAATAACAAATGCTGGCAAGGATGTGGAGTAAATACCTTACACAGTTGGTAGGAACGCAAATTTGTACTAATATGGAGAACAGTAAGGAGGGTCCCCAAAAAGCTAAAAGTAGAACCAGCATATGATCCAGCAATCCCACTGCTGGGTGCATACCCAAAAGAAGGGAAATCAGTGTATCAAAGCAACATCTGCCCTCCCGTGTTTATTGCAACACTGTTCACAATAGCCAGGATTTGGAATTAATCTAAGTGCCCATCAGCAGATGAACGGATAAAAAAATGTGGTACATACACACAATGGAGTACCATTCAGCCATAAAAAAGAATGAGACCCTGTCATTTGCAACAACATAGATGGAATTGGAGGTCATCATGTTAAATGAAATAAGCCAGTCACATAAAGGCAAACTTTGCATGTTCTCATTCATTTGTGGAAGCTAAGAATTAAAACAGTTGAACTCATGGAAATAAAAAGTAGAATGATGGTTACCAGAGGCTGGGAAGGATGGTGAGGGTGAGGGTGGAGGGGGTGAGTGGGAATAATTAATGGGTATAAAAATATAGTTAGAAAGAATGAATAAGACCAAGTATTTGATAGCATAACAGGGTGACCACAGTCAACAATAATTTATTGCACATTTAAAAATAGGCCAGGCACAGTGGCTCACACCTGTAATCCTAACACTCTGGGAGGCCGAGGCAGGTGGATCACCTGAGGTCAGGAGTTTGAGACCAGCCTGGCCAACATGGTGAAACCCCGGGTGGCACCTGCCTGTAATTCCAGCTACTCAGGAGGTTGAGGCAGGAGAGCCTCTGGAACCTGGGAGGCAAAGGCTGCAATGAGATGAGATTGCACCACTGTACTCCAGCCTGGGTGACAGAGTGGGACTCCATCTCAAAAACAAAAAACTCTAAGAGAGTATAATTGAAATGTTTGTGACACAAATAAATGATAAGTGCTTGAAGTGATGATACCCACCACCCCCCAAAAATTTACGACGTGATGTGACACGCAGTGACAGAGGGAACCCCAGCCCCTCTATGTTCTTTAACAAATCTCATGTATTTTTCTGTATTTAGGTTCATTCCTTTTGTGTTTCTATTACCTAACCATTGCCGGACAAAAGAATATAGATATTTGTTATTTGTATTTGCTTTTCTTGAATTATTATCATGGATGAGCATATCCCCATGTATTTATTGTCCCTTTAATTACCAAGAATACTTGGTACTTGGATACTTGAGGCCGACGTTCTGGAATGGATCACTGCTTTGACTTTTCAGCACATACATTCTGTTTGCCACCATCAGCAAAGACATTCTTTCCTTCCAAGTTTTTGTTTTTAGCCTGCCGCTTTCTCCTAGGAGCACACTCACTCCTGTTATTTGATGAAACATCACTTGAACCAGCATTTATTTAAGACCCATTAAGAGGGCTCTGCATCTCTGACATGCTCTGATGGGGAGCAAAGCAAGACCATTGCCCTGTGTTGCGGGTTCATGGCCTCATCCAGGACTGTAGGGTGCCTTGCTCGGTGAGGGGGAGCAGCCCCACCTCTCCCTCCTGCGGGTTGCTTTCTAGGATTCTTCCTGATTTGCCTGATGCAGGAGCTTGCTTCCCGGGGGTGCCTGTTAAACTTCAGATTCCATGGAATCGGAGGTACAGATATAAACCCATGATTTGTAGCATGTGTACATGCATGTTTGTGTGCACAGGTATGTGTGTATATGTACATATATGCATTTATTTCCTAGTTCTGTCTGCTGACAAAGTCAAAAAGAAAGGCCGTTCTACCAGCTCTCAGATCTTGGTTCTGAATACCATTCCCCAGGGTTTCTTAGAGAAATGACTAATTCCAGAGCTGGGGCAGGGTAGATACATGGTGAGTCTGGGACATTTTGTTATGCCAGAAAGTAAGGAAATGGTCAAAAGCACTTTGGGAGGCATGTCAGCAGCTTAAAGGGGCTCCCAGTGGCAAAATCTAGGACTCTTTGAGCACCCAAATAATAATGAAATATAAACCCTTAAAAATGGGAATTTCTGAGTCTATACCAGTAGATATATCAATACGTGGGGGAGAAGGAGGACCTATGCTGACGATAGAATTCTGAGAATCAACCAGTGAGTTGGAAGGATTGTTAGAGCTAGAAAACCATCTTTTGCAACCATCCTAGTAAAGATGGGATCAATTAAGAATCATTCACAGTTGCTAAATCTAGGGGAACATTTTGATGAGGAACAGAACGTTTTCATGGTCTCAAAGTGTCTCCCCACAGACTGTTTATTAGTTGCAAAGAAGATCAAAAACCCCCAGCAATTACACAGTGAAAAAAACAGGACAACGCCTTGACCGAGTGATCAAAATTAACATCATCAAGGAAGGGCAGATGGCTGTCCTGTGCCTCCAGATGTGCTGCTCAGAGAAGGAATCAGAAAGCTGTATGCAGGATGCTGGCTAAGAATGAAGAACCGAAAACTAGTCCCAAGGAAACATCAGACAAATGCCTTTCTATTTTTGAAAAAGGTGGGTGTGCTTGGTCGTATTCTTCCAAAATGTCAATGGCATAAAAGATCATAAAAGGCTATGAAAATGTTCCAGACTAAAAGAGGCTAAAGAGATGTGACAACTAGCTGCATGCACCCCCTGCCCCTAGACTGACTCCTGTACTAGAGGGGAAAATTACTGAAAAAGGACATTATTGTTCGACTGACAAAACTGGAATGTGAATGTTAAGAGTAGATAAAAATATATACCAATGTTAAATTGACTGAAGTTGATTATGTAAGCGAATATTCCTAATCTCAGTAAAAATACACTACTGTACTGAAGTTTTTAGGGGTAAAGGACTATGATGTATATAACTTATCTTTAAGCAGTTCAGAAAATAAATTGTGTGTGTGTGTGTGTGTGTGTGTGTGTTTGTGTATGAAGACACAGACTGAGAATGATAAAGCAAAGGGAATAAAAATATTAATAGGAGATTTTTTTTTTTTTTTTTTTGAGACGGAGTTTCGCTCTTGTTACCCAGGCTGGGGTGCAATGGCGCGATCTCGACTCACCACAACCTCCGCCTCCTGGGTTCAGGCAATTCTCCTGCCTCAGCCTCCCAAGTAGCTGGGACTACAGGCACGCGCCACCATGCCCAGCTAATTTTTTTTTGTATTTTTAGTAGAGACGGGGTTTCACCATGTTGACCAGGATGGTCTCGATCTCTTGACCTTGTGATCCACCCGCCTCGGCCTCCCAAAGTGCTGGGATTACAGGCTTGAGCCACCGCGCCCGGCCTTAATAGGAGATTATAGGTAAAAGGCACATGGGTATTCCTGGTACCACTGATTTTAGCAACTTAGCTGTAAGTTAGAAATGATTTCCAAAGCAAAGGCTTTTTAAACATTTCTGATTCCAGGGATTTTAAATTTTTAGACTATGTGAAAGTATAATGGTTAAAAATAAAAATAATAAAGTAGCACACAAAAAAAGAATTATACCTGTAGTATTATCATGTCCATGATATACTGCCAAGTGAAAAAAGCAAACTGTTGATCTGTGTGTAGTGTGATTCTATTTTTTCAGTAGGTATCTACAGACGGGGGATTTGTAGGTGAGTAAATTCTTTTTAACTTTATATATTTCTGAGGTTTTTTTTGTAAGCAGGAAAATGTGTGAAAGTCTTTAAAATAGGCAAAAGGGGCTAGGTGTTATGGCTCATCCCTGCAATCCCAGCACTTTGGGAAGCCAAGGCGGGCGGATCACTTGAGCCCAGGAGTTCCAGACTAACCTGGGCAACATGGTGAAACCCTGTCTCTACCAAAACCACAAAAATTAGCTGGGCATGGTGGTGCACACCTGTAATCCCAGCTACTCGGGAGGCTGAGGTGAGAGGACCCCTTGAACCCAGGAGGCGGAGGTTGTAGTGAGCTGAGATTGTGTCACTGCACTCCAGCCTAGGCAACAGAGTGAGACAGGCCCTGTCTCAAAATAAAGAAGTAAATAAAATAAAATAGGCAAAAAGGATTACTGGATGCCCTACGTCTACCACTTGCCTTTCATTTTTTTTTGAGCTGCTTTATTACTCTGCAAGTCACGAAAACCTGATCATGGTGCATGTGATTCTCATCCATAGGAATGCAAGCAACAGGATTCTATTCTTTTTTCTGGCTGAATAATACTCCACTGTGTATATGTGCCACATTTTCTTTATCCAAAAAAAAAAAAAAATTAAAGAAATGCAAATAAGTGATATTTGGTGGAATGCACTTGATTGTTGCCCTGAGGAGAGATCAATTCTGCATCTATTTGTAAATTTTTTTCAACATTTGTGATTGCCTATATAAGTGTGGTTCTTTGAATTTTCCTTTGAATTGGTTTTAACAGCTGTTTCCCTCATCAATTAATGAATTAAAAATGCTAAATATATGTTCATTTTATATTTGCATGAGAACCAGGGTTTACTGTTTTAAAAATGTATTCTGTAATACAACCATTTGTTATTTTTATCACTGAGGGTCATATTTAGAAACATTTTAAAAAAAGTAAAAAAATATTAAAAAAATAAAAGCTGGGCATGGTGGCTTATAATCCCAGCACTTTCGGAGGCCAAGGCAGGTGGATCACCTGAGGTCAGGAGTTAGAGACCAGCCTGTCCAACATGGTGAAATCCCATCTCTACTAAAAATAAAAAAAAATTAGCCAGGCATGGCGGCACATGCCTGTGGTCCCAGCTACCTGGGAGGCTGAGGTAGGAGAATCGCTTAAAGCCTAAGGCAGAAGTTGCAGTGAGTCGAGATTGTGCCACTGCACTCCGGCCTGGGTGACAGAGCGAGGCTCCATCTCAAATAATAATAATAATAATAATAATAATAAACAAATAAAATATTCCTGAAACTCTCCAGGGTACCTAATTTGGAGTTCCAGGGGGGTCCCCCTACCTACCGACTCTGTAGTTTGAACCCCCTCCTGCCAGTCCATGATGGGCATGAAGCCAAACTTCATGTGTCAGCAAAGGCTGGACACTACCAAGTGTAAGCCCCCAGGGACCCCATTCCAGGTTTCCTTAGGGATCCTGCACCTCAGGTGAGTGGCCCCTCTGGTCCCCTCGTATCCACTGTACCAGTGGCTGGCAGGAAGGGCATGGCCAAAGTCAGACTACCATCCCCTGGGGAAGAGACTGTTTCTGTTTCTGACTGGCTAGGCCTCTTAAGAGTACAGAAATCCTAGACTAATTTGTTTTCTGGATGTTTCAAGGGTATATAAAAATAAAGAAATGACAAGAGGGTTATAAAAATGACTGTAAATTCTGAATATTTACATTAAATACATAACACAAATGTTTTAATACAAATTAAGTAAACTGTTGTATAATATAATTCCACTCTTCATCAGATAATAAGATCGGGGTCCTAATGCACTGTGGGGTGTACACCGGAGACAGGCTCTCCACCTTAGCCAGGGGTCTGGTGACCATCCAGACTGTGTGTGCACCCTTACTGGGGTGTCCAGATTTGTGGTTCCCTATCACCCACCTCTCCTGGTAGCCATCACCAACCCACCCCCACCCTCCACAATCTTGCTAATGAGCCCAAACTGGTATCTGGGGAAGCAATCTCAATTTTGTATATTTATTGTGTATTCAGCCACTTTACCTATAGAGGGACCATTTTTCTGTTGGAAAAGTCTAGGAACACAATTCCATCTTTTGCCTCTCTTTCCCAATAACTATAATTAGTTTATTTCTTGCCTTTTTGCATTGAAATATGGCAGAGACCTGCATCCAAGTCATTTCTTTCCTCATTAAGAAGGTCTCTTATGTTTTGCTCTTAAGGACCGTGTTGAATGTAAATATTGGCTTGAGATATTCTTTTTTTAATGTGTTTTTATTATAAAAGTATGTTAATGAAAAAAATTTAGAAAATACTGATAAGAGAGAAATAAAATCGTTTATTATCTCATTATCCCTAGGTCAATGTCTTAACACTTTGATATGTATCTTAATAAGGTGCACATCAAGTATATACCTTATATTTATTTGTGATTTATATCTTAATATATATATCAAAGTGTATTGTGATTTTATTAGAAAATTATTACTCATAGGTCACACAAATTATTTATATTTTAATAACTGTGCTAAGTAGAGGGCTGAAAAGGGTTATTTCCAAATCCTTACAGAAGACTTCTCTATGGTAGATACTGTTATCCTCATTTTACAGTAGAGAAAACTGAGACTTGAGACTTTCGCAATTTGCCTAAGGTTCTATGGCTAATCAACAGCCATCAAGACACATCCACTTCCCTTTTCTGTCCAAGCTCAAGCTCTTACCTACACTCTACTCTCTCCTAATCCAGACCTGATTTTGCAAATATAGTTTAAAAACTAAACTAGAATCCTCCTGCACATATAATTTTGCTATTAGCTTTTACATGTAATATATTAACATCTTTCAATGCCATTTATTATTATTCTACAAATTTAATGGCTGCATAGTGTTTTATTATATGGGTATGTTTTATTTATTTTTAAACGACTCCATATCAAAACAAGAAACAAAAACTGGTTATAAAATATTCAAGCAATACTAAAGAATATAAAATAGACGACGCAAGTTCTCCTTCCCTATCCCGCTGAGCCCCACGACCCAAAGGAAACTGCCATAAACGGGGTGATGCATCTGCGCCCACATCGTTCTTCTATGTAATTTATTGTACACGATGTAATTTATTTATTTTTCCTTACAGGAATGGGGCACACTGATCTACTGCTTGCTTTTCACCTACAATGTATCATGAACATTGTTCCAAACCTATAAATCCTTTTTAATGCGCAAGAATCAAGAAGTCACACTTGGCTCTTGGCTGGAGCAATGGGGAGGAGAGCGTTTGGGATGATTGGCTGGGATTGGAAGACGAGAGGAGGAACAGGTTAGGGAGTCAGAGAAGTCAAGGGCTCCACTTAAGAAATAACAAGTTTGATGCCTGTGAACTATCCAAGTGGGCATTCAGCCCTGTGAACCTGCAGCTTGGGGTGTGGTGGGGCTGGTATAGAAATGGAGAAGGCAATAGCGAATGGATGATATGCAAATCCACAGCAATGGTTCCCTGCTGCCTTTAGCAAGGGCATATGCTTTCCAATTCCCTCCAGTCTCCACCCCTCCTTGATGTTTCCCAACACCCTAGTCTGGGTGTCATCTCAAGGAGGCCTGCTTGTGTCACTCATTTCCTGCCAGGTCACCAAGCCTTTGGGGTTTGTGACTATGGCATATTGTCAAGGTGTAGTAAGAAAAAAAAACCTCAGAAATATATAAAGTTAAAAAGAACTTACTCACCTACAAATCCCCCCTCTGTAGATACCTATTGAAAAAATAGAATCACACTACACACAGATCAATAGTTTGCTTTTTTCACTTGGCAGTATATCATGGACATGATAATACTACAGGTATAATTCTTCTTTTTTGTGTGTTACTTTACTATTTTTATTTTTAACCATTATACTTTCACATAGTCTAAAATTTTTAAATGGCTGGAATCAGAAATGTTTAAAAAGCCTTTTGCTTTGGAAATCATTTCTAACTTACAGCTAAGTTGCTAAAATCAGTGGTACCAGGAATACCCATGTGCCTTTTACCTATAATCTCCTATTAATATTTTTATTCCCTTTGCTTTATCATTCTCAGTCTGTCTCTACACACACACACACACACACAATTTATTTTCTGAACGGCTTAAAGATAAGTTATATATATCATAGTTGTTCAGGCCACATCACCAGGCTGCCCTTCCTTTCCCTGGGCTCCTAGGCAAGGTCAGCCAGTGTGGATTGGGGTGGCTCTGGCCATGGCTGGGGATTCTGTGGTCCTATACCCTGGGGGCTAAGTCTTCTTCCATCTATTGTACTGGGTTCTTTCAACCTGCATACTTAGGTCCTTTCTTGAGCCCTAGAAAACTTGCCTTTATTATTCTTCCGACAATTTTCTCCCTTCCTTTCAATCTTTCATTCCTTCAGGAATTCCTAATAACTGGATATTGGACAGCCTAGATTGAACCTCTAGATTTTTTTCCCTTTCTCCTATTTTTTTATTCTCATATTTTGATCTACTTTCTGAAAAAATACCTCAACTTCTTTATATTCCATCACTTTTATTAACTATTTTATTTTTATAGAAGAATTTTCTAATAATAGGAAGCTCTTTCTCAATCTTGGTTCCTTTTTCATAGCATCCTGTTCTTATCTCTCTGAGGATAGTACAGTTGTGGGTTTTTTTTTTTTTTCTTTTTGAGACAGAGTTTTGCTCTGTCACCCAGGCTGGAGTGCAGTGGCATGATCTCACTGCAACTTCTGTCCTCCAGGTCCAAGTGATTCTTGTGCCTCAGCCTCCTGAGGAGCTGGGACTACAGGCACATACCACTATGCCTGACTAATTTTTGTACTGTTAGTAGAGGCAGGGGTTTCACCATGTTGGCCAGGCTGGTCTTGAACTCCTGGCCTCAAGTGATCCACCTTCCATGGCCTCCCAAAGTGTTGGGATTACAGGGGTGAGCCACTGTGCCTAGCCAGTTGTGGGTTATATATATATATATATATTTTTTTTTTTTTTTTTTGAGACAGAGTTTCGCTCTTGTTACCCAGGCTGGAGTGCAATGGCGTGATCTCGGCTCACTGCAACCTCCGCCTCCTGGGTTCAGGCAATTCTCCTGCCTCAGCCTCCTGAGTAGCTGGTGGGTTATTTTTTTAAGGCTCATCTCTTTCCTGCATTGCCTCTGTTTCATTTTACAGGCTGGTTGAGCTGGCCTCTCCTTTTCACACTTCTAGCTTTCCTCGGTGGTCTGAGGAGTCCTCAGCTGTGTTCTCTCTCTCTCTCTCTCTCTCTCTCTCTCTCTGTGTGTGTGTGTGTGTGTGTGTGTGTGCACGCTCGCGCATTTGTGTGTGTAGGGCATGTTGATTGGTGGGTGCCACTATGGGATGCTGGACAGTGACTCGGGTGAGGGAAATACCTGGGAGCTGGTTTTTCCAAAGAAGGTTCCAATCAGCTCCCTGGGGGCTGGACACCTGGCCCTGGGCACTTTGGGATCATGATGGGGCTGCGAGGGGTGGAGAGGAACATTATTGCCGGCAGCCCCACCCCCACAGAGCACTCTGCTTTCCCTTGCGTCCCCACGTCCAGAGTATACCTGGCTCCATTTCTCCAGAGACTAAATGTCCAGTCCCTTGCAAGGAGATGAGGGGGAAAGAGGAGTTTCCTGGCTGCGCAGAGCAGGGGAGAAGGTCGGGCTCTGATCTCCATGTTTCCAGCCTGGTGCACCTTCCCCCAAGGGCCCCCCAACCACGGCCCCCATCTTGAAACGCACTGGGGGACCTCCCACTGCTGAGCCTCTGGGGGTTCCTTGGGGCCTGATAAGCTCATTTCCAGTGGGTCTCTCCCTCTGCTCTGCTAGATTCACCTTCATCCCCTTCCATCTGCCAGAGCTTTCCAAATTCTCTTATCTCCCAAATCAATTTTATCCTCATAGAGCATAACCCTTTTCTTTCTTTCCTGTCCGTATAGTGGTTTGCGGAGGAAAAGATAAATGCATGTGGTCAGTATGCCAATACATCTGGTTCAATTAGAAGGCAAATTTGTTTTTGAATCTACTGATTCAACATGTATTTTTTAAAACTTATTGATGGTAGATTTATTTATTTTTATTTTTATTTTTTTTTAAGATGGTGGCAGAGGCCGGGAGTTTCCCAGCATTCCCTTTATGGTAGTTTTAAAAAGTTCTAAACTTTTTACCAATTTCTGGGTTTTTGGATTTTTGTTTGTTTTTGCTTCAAGACACGGAATGCGGCCTGAATTGGTTCTTTGGGCAACTTTTGAGGTTTTCTTCATACCTCAGTATACAGTCAGCTTTGGGTAGTGTTGCAAATCCTAACTGAAAAAAGGGTGTGCTCTCTCTAGGGTAAGAGCGTGGTGTGTCACAGGTTATTAAACCTTATTAATTATTAAAATCCTCTGGGTTATTTTTTTTTTGCTGATCTGTAATAAACTAATACCAGCGGTGTGTTCGTCTCGTGTGCAATTGCTGCTGTCAGTTTCTTCCTTTGCACTTCCAGCAGTTTGCTTTTTAGTTGATGCGATTTTATCCACAAACAGAAGTTCATGCCGTTTGTATCTTCATTACAAATGCCTCCTATCGGAAACAACTCAGAAAGTCAAATATGGCATTTTCTCTCTTGTAAGTGGGAGCTAAATAATGCGCGCACATGGGGTGTGAAATGGTGGATGCGGAGCCTCACAAGAGTTGGGAGGTGGAAGGGGGTGGGCAATGGGAAATGACTTAATGGGCAATGTACACTACTTGGGTGATGAATACAGTAAAAGCCCAGCTTACGCCTCTATGCAATATATCCATGCAACAAAATTGCACCCATATCCCTTAAATTCATACAGGTAAAAGAGTAAAATTAATGCCTCCTATCAACACGAAATGATTGCTTGGTCCCATTCATTGCTGTCTCCTTGAGTTCAGTGTCCTTTACGAGCAACTCCCCAGCAAAGGGATGGTGGTCCCTGAGCCCAGGGACGAGACAGCAGGGCAGAAGCAATGGGGTGGCCGAGGATTGGGAGGTCAAAGTCAAGTTTTGATGGGCGGGCAGAGAGGAGGGTTGAGGCTGTGGAGAGGCAGGCCCCTGTAGGCAGTATACTTTTAAGAAGTTTGGCTGAAAGGGAGAAAAGCAGACACAGCCTGGAGCCAGTTGGAGACCTGGTACTTTAAAATGCTGTGGGATGGGGAGGCTGGAGGTTTAGAGGTCACGGAGGCAGCAGCAAGAGGCAGGGGGTAGCTAGGGGCTGCCTTGGGAAGAAACAGGTTGCCTCCTCTCCTGTCGCTGCTGAGGGCTGGGGTAGCTAGGCTGGTGGTCGGCCCACGGAGAGGGGGTGGGAAGTCCTCAATGTGGAAGGAGGCAGGGCTGGGAGAAGGGCCAGCTGGCTGGTTGGGAGATCTGAAGAGAGGTACAAGTTTGGATTAACTAGAGTGGAGAATGAGGGAGGAAGGCCTAGCTGAGAATGGAGAAGGGAACAGACCCACAGGGCACAGTTGGAACTGGGGTGCTTTTTAGTTTTCTCCGGCAGCTCTTAGTCGCCTGGAGATGATGGCTGCTGGGTGGAGCCAGGGCCGAAGTGGTCAAGGAATACTGTCAAGAAATATTGTCAAGAGAAGGGCTGAGGAGGGAGCCCACAGGGGCTAGGCTTGGTGGGGGACGGCAGAGAGGACACACGGGCGGGGGAGGAGAGAGGCCGGTCTGTAGATGGGTGCTGATGTGGAGGATGAGCAGGTAAGGCCTGGCAGCTGTGCCCACTGTGAGCATGGGTGACACTTTCCTAGGAGGTCAGAGGTGATAGCAGCCCAGGGAGGGCCCCAGGAGTGGCTGGCTCAAGCAGAGGGAAGGGGTCCTCAAGAGCTGGATGGCCTGAGAAGCCAGGGTGCTGGACAGTGGGAGGTGGCGCATGGGGGCCACTGGCGAGGTTGACAGTGCAGCCTTGCTCCTGTGGCATGTGGCTCTGCTGTACCTGCTTCCAGCTGGCAGCAGGGGAAAGAACAGGGGCAGGCCTGAGGCTTCTCTCTGGGGCCCAATGCCTGGCTGGAGCCAGAGGCACCTGTCCAGGTGACAGACCCGGGGCTCCATCTGGCTTTGTGACCAGAGGTATCCTTGCCCCCAGCAGAAACTTGGCTCAGGCAGTGTCTGGTTTCTGAGGGCATTGGGCTGGAGCTGGGACCAGGACCTGTCCCTTGGAGCCAGTCTGGAGTGACTGCACTGAAAGGCCAGATCCTGGGACGCTGCAGACGAATAGGGTGGGACCCAGGCTGCAAGCGTCTCTTCGTCGGTGCAGCTGAAGGGGCCTGGGTGCTGGTTATTTCCCAACAACGGCCTGCGTTTAGCCTTGCAGGTGGGTCTGTTGGGAGAGCCTGAATCTGACTTTCCAGGTGTTGCAAGCTTAGAAATGTTTAGTTCAGCCCTGCCATGACTTGCTGGGACCTCAGCCAACGTCTTCTCCCTGGTCTCTTCCCTCCCAGAGCCAGATTTCAGTGGATGGGAAGGCACTTAATGCAGGGCCTGGCAAGAGCCGGTGTGTGCTGCAGGGAAGGTGCTGGGGCCGCCCTGTCTCCCAGGAGGTGGTGGGACCGGCGAAGACTTTACTTCCAAACGTGGCAGAGCCAGGGGAGAGCCTTTAAGAGGACATCTGCTCTACCCCCTGGTGCAGAGACCCCTCAACCCAGAGGAGGAGAGGGGCAATCCCAGATCACCCAGTGAGCCAAGCTGGCCAGACCACCACCACTGGCATTAGGGGTATCCCCTGCCCATGACTGCCACCAGGGTGAACCAGATGCTGGGGTCCCCTTGGTAAAGGGCAGTGTCTGCTCTGGACTCAAAGAGTCACCCCTGTAACATCATACAGCTGAATGGAGACGAGAGTCAGGCTTAAAATAGCTAAATAAATCTTTAATATTTCTAATTGCAAATGTACAGAAATTGCACAGCCACACAGAGTCTCAGAACACCAACAGCTTCCTCTGTACATTATTACATAGTTAAAAGTCACAGCTGGAGGGAGGAGCTCCAGCCAGACTCCAACGTCTGCATTTTTCCTTTTCACATACTTACAAAAGAGGGGAGCTGGGATGCGGTGTGGGAGCTGGGGGGCTTTGTGGCTGAGTGTGTAGAAAAGAGAGGGGCTGTTTCCCTGGAAATTCTGGCTCCTGCAGTTGGGCGGGGCGCAGGGGGAGGTGTACTTGGGGGCAGATGCTCTGGGGGACCGGGGCATGTGGAGCTGTAGCCTCGGTCCTCCACCCCCACTTTCTGGGCAGTCGGAAAGAGTCCTCGCTGACAGGAGGTTTGGCAGTTTCCATCACCCAGAACGTGGAAGTTAAGCAAAAAAGTCAGGCCTCTGTGCTGGCAGGGAAGGATGTGGCTTTCTCCAGCAGAGGCTGAGTCTTGGTGACCAGGTGGCCCCGGGACTGTGTTCTTCCTCAGCAGGGACTATCCTTCCCTCCAGGACCTCGGGTAACCCCAGCCCTGGCTGCAGGCAGGGCCCAGCTCCCGGGAAGTCAGCTTCTCTGTGGCCCGGGCAGGAGCCCACACTGACTGTCCCAGTGAAGACGCCCCAGCAGCCCCTAACCAGATGGCAGCTGCAACGCCAACACATAAATGCCACAGGCAGGGAAAACACAACCCCAGACCCCAAGCCTCTTCCTCCTGCCCAATACTGTTCTCTAGATTAAGAAATAAAATAAAAACCCTTGGGAGAGCAGCAGTCCCGGCCAGCCCTCGGCAGCACCAGGACCAAAGGATATGTACAACCATTAGGTGAGATAGTTACATTACAGTCAAACACCAAGAACATTTACAAAATCGGCAGACTTGCAGTTAAGATAAAAATCTGTGAAGAGTCTGTACACTTTTACAGTTTTTGCACTAGGTAAATAAGGCTCTCGGCCTGAGAGCTCACCCACCCCCTCAAGGGCAGCTGGCACCGGCCACAGCGGGCAGCCTCCAGCCCGCCTGTCCAGGCCCTGGGAGCCTCCCCGTATTGCTAAGGGGGGCTCTGTCCTAGGTCACTCTACGAGGCAGCGGTGGGAAGGGATTGGGGGGAGGAGGGCAGGGCTCACTGGGCAGTGGGAGGATGAGACTGGAGCCAGGCCCTGCCTGTGTGGCCGCACTGGTCTCAGGCACGCAGGTGCAGGGGTGGGGGCAAGACAGGGGAGTGGGGCAGGAAGGGGTGGGGGCAGGGCCTCTGCTCCCGCCTCCCATCTTCCTGAGGTCTGTGGCCCTTGGCGGCCCAGCACTCCCTCCAGCAGCATGTCTCCAGCCTAACTGAATTGTAGGTTACATCTAAGAGCTCCTTCCCAGAGCAGCCGCTGTCACCTGTCCCCGAGCTCAGGGTGGACGCAGTATGGCTCTGGGCCACCCCTCCAGCACATCCACCCTTCAGGTGGGACCTCTGCGGCACATTCCAGCTGCAGGGGCAGAGAGGTGGTTCCTGCAGCTCGCCCTGCCTTGGCTCTGCTGGCAAAGTCCCCGCTCCCGCCCTTGTTACCCAGGGCCTGCGCTCGGAATCTGCAGGGGCTGGGAACAGACAGGGGCCAAGAGAGACCCGAGCTCCTGCTCATCTGTTTTGAAAGGGGGGGAGGGGCAGATAAGCTACAGAACAGCCTAGAGCTGAGGAAAACCAGCCCCAGCTGTGGGGTGCGCCCCTCCCCTGTGTGCAGCGCCTGGGTCCTTGGCTGGGGGCCGGGAAGGGTGAGGAGGAGGCCGGCCGCACACACGGGGCCGGGTGCAGGCTGCTGCTGTCTTGGAGAGGGAGCAAGTCTAACATCCTCCAGGGCCGCTATTTCCCATGCAGTGCGCACGCTCAACTTAAAAGGCCCCTGCGTTCCAGCAAGCGAGCAAGCGGGCTTTTGTTTCTAATGCATACTGTGAAAGGAAAAAAAATCACAGTTATCCACCTTCTCAGGGCCTGCAGGCATTAGAATCTTTTTTTAAACCATCACTCAGAGGAAGGATCACCTTTTCTCTCAGGGTGAGCACAAGGTGGCACTCCCTACAGGGCCACTGTGGCCTGGGTGTGCTGGGCCCCAGGAGAAGGCAGATACAGTGCTCAGGGCAATCTGGCTGGCTCAGCCCAGATCTTTGGCTTCCGGAAGCCCTCGAGCATCAGCCTAGGCCTGTGTGGGAAGTGTGGGAAGCTGTGGGTCCTCCCCACAGGGACAAGAGCCCAGAAGAAAAAGCCGTGGCCCTCACTGGGTCTATCTGGCAATACAACTAAGGCAGGGCAGAAGGTGGCAGCTGGCGCTCTGGGACAGGTTTGAAGGGGGTCGGTGGGTAGGAATCGTCAGTTCCTCACAGCCAGGAAGGTCCCTACAGGCTGCATGCAGTGGCAGGCGCTTCGGATGGAGACAGGCAGGGGACACCGGACTCCTGCCCTGTGTCCTCCCCATTGTCTTCCTGCCTGCCAACCCATCCGCCAAGTACCCGATCCCACAGGACAGGGCCTGGCTGCCAGGGAGTCCTGGGTCCCCCAGGGAGGCGAGGGGAAGCCACAGGTGTAGGCCCCTAGCCCTTGAATCCCCACTCCAGGAAGCCCCCTCCCTGGCACGGGTGTGGGGACACATGCACTCAGCCAGATCCAGGAGGACAAGGACACACCACATTCAGGAACCGACAGACATGTTTTTGGCAGGACCCCTGCCCACCAGGCTGTCCCCCACTCCCCAGCGTGCAGTCTCTTCTGCCCGCACCCCACAGGGAGCGGCTGGTGACCTTGCCTCACGCTGCTTCAGTCTCTGGCGGCTCCCTCTGTGGCCGCCTCCTGGACAGCGGCGGGGAGGGGAGGCTCGGCCTCCTGACACCCGCACTGGGGCTGCAACCGTGGGTGCCTCCCCTGGCAGAGACCCTGCCCTTGGCCAACATAGTCCCCCTCTCCTTGGGTAGCTTCCTCCCTCTCAGGCAGGTTAACAATTGCTGCTGTTTCTGAACTCGCCGTTCTCAGTAATCTGCAATTTGGTGGGGTTGGTGGGGGAGATGCCGTTACGGGCTTGCATGCTGTACCTCTCTTTGAGCTGGGTCAGGGCGCTCATGAGGCGGGCATTGGCGGCATCCAGCGAGGCAATTCGCTTCTCCTGTGGACAACGGGGGTGTGAGGTGGGTCATGGGACAGGCTCCTGGGCCCAAGGGAGCATCAGGAGAACTGGGAAGGGGGAGGCCTGGAGCTGCGGAGGGCAGGCAGGCCCCAGGCTGAGAGCAGCTGGCAGGAGAAGGCAGCAGAGGCTCTGCAGCATCCTGGACGCAGCCTCGCCACCTGCTTCTCATTCCGAATGGAGCAGTTCTAGTGCCGTCTATGGGCTGCCTGCGGCCCCTAGAGCAGGCACCCTTGCTCACACGTGGCACGTGACACACCAGAGGTCACGGCTCCTGGTCTGTGCAGTTTACAAGTCTGAGCAAGGCCCAGCCTACTCCTGGGCGAGTGAAAGGAAAGGGTGCAGTCCTGAGTAAAGGGGGCTGGGGCCAGAGTGCCTCTCATGCCTCCTCTCAGTGCAGCTTGAATGCCATAGCTGTAAAGGAGAGCCCCACTGCTCCCTGTGACCAGCCTGCATCACTCCCACCCCCACTTCCCTCCTGGTAGCTTCCATTCTTTGGTCAGCACTCCTGGTAAAAGACAATACCCACCAGGAGCCCTGGCAGGGGAGAAGCTGTCTCTCTCCTTTAACAGTCTGTCCTAGTAAGCTTGTGGCCCACTAAGACCACAGGTCTGGCTTCTCAGGGCAGAGAAGTTTCTGGTTTCTTATTCCACTCGGTGTCTGCAGTGAGGTATAACTGAGGATGGGGAGGCTAAAGTCACCCCTTCCTAATCCCAGGCCCTTTAACTCTTGTGGCTGACCAAAGGGCCAGAGCCCCTACCTGGGCATCAATGATCTTCTGTTTGGAGTCCACAGCTGCTTGCATCTCTGCGTGGTCCTTCTTCAGTTCCTCCTCCACGGACATCAACCTATAGCCAGAGACAGGAACAGTCAGGCTGGCACTGGAGGGAGTGGGGGGGGGAGGGTGTGGGAAGAGGGAACACACTAGGAGGGCCCTTCCTCGGGTCAGACTTGCCTGCATACTTGCCTGGGGCAGAGGCCCTCCAGCTGACTCCCAGCAACTGACACTGCTAGGCCTGCTCCTTCCTCACCTCGGCACCCTACAGCGACTGCTCCTGAAGCCCCAGAGGCCCCTGGGCTGCCCCTTCCCAATGTTCTTCCAGGAGCCAAGATGGGTGGGAATGGGTGTTAGATCTTCAAAACCCCCAGAGCTAGCCAAGTGGTAGAAAGACGAAGGTCCTGAAAGGCTCTAGAACTTTCTCCACCCTGCCCCTGCCATCTTCACAAAGTTGTGCAGGTTCTGCACCGGGCACTCGAGGTACCAAGATGAATGAACTCTAGTCCTTTCCCTCAAGGAGCTACAGGGCAGGAGGAATGAGTAACTAACTACACCCTGTACAGAGCAGCCGCGCTAGCGGAAGGTTCAGGTCCCTGGAACAACAAGCTGGAAATGGTGACCTTTCCTGGACGGTGGGCTGGGGGGTGGGTTGCACATCGGAAGGACACATCTGAAGAACAGTTGTGCAGGCAGGACAATAGGCAGAGGCTGGGAGGACCCACCTGAAGACGCTCAGTGGGCAGGAGGCTGGCTCCGCCCTGCTGCTCCCTCCCTGTGAGTCCTCCTGGCACCACCTGGCTGGTTCCTGAGATACTCCCGCTACTGGGCACTCCCACCTTCCCAGTCTCCTTTGGTTTTGGGACTCCATCTGGGTCTGCCTGTCTCCCAGATGCCTTGTCCTGTCTGCTCTGGACACAGGGGTGCCATAGGGCACTGGCCTCAGCCTCCCTTCTCCCCGCTCTACGCACTCCTCTCCTCTCGGATGAGCCCATCCACTCCCAAGCCTTCTCTCCATCCCTGCCCTCATGACTCCTCCAGCCCACAGCAGCCGCCGCACACTGGGCAAGCACCGGCCCACGCACAGCAGGCGCACGGGGAGCCACAGTGGCGGGGCTGGTTCTGCATGGGACTGTAATGGGGGCAGCAGGCCAGCAGTTCAGGAAGCACTGACCAGGAGGAGCGGAGGCGGGGGGACCCTCCGGAGCAGGTTCCCCAGTACAGGAAGGTACCACTCTGAGAAAAGCCTGTGTTGGGGGTGGGGGAGGGTATTAGTTTTGTTAAGGAAAATTAGATTGGAAGGAGATTGTATTTACCCTCTTGTCTTAAAAACAAACAGGGCCGGGCATGGTGGCTCACACCTATAATCTCAGCACATTGGAAGGCCAAGGAGGGAGGATCACTTGAGGCTGGGAGTTAGAGGCCACCCTGGGTACATGGCGAGACCCCATCTCTTTAATAAAAACCGGAAAAACAAACAAACAAACAAACAAACTAGAAAACTGGACACAATACAGGCAATGCAGTACAATAATTTCTAAGAGAAGAAAAACCAACGAGGTGAGCCCAGTGAACGGCCTGGAAGCAGAGGGAAGGTGGAGTCGGCAGCCTCACTGAGCTGAGGAGTCGGGAAGGTCAAGGTGTGGGATTTGCAGGGCAGACAGCCAGAGAGGAGGAACAGGCAGAGAGAAACTCCACACAGCTCCCAACTGGGGTTCCCCTTGTGTCTCTGACAATATCTGCATGCAGATGAGAAATTACCAGGCGAGGCAAGAACCATTAGAGAGGAGTACACAAAACGATCCCAGAAGCAGCTCACGTTGTACCAGCGAGAGTGGAGTGACACAATAACACTGGGAATAACACTTTCCGCAGAAGGAAACCACCTCACCAGCAGGGCCACGTTGGGCTGAGACTAAAGTGTCTGCAGGACGCAGCCTAAGAAAGCTTAAAAGGAAATCCCGAGAGGATTAAACTGATTCCGAGTAACCTCAGTGTCTCCTAGAACAAAGCCCCAAAAAACGATTAAAAGGAACACAAAAACATCTAGCACCTAGGATTCACAATGCCTGACATCCAACCAAAAATTACCAAATACACAGAGAAGTAGAAACATTCATAAGCAAGAGGAAAATTAATCAGTAAAAGCAGACTCAAATGTCACAGAGGATAGAATTAGACAAGGACAGGAAAACAACAAAGTATTATGTATACATTCTACAGGTTTCATAGAATAGTATAATATACTCTACGTTTCAGAAAGTAGAAGTAAAAGCACAATGAGAATTAAAACAGATGGAATTTAAAGCAAAATGAAATTCTGAGAGGTGAAAAAATATAATTAGCTGCAGTGAAAAAAATACTAGATCAGATTAACAGCAGCTTACACACTGAAGAAGAAATAATTAGCAAACTTGAAGACATAGTCACAGAAACTACCAAAGACAAAAAAAAAAAAAAAAAAAAAAA
>NW_022437016.1:7009374-7101874 GCF_009761245.1 Sapajus apella | reverse complement strand
TGTGTACGCACCTAAGAATAGTTTCAGCGTACATAAAGCAAACACCAGTTGGAATGAAAGGAGAAACAGAAAAGCTAGTAAGGATACAGAATACTTGAACACTATCTACCTGACACTTGTATTACAGAGGAAATATACCAGGATTGATTAGTAGAAATAAACGTGTTAAGCAAGCCTCTGAATTCAGAACATGCGCACCTCAGAGAATAAACACCACGTGGAGGAGGTAGTTAAATTGAAAGGCGTTTCCCATTCTTGGAAACACACACAGGTGAGCCAAGAGCAGAGCTAGAGATCAAGTGAACAGCAGGTTTCTAGTCCCCCTGGTTCCACTCATGTTAACTATTTTACAATGAACAAACCTACAAGTAAATGAAGCAAACAACAGTAAGGAACAGAGAAACAGGTGGTCTAAACAGAAGGAATCTGGGAAGGGCTTATGCCATGGACGAAGCATGGAGCAGAGGCCTTCATGGCTCTCACACCTTCTTGGTCTGTCCAGCTGATGGGGTCTTAGACCAGGCCAATTCAAACAAGACATAAACCCACACTGTGTCTCCTCCTGCACCTGGTATTACTAAACTCCATGACTGGGACCCTGTGGGTTGACTGCACTCTCTGCCTGGCGTAGGGATGCCCTACCCATAGGCAGAGACAGAGAGATGGAGGCGTCAACATGGGGCCTGACATAAACCTTCAATAAAGATGAGAGTCAGCATTAAAACCTGATGTCCCTCTGAAGCCCTTCCCCCGATAACCCAGGCCCCTTAAAACTCAGCATATCAAGACTGGCAGCATCCCCCACTCAAACCACTCCTCTCAACAGTTCCCAGCTAAGTAACTGGCACCCTGATAGGCCCACACTCAGACACTCTTTGGAGGAATCTGGGGGCTATGCTGTGTCTTCCACCTTCGCTTACTATACATAACTGATGCTCATTCCCACTTTTCTTACCCTGTATTGGGTCCTGTCTTTCCTGGTACCTCCTAATCCAGCTTCTCAACACCCCTGAGAGTGCTTACTAGATGGTGTAGCTTCTTGCAGGGGCTCAGGCTCATCAGGACCCAGCCATGACTGGTCCAGCCTCATCCCCAGCTCTGCATTCTGTGCGGGCTGCTCACCCTCCAGGCCACCTCCTGCCTCCAGGCCTGTGCTCACGCTGCTCCCACTGCCCAGCCACTCTCTTCCCTCCTCGATGCACTCTCAGCTCATCCTTCAGATGCTCACCCCCACCAGGGGCCTCCTTGAAGGCAGCGATGGCTGCCCTGTCTGTGCCTGTGTCCAGGCCAGGCAGGTGTGGGCCCCACCTGCTGATGATGCCCTTCATCTGGATATCCTTGTCCTCCTGCTGCCGCCGCAGCCGCTCCTCGCCCTCCTCCAGCCGTGCCTGGTACTCCAGCACCAGCTTCTGTGTGGTCTCCTCCTGGCACTTGAACAGGGTCTCATACTCCTCCAGCTTCTTGGTGGAGATTCGCAGCTTGTCCTGCAGCACCGCCAGGTCCTGCCAGAGGGGCAGCATCCACGGGCACAGCACCCAGGACACAGAGAGCACAGCCTTGTCAACCCGAGTGGGAGGAAAGGTAGGAGGGAGCCCCACTCGGAAGGCCCCAGTGACTGTGACCCGCCCACTTCACACAGCACCCAGGACACAGACAGCACAGCCTTGTCAACCCGAGTGGGAGGAAAGGTAGGAGGGAGCCCCACTCGGAAGGCCCCAGTGACTGTGACCTGCCCACTTCACACAGCAACGAGACGCCCAAGGAGCCCTGCCAGCAGGAGCTGCATCAAGATGCGTGCCTGTGCCCCACCCAGGGGTCTCCACTCCAAGCTCCCAGCCTGACCTGTATGGCTACAGCAGGGATGAAGACTCAAACCCAAATCCCAGGAGTGAGGGTGTAACTAGGGCTTTGAGCTTTTTATGACAAAGGTTAAAGAACCTTTGGATATATGAAAGACATGTGACAGCACCCTGAGAGTGGTAGCTCTGCAGGAGGGGAAACTGAGGCCCAGACAAGGTGACCATGTCACATGAAGAGCAACTGACCAGCAGGGTAAGATCCCAGCTTCCCAGCCTCTGTTTGAATCTAAAGCCAGGGGGTGGCAGTGGCATGAAGAAACGAGGAAATAATTGAAAGGCAGGTGGTCCAGGATCTGGATCCGCCTCAGCCCAGCACAGACCCCAGCCATCAGGGCGGAGCAGGGATGTGGATGAGGCTGGGAAGCAGTGTGGCTGCACAGAGGAGCCAGGTGCTCTGTGCCGAGGGAGGCAAGGCCAACACCGGGATTGAGCGGGGCCAGATGTCATGAGGACACAGGGACACAAGGAGCCTGGAGTGACGCCAGGCCTCCTCCCTCCCCAGCCAAACTCTGGCTCTGGGAGCCCTCTGTTCTCTGTCCCCTGTCCCCTGCTCCCCCTTCATGTAACTATGGTGAAAGCAGGTGGATGTAGCAGACCAGGGATGGCGGCAGAGGCAGGATGCAGCATGGAGATGGGCCTCGCTTGAGGCCGGGGAGGAGGAGTTCTGCCGTTCTGACCCCAACACCCTTGCTCGAGAGGCTGCCACAGGCTTTCCTGGGGTCCGAAGGGGCGACAGCATCCAGAAGGGGGTGAAGAAGCGCCTGCCATTCAGGGGCCTGCACTGGTTCCTCCGTCTACCTGGACTGTGGCCCCAGCAGGAAACAAAATCTACCCCTGGATCCAGAGCAGCTGCCACAGCTGGAAGGCTTGGGAGACCAACGAAGCATCCCCCCGCCCTGGCAGATGCTAGATGTGTGTGGCAGAGAGGGACTTTGATTTTTAGAAAAGATTCTTTTCTCGGGGGAAGAAAACATCTCAATGGCAGCCTGACCCCACCCCCCCATGCTGGTAACTGCTGTTCCTTTCCCAGGCCCTGGTGGAGACCAGAGTGGAGAAGAGCCAGGCTGTGGGCAGGCACAAGCCCCCGGGGCCGGGCTGGGGTCGCTCTCCCACCCATCTTGGGGACCCATGTCTCTACCTCCTCAGGTACTAGGCTCCCTCAGAGGGACTCTATATACCTCTTAGGCACCCTCAGCCCTCAAGCCCCAGGTCCTTAGAAGCTCGGCTGCCTCGGTTTCCCGGGCTGAGGAGCCTTCCCAGAGGTCCCAGGAGTATGGATCGAAGACAATTCCCTGGTGATTCCAATCTGCAGGTGGGAAGACTCAGGTCTAAGCTGCTAATCCATCCCTCTTATTGCTTTTCTTCCAGACCCCACTGACTGCTGCCCTCACGGGGAATAGGGGCTCAGGGAGGATGGACCCTTCACAAGGACAGCAGCACCCCTTACTGGAGGACCTGGGGGAGAGACTCCTACCAGCTGCTGCCGGGAGGCAGCCCCGCCCTGCCCCAAGCTGCCAGGGTCCAGCTTTACCTTTTCTGCTTGGCTGAGCTCGTCCTTACTCCTTAGCCTATCCCTGTGGGGGGGGTCTGGGCCCAGGCCCTCGTCTTCTAATAACTGCG
This sequence comes from Sapajus apella, assembly GCF_009761245.1. NCBI lineage: Eukaryota > Metazoa > Chordata > Mammalia > Primates > Cebidae > Sapajus > Sapajus apella. Next base: position 7,098,395 of record NW_022437016.1, on the reverse strand, counting down.
CGTTCATGGTCAAGAGCCAAGCGGCTGTGCGGTCCAGGGCATTGGGGCTCACGGGTGAAGGGCCCTACAACAAAACACAGCTGTGAGGGGCTGGAGAGAGGTGGAGGGCAAGGAGAGGGGCAGGAGTGGCCCAGGTGAGCCACAAGGACAAGCAGCTCTGGGGCATGGTGGGAAGGGAGGGGACCTCCAGCTGACTGAGTGCCTACTGAGGCAGTCCCCACCTGGGAACACTCTCTCTCAGAAGGCAGCTGGAGGCAGAGCCGACAGCCCAGGTAGCGTCCTGGGCACCACACTCTGTTGCCAAGGGACAGCGAGTGACCCTGCCACAGCGGGGGCTGGAGCAGGCTGTGCTGAGAGGGGGGCAGGGCCAGGCTGGGTGGTCAGCCCAAGGCACCTCCATTCTAAGTACCACTTGCAGCCATTCGGTGACAGGGCTGTCCATCCTCCAGGTGGTTGTCCCCAGAGGCCTGTCCAGCCTGTGGAAACATTTTGGGAGGGGAGTGTGGGACCAGAGTGGGGTAAGACGACTCCTACTTTGGGTGGGGGCTTCAACAGGCTTGGAACTGAAGATGAACGCACTTTCCTCCTCTCTCTCTGACCCCAGCCTGCCCCTAGGGGAACTGACAGGGGGTCTGGAGTTCTCTAAGGCCACAGTGTCCCTGGTTCACACGATTCAGGCAGGAGCCAGGGGGAGGGAGAGGGTGGCGCATGTGGCAGGCTGGTGGGATGCGATGGCAGCTGGGTGCGGGAGGAGGTGAAATGACCGAGAGGAGGAGCATGGTATGGGGTGTGACAGCCCCACTGGGTCTGAGTGCCCAGCCCTGCCCTCTGACTAGTGGCACTGACCTGTTTGTGCACTGCCCGTGGCTTCAGTTCTGGGCTGTCCCCCTTGGAGGAAGAGGACTGCTGCCTCAGCCGGGCACTGGGGCCCGCCCAATCAGGTGAGGCCGACGCCAGGGTTCCGCTTGAGGGTCTCGGATACTGCAGGGTGCTCAGCAGGTTAGGGGGTGTCCGGCCTCGGGGGGCAGGAGGTGGCGGTGGGGGCGGGGGGGGAGGCTGGTCGATCCTCCTCTGGGGGCCGGCACTGTTCTGTCGTGGCACCGTGGGCTGCCCGCCCTTTTCAGTCAGTGACATCTGTCGCCGCGCCAGCTCACCAGGCCGCCGAGCCAGCTCCTCTGCGGCAGCGCTGAAACTTCCCAGCTTGGCAGCAGCTGCCAGCTCCTCGCTGTTGCTGTGTGAGCTCAGGGAGCTGTGGCCCTCAGAGCCTGAGTCGCCAAGGCCACGGGGCGACAGCGGCAGGCCAGCCGCCATCTGGTACACAGGGTTCTGGAAGGAGAGCGGTGCCAACAGCTGGGGCCGGCCTGGCGCGCCCTCGGAGGTGCCTGGTGTGGTTGGTGTCTGGCCTGCCCGCCGCACTGTGGCCAGCCCTGCCAGGCTCACCGGGGTTGCCCGGGCTGGCCACCCGGCCACCAGCTGAGCTGCAGGTGCCTGCCCATCTGTGGGGAGGACGTCGGGGCCCGCTGGGGAGCCTGCCTCCCCGTCCAGCGCGCGGGTGTCCTGGAGGTCCACCATGGAGAGGCTCTTGCCACCGTTGGCCATCTGAAGATCAGGCTCGTTGGCTTCCGAGTAACTCGAGCTGCGGGCAGGTGAGGGCTGGACCCCGGAGGACCTTGTGACAAAAAACAAGTCCTTGTTTTCGGGGGTTGGAGACGGTAACCGGGTGAAATCTATCAGACTGCAGGGAGACAAGCACACACAGGGAAAGAAGGGGAAAAGAAGAACTGTGAGTGCAGCCACGGCGGGTCCAAACCCACAGCACCCGCCAACCTGCTGGGGCCTGGCAGCCCGAGCCGGCGCTGGGGAGGTGGATGCGCTTGGGTGGCAGGAGTGGGAGAGTCCAGGGACCAGAGGCTGAGGCGGCTGCTCCTGCACAGAACCTCTTCTCTAGGGGCCAGCACTGCACAGTTCAGGCCGCGCTGCCTGGCAGACCCTTTCTCTGCTCAGCTGCATCTTGGGACAATGGGTGCTGAGGCCTGGCCTGCTCTGGAAAACTCCTCCTTAGCTAAGCCCTAGGCCACAGCTCAGTGGCTCTCTACTATCCACGGATCCTGCATTGAGAACTCCAACTTCAGAGCCACTGGGTTCCCTATGCCTCTTCCCTCTTGTTCCTCATCAGAATGGTAACTAAAGTGGGAGCCCGGAGAAACCTCCTCTTGCCCAGCCTCCTGCTGCCGCTCCCTTGTTTGACTGGCAGGCGGGGGCTGGAGTTCCTGGCAAAAACAAGGAATGAGAGCAGGCTCTGTGGAGAGCATGGCTTGGGGGAGGGCTGCACTTGTCCTGGCCTCTTCCTCACTCTAGGCTTTTCTCTGGCCTCTCTCTGGCCCCTCCCTAGAAGCCGGCTCCTTGGAAGAAAGCATAACTGTGGTGGGGGCCTTGGGGGGCTTTGGAGAGAAGAATGTGGGAGGGGGGACTGGAGGCAGTGAGGACTTGGGGGGCTGGATATGGCTTGGAATGGTGAATGGGTTGGCTTCGCCTCAGATGGAGAGGAAGCGCCCCTCCCGGAGATGGACAGTCGTAGCCACTCAGGGCTGCAGAGCTCGTGGGCAGTGGGAGCTGGCTAGAGCAGCACATGAGCTGGGAGAGATGGAGAGCAGCAGGGGCCTGGCTGCCCAGGCCACACACCAGGTCAGTCTCCTCACAACTGATGGGCCTGGCCACCTCTCAGCCTCTCAAGGGCTGTGCCCACCCCACCCCTCAAACCCTTGGCACGTGGCTCTACTTGGCCTCGCCTGGCACATTCACTGAACAGACCCAATGCAAGACTCAGTGGGCCTGCATCTCTGGCCCCTTGTGGGCTCCCCCAACCCCAGGTTCCCGATCTCAGCAGCTTCTTGATCTCAGCACCCTCTCCTACTTAAAACTGCCCTGCCACCGCCTCACGGAGATCACACTCCCAACTCTGCTGCTGCAGCCTCGGCCTCACACGCTGAGCTAAGAAGGATCCCTGGCAGGAGAGGGGAGAGATAGAGTGGAACAGAAATGCTTCAACATGAACTGAAAATGTCCCCATTTTGACTTAAACACTTTTAATGTTTTGCTTCCCACTCTGCTGTGTGTGTCTTATTTAGGCAGACCAGATCCCAGGACTGGGTCTCAGCATCACTTGATGTTCTCTGGGGTTCCCAGCCTCAAAGCCGGGCAGGGTCACTGAACTCCTATTGAAAACACCCCCAGCTAAACACCACTTCTGGAGATGCTGACTCAGGTCCAGGAAATACCGGGAACATCTGTATTTCTAACAAACATCAAGTGATCTGGAAATGCTGGGGGTATTTGGGACCAGTAATTATTCTTTGACACATCATGTCTTTGCTTGTGCTTGTCCCTCTACCTAGAATGCCTCTTCCACCAATGGAAATGCTACTTTTCCTAAAACATTAAAAACAACAACAACAACAACAAAAAGACCCTATAGCATTACCTCCTCCAGGAAGGCTTCCCTGATTTTTTCCAAATGGAGGTTCACCACTTAGGACCTGCACAACTCAAGTCTTGCCAGGCTTGTTTTATAAACACTATGTAGGCATCCTCTTCCCCATCTGAGATTACAGATGGGCCATGCCTATTCTGCACGTGCACCCACCACACCCAACATGCCTGATAGCTCTTACCCAGAAAGATCATTCTCGATCACCATCTTCTGCAGCCCAGCTGAGATGCTGCTGTTGCCAGAGCCCGGTGTGGAGGCCAGGTCATTGGTCCCTGGGAGCTGCCCACTGCCTGGGGTGCTCAGTGCTGTGTGGACGTCCCTCAGGATCCGAGGCAGGGGTCCTAGTTTAGATACTATGCTCTGCAAAGGCACAGCAAGAGGCAGGTGTGACCTCCTGGGGCCACACGGGCAGGCTACGCGTGCTGCAGCCACTGTGGCTCAAAACCACCACAGAGCCTGTCAGGAGTGCACATCCCCACCCCCCCACCGCCAGTCAGAGCCGGTGGGTCTGGGAGGGCGGTGAGCCCAGAAATCTGTACATCTACATTTTTTGCCAGCTCCCAGATATTTCTGGGGCAGGAGTAGGAGGCCCACAAGGGGAGATGCTGACCTAGCATAAGCCTCTCCTTCAGTTCGCCCTGTCCTGCTGTCTCTGCAGAGAGGAATGCATACGTGGAATCCCTGCTTTTCCACACCTCCACCTCTCCATCCAGAGGCTTCTGTGACAGCCCCTCTCACATCACCTACTCAATGGGCTGGGCTGGGGCTTGACACACTTTTGCACCTGAGCCCCAGTGGAGATGGTCCAGGCACACAGCCATCTGAAGATGACAGCCCCAGGTGCTGGTCAGGCAGAAGGCAGTGCCTGAGCCCATCTCAACCTTGTTAGCACATTTTAGAGGACTTGAGGGGCTGTGGATGCTAGGCTGTGGGGACGCTGCTTTCACTATGTATGCACAAGCTTCCACGGAAGTATCTGTGCAAAAAACAAAGTGTGAAAACTCATGCAGGCAACAGAGCACACACTTGAGGGGCAAACAGTTTTGTTTCAAAACCCTGTTGCAACCCGTCACTGCAGTGACAATACCGACCACCTGCCTGGTTGTGCAGATACGTGGACAGCACGGGGGCATGGTAAGTGGTGGCAGTGACAGTGACTGGCGCTGGCTGCAGTGCAGGGACTGGAACTGGTAGAAGGGAGGGTCACAGCCCTCATTTCCACTTCTCCCTCCTGTGTCTCTCACGGCCAAAGGCAAGTGGATACAAATGAGCAAAAATGATGGCCTCTGCAACAGCACCTATTTCTAGTGAACAGTCAGGACTAACCTAAGCGTCCATCAATAGGGGACTGGTGAAATAAACAGCATTTCAGCATATGATGCAATCATTAAAAAGCCCCCGGCAGTGGTACAGACTGCACTGACAATGCAAGGAGGCCCACGATAGAGTCAGGAGGAAATGCACAGTAAGTTCTCACTTTAAAACAAACTGAAAAAGGGAAAGAGCTCTGTGTGTACGCTTGCATGAGTGTGTGCTTACACATGCACAGACTGCGACCAGAAGGCTGCATACCAGTGCTCTGAGCGGTCACCTCTAGGGAATGGGACCAGGAGGCATGAAGGGCCTGCCAGGCCAGTTTCAGCACTTTACAAAAGTAAGGTGGTCCCCTGGAGCCCTAGAAAGCAACAGATATTCAGGAAGCAGTTCCTGGCAGACCCAGCCCTAAAATCCAAGAACTATTGCTCACTGTGTGGGCTGAGGCTGGGGGTCAGTGAAGTCTCGGGCTATGGAGGGCTCACTTCAGGTGACTGCAGCAGTGTCAGAGGTGTCTGGGCAGTAACCTTGTCAATTGAAGGTCAAAGGCAATCCTAGGAAAGTTTCCAACTTCCTGCTGGACAAGTGGGGGTACAGGGTCCTGAGTCATCTTCCTCAAACAGGTGGATTCATATCTGATTCCATTTCTCACATGCTCCAGCAGGCAGCACAGTGGAGCTTGTCCACTAAACTGAGTGCACGGGGCATGGCACACGCCCCAGTCCCCAGTACCCTGAGTGGGGCTGCCTTGGCAGATGCTGCTGAGTGAACACAGCATTTGCTCTCAGAGAAAATGGGGCTCACAGATCCCCAGTGTGTTCTGACAGGACCTGGGCCAGAGCCCTGGGCTCCTGGTACCCAGTCAGCTCCTGATTGTGCCACAAGGGCGAACTCTCTGCCCTCCATGGTTACTCTGGAAGAGGGAATATTATAAGCCCAATGGCAGCTTTTGGCCCCACCTCCGCCCCACGGCGACAGGCACCTGCTCCAGCTGGCTGACAGCCTCCCAGAGCAGTGAGTGCAGGCTGGAGAGTTCGCGGCCCAGATCGATGTAGCCCTCGAAGCCGGCAGTATTAGAGAGGGTCTCAGGGTTGGAGATCTCCAGCAGGAAGCGCTGCATGTTGGTCCACTCATGCTCTAGGAACTGGTTCATGAAGGACATGTACTCTTCCTTGCTGCCGAATCTGGAGAGAGGGCAGCTGGGTGAGCACTCCAGGCCCAGGCAGGCCCTGCCCAAGAGGTCCCTCCGCTGAGACACCACCACCACTTGACCCACTATAGCCAGCTCCCACCCCACTCACTCCCCAAGTCAGCTTATCTGCTCTGACCCAGGGCCCTCCTTGCTCTTGGCAAGTCCAGTGACCCTCTTCTAAAGCTTTTCTCTCAGGACCTGGAATGTTCTGTGTTCCCCAAACACTGCCTGTTAACAGTGTCCTTCCGCTTTTCCTCCAAGTTCCACTGACCTGGTGTGCAGATGATGCGCAAATCCATGCTCAACCCAGGTCTCCCAATGAGCTTTCAGACATATATTAATATATCCTCAGGCACCTCCCCTGGGAGTCCCTCCTACTCAGCCTGGCCACACCTGAAGTCATCACCATCACCCAAACCCATGCCCTCCTCCTTAGCTCCCTACCCTAAGTGGAGACCCCACTACCCACAGAGATACTGAGCCAGAACCTGCCAGTTGTCAACTCCCCCCTCCTCCTTGTTCCCAAATGGCAAGCCCACTGATTTTGCCTCTAATCACCCCTAACCTTGTCCCTTGCAGCCATCACCTCCCGCACCACCTCACCTCCCTGTGAATTTTCTGCTATTGTTGCTGGAGCCACGGCTGTGCTCTCCGCTCAGGTCTCCTGGCTACCATCCTGCTCCTTCCAGCCCATCTGCCCACTGCTGTCAGGGTGAGCTTTTCAGAATCCAGAACAGATGAAGGCCATTCTCTCCCTTGTTTAAAACCATCTGGTGGCTCCCACTGCCCTGTCTGGCCTTCAGGTCCCTGCTGTCCTCTTAGGTCTCATGGCCGGCTCCTCTTGACCCGGCACAGTGCACGGCCCTCCCTGGCATGCCTGGCCTCTGCTCCTCTTCCTTGAGACAATGAATGTGTCACCCTGACATGCAGTTGGGGGATCATTTCACCTTGGAGGCTTTCCTGTCTCCTCTCCCAACAAGCTGAGGGCCCTCCTAAGAGGCTCGTGTATGTCTGTCACTGCTCTCCTGCTTATTCCACACGTCTCCCTGGCTGAAGTGCCGAACGCCACCAGGGCTGATTCATCTTGGTACCGTCAGAGCCCAGCACACAGAGGGCCCCAAGATGGGGCTCAATCCACGCTTTGAGAATGAACAACAGTGAGATGACCCAGCCCTTCCACTTCCACCTGCTTGTTCTAAGGATGCAGCCGAAAACACCAATAGTGCTTTATTAGCAAAGAAAGACATCCTGACAGCATTACGCCAGGATGGTGGTGCCCAACCCAAGTGCCCAAGCACAGGGAATGGGTTAAGGAAATATGGGCCAGTCCCCCTTGTAGGAATATTAGTCATTTATTTCCAAACAGGGCTTAATGAATGTTCAGGGATATGTGAGAATCCTTATAATCATACATTAATTCAAAAAAGTAGAAGGAAAAAAAAATGTCTCATCTCATCATCTTTAAAAGTTAAGAAACACACCCAAATGACATGCACTTTGAGTAGAAGGATAGGGTGTGGAGATCTTATTTTGAAAAATGTGGGAAGGAGAAGAACTGAGGATGACAGGGACAAAACTGGGCTGTTTATTGTCTCTGCCCAGCTTGGGGACAAAAACACCCCAGGGTCTGCCCTGTGGACGCCAGCCCTGCCCGACTCTGCCCGGTGAGGGAGGAGGCACTCACTTGGCAAAGTTGGCCAGGTTCTGGGTGACCTTGGCGATGAGGGTGAGGGTGCGGGCGGTGCGGTCGTCAGGGTACTCCTGCAGCAGGTTGAAGAGTGAGGGCGACATGATGGCTGGGCAGAGGAAGCGCAGGAAGAGGGAGGCGCTGATGAGCCGCTCACTGATGTCTGGCCGGCCGCGGCTGCTGCACTCCTGCCTCCATGAGGCAAACACCTCTTTCAACTCCCTTGGGAAGACGCTGTGTAGGGACAGACAAGGGTGGGCTTGGCCATCAGGCAGGGGACCAGGACAGGAGTGCACAGAGCAGGAACCTGGGTTCCAACCTTGGCTCTACCTTGCCAGCTGCCTGAGGTCAGCCCCACTGTCTGAGCTCTGAGGATGCAGCCAGCTGGGGAGAGCACTCAGCACAGGGCAGCCAGAGCAAGTGCCCAGGCAGTAGGTCAAGTGGGGAGACCGAGGTCCCACCAGGCGGTGGGTTCTCCATGAAGGGGCGGGCAGGTGGGATGGGAGAAGAGGCACGAGGAGCTGGTTCTCCGTCCTAACCGGAATCAACTGCTAAGGGTCAGTGCTGAACTGCCTCTCCAGCTTACGGCCTGAGCCCTCCTCTCTTCTCCCCCAGTGTCTACTTCATTTTCCAACCCAAACAGCAGGCATCTGCATCTAGGGGGAAGTGAGGAAAACAGGAATAGACCACTATTCCTTGGGTTCCCATCCCTGGCTTTGAGCCTCACTTCCTTTACCTGAATAATATCATAGGAATCTGGGATTTCCTACAAGCTCAGAGTGATCCACCAGATGGGATTACCCCTGATCACAGTGGAGAACACAGCTCTTCATTCTCTAGACGGGGAGGGAAGGGGAGGTAGTGACTTCCCCAGGGTGATAGAGTGAGTGGGCAGAGTTGGCCCCAGACAACAGGGCTCCTGGTTCTACTGGGCATCCTGGCCTTCCATGGTCAGGCCCACCTGGCCAATCTTTAAGTGGCTTTCCTATCTTTTTTACCTAACAGATGTATCTCTCACCCTGGGGCAGTCCAGGCACCTGAACCCAGTCTATACTTGGCTGTCATGAACTCAGGGTGATCTGACCAAGGACTTAGCCCTCCTGGAAGGCTTTGGTTTTCTCTCCCTTAAACTGAGAGCAAGGCCTGCCTTGCCAAGCTTGCAGAGCCAAAAACCCCAAGGTTGTAATAGGCTTGACCAACTTGAAATTTCTTCCCCCACAGGCCCAGCGGCCGGCTCAGCAGGCTCTCCTGCAATGCATGCTGGCTGAACCATCAAGGGCACGCCTAGCGGGTAGTGAAGGTGAGCGACCTTTAGCCCTGGCTCTCACAGTGCCTGGCATAGAACTGGACAGGGGGCAGGTATTGAGTGGTGACATCTATCAATGGCCTTGTCCAGAATGGAGAGGTGCCTCTGACAAATGCCAGAAAGAGGAAATGGAAAATCACTGTCTACAACTATGTTTTCCCTGAGTCACATGCCCAGCCTGCTCTGAAGAGAGGGGAAAGGGGGAAAGCACAGCCCAGTTGGGAATGGGAAGTGCGTTCCCAGAGAGTTCAAGGCCCTACAGTCACTCTCCAGCCCAGGCCCAGGGGTGTGGAAAGCTGCACATTTGTGGCCCATCTTGAGGTGCCCACTCGGCCCAGGCATGCACCTTGTGTAGCCCAGGAGCTAAGGCCCTGGGTGCCCACCCTCCTGGCCCTGCCCATTCCCCTGGCCTTTTCCTGTCCTTGAGGAGCAGCAAACACTTCCCTGGCCCTCTTGTGCGCCCAGCCATGGCCTGGTGGGCTCACCTCCCCTCAGGGTGCCCCAGCATGTGCAGGAAACATTTCAGGCACAGGTACAACCCTATCCTGATGGGATCAGGGCTGCGATGGAGGGGACCTGGCTGTGTGGCCTTGAAGCAAGAAGGGCAGGAGCATGTGCAGGTCAAGGTGCACATGAGCGAGAGGCAAGCCTAACAAGGAGGGAGGTGAGGCCGGGGAGGGAGTCGTGTCAGGAGAGGCTGCCGATAGAGGCTTGGGTGGCCGTAAGCCCTGAGCTGGAGGGGAACACAGGTTAAACGTGGGCAGCCCCTCCGGTGTGAAAATGAACCCACTGCTTGGGCTGATAGCGAGGCCCTCCTGACAGTCCCGTGTTGCCACCACAGACAAGGCTGTACTTGGCACCAGGCTTGCTGGCCACCACACACATATATCCCAGGAGCAAGCCGGTGGCCGTGAAGTCGGCCTTACCGCAAGTTTCCACAGGACTGATTCCAGCCCTGCTGAGGGGCCTGTCTGAGCCGCCCACTGCTGCATGCCCTGCTCCTTTCTGGGGCTGGCAGAGCCTGCAGATCCCGCTCTACTTCAAGCCCATCCCTTCTCTTTGTTCTCTAGTCCCAGCAAGAGGCCTGCCTGGTGCTCAGGCCCCCAGCATGCCCCTTCTGGGTCCCATCACAAGGCTGTGACATGAGCACCTTAGCTCCCAGGGATAGGTGAGGAGCCTCAGGTGAAGCCATTGACCCACCCCAAGTGGGGGCCCGCGCAGGGCCTTCAGTCTCACTCCTGCTGCAGTCCAAGCACCCATGTTAGCCCCCGGCACATGAAGGGCACCCTCTCATCACCAGAGACAGCGGACTGGCATGTCCAGGTTCTTCCCACCACAACACTACAAAACCACAACAACGTGCTGGACACTACCCTGCCTGAGAGCGCAAAAGGGACTACTAGGTCAGGAGACTGGCAAGTCAGTACAACTCAGGGACCAGGGAGCACTGGGCGCACTGCGGGAGCCAGACACTGAAGGCGGGTGGGGAGGCCTGGGAGCCACACTGACCAGTAGGAATTGATGATCTTGCAGAAGGCCAGCTCGCAGCACATCTTGAGGTTGCCCTGGTGCTCTGGGAGGTCAGCAGCCGAGCACTTGCTGGGGTCCACCTCGCAGTTCTCATCCGACTCATACAGTGCTTTGATGAACTCACCTATGGCCAAGTGGGCAGGGAGTGGGAGTGAGGACCCAGCGGGCCCTGCCCCACCCTCTGACCCCTTGCCAGCCCACTCCCTACCTAGGGCGTCCTGCAGGTACTTCTGGCCCACTAGCTTGAGGTACTCCTCGATGGCCTTGGTGGCCAGCGTGTTCTCCCGGAAGATGAGGTGCTCATTGTCCCCGCAGCGGTCCACCTCTGACATCATCAGGTCTGTCAGGAAGTCCTGGGGAGGCAGGAGGTGGGAAAGCAGGGCCTGAGCTGGCCTGGCAGGTAGGACCCTAGGATTCCAGACCTGGCCAGAGAAGCCATGGCATTTTGAGGCTGCTCCATCGCCAAGCAGCGGAGGGCCCCAACAGGAACAATGTGCCCACCTTTGGGGGCTGCTGGGGAGTGTGGCAGGGCAGCCCCCCCAGCCAGGGGAGGAGCCTAGAGTTGGTGACAGCAGAGCTGGGTCCACGGATGGCGGCAGCCTGAACAACAGCATGCCTCATGGAGTCATTAGCCCCCACCACAGAGAATGGATTCATTTCCATGTACAGCCCTGATCAGGCCTGGCCCGGGGAACACAGCAGAACTCGCCTCTCCCCCACCATCAGTGTCAAAGAGGACAAATCAGGCTGCCCTGTCTCACAGTAAAAATGGCCACCAGTATCCACCTGTGACTGATGGGGGCTCCCTCTGTACAGCCCCACTGCCCGGGGAGATGGTGAGCCACCAAGCTCTGGCAGGTGAGAGCAGGCGCGGATGTGCAACTGGCTGGGAAGGGAAGGTGGAGGCACCACCGCCACGTGGCAATCCAGGGTAGCAGCCCCTGGCCCATCAGGTCCCACACACAGTGTTGTGGGAAAATCCCAGCAAAGGAGCCTGAACCCACACCTTCCCCCAACTCTAGCACCCATGTGGATACTAACTCCCTCCCTCTTGAGCCCCCACTTCCTTGTGCTCACAAACAACCTGTGTCTTGTTGGTGGGGGGGTGGGGGAAGGTGGGAAAAACTGTCAGGTTTCAAGGGAGGGTGACAGTCAAGGCAGGGGGCCACCTAGCACAGAGCCTGCAAGGCACCCAGCAGGAGTGAACCCAGGTATCTGTGCTCAAGAAATTCTTCACTCCAATGCGCATGACCTTGGGGTCCTTTAAAACAGAACTGAGTTCTAGACACAGGAACTCAGGCTGCACAGCAGAGTCACAGAGGGACAGCATGGGCCAAGGGGAAGCTGTTGTTGGCTTCCTGGGTATCATGTGGCCTGAGGACCCCTTCCTGACCGGCTGGCACCCTCCAGGGTCTCGTTCTCTGAACACACTGAAGCAGCGGTCAAAGCTGCACCTCCCCTGGAGCTCCCCCACGGCTCCCACTCAGGGCCACAGCCTCCCTGAGCTCCTGCAATGAGTGTGGGATGAGGAGAACCTCCTGAGCCAAGACCCAGTAAGGGGGAAACCAATGCACACAGAGCAGGAAAATGACTTGTCCATGGCCACACAGTCACCTGGGGCCAGATCTGGTCCAAGTCCCTTGCTTCCCAGACCCTGTTACTCCTCCAGCCGTGGAGAGGGAGAGGGGCTAGTTCCCAAGTATTCCAGGGGCGAGGGCTTGGGGACGCCGGTGCCTGTCACCCCAGCAGCACTACTTTCTAACCTTCTATATACTGCTCCCTAACCCCACTGAGGGCCTTTGGGGTTGGCTGGAGCCCTGGCTTCACCTCTGCCCACAATGAGCACCTGGACGCACCTATCGTCTCAGGCCACTTCAGGTAGGAATCCACTTCCCAGGCTAGGCCAGCCCCAGCCCAGTGCTGGGGACCAGGTACTGAAACATCAGACACAGCTGCAGAAAGGCTCCAGCCTCTGTAGCCCCTCTCACTCCCTCTCTGGTGCCCATGGGTCCTTGATTCATTCAGTTTCCCAGCATATAGCCCCAGTGTCAACCAGCATGTTAAGGACGGGGTAGCCAGAGCTGGCCCAACGTGCAGCCTAGCCAGCCAAGTCTGAAGAAGGTGGGAGAGGCAGTCCAACACCACGGAGGAAAACTGCTCCCCATCACGGGTCCATGGGGAGGAAGTCCCCTCCACAGCCCTGCACTTGCAGCATACACCAAGTCCAAGAGACAGGGAGGCTGCAGAGGGCCTGAGGCTTCCAGCCATGGCCTCCCATTCCAGGGCCTCTAGGAACAGGTGAGAGGGTGAGAGGCCTCCATGGAGTCTTGTGCCCTGGACTCTGCCCTGGGGTCCCTGGGGCGTGGCTCCCAACTGTGCCTCCCTGACCCTGGACTAAAAGCCTAAGACCTTGACAAAGGGCACTCCTCAGCCACCTGCCACTTGGCTCACAACACACCACTGTCCAGAGGGCAGAGGCCCAGTCCTTAGCCCAGCACCGGGGTCTGTCTACGCTGCAGAGGTCTCAAGTCCAGCCCCCGTTTCCCACCCTCTGGGCAGCTTCCTGAATGGCAGGTGGCAAGTGTAAAGACAGAAGGTCGCCTTTGAGGCCCACAGATCATGCTCTACTGCCTTCCTGGGGGCACCCTGGTCCAGGAGTCCATTTTGTCCCCAAACCAGGTAGGTGGGGCTGAGGCGTGGCTTGCCTGGTGGGCTGTTGGGCCCATCTTCAGGAGTGGAAGGTGAAAGGGGTCATGGGGATGGATACTGAGGACCTCTGGCCCTGAACGAGGGCTTGCCTGGGTCTCAGATGATTCCTGCTTCTGTGAGGCTCTGGGGTGGGGCTGGTTAACCCTCGAATGGTACAATTTTGACTACATCTACCTGTGTGAGAATCTGTGTGTCTGGGTGAGGGTGTGGGTTGAGGTGGGGCTGTGATGGTGGCTCATCTGTGTGTCCTGCTGGGGAGGTCTGCCAAACTGTATACCCACTCTTGGCTCACTGGGGCTGGTGGGACCCGTGTGCTAGGACGGCCGGGCCACCAGGCCTGTTCCCCCGGACCTCAGGGGGTCAGTCCTCCGCACCAGTGGTAAAAGGCACCTCAACCCAAGCCCATTCCCTTACTGCCAGCTGCAATCCCATCCACTGGCTCCACACAGGTTCAGTGATCAGCCCCAGCCACAGAGCAGGAGTACAAAACCCCCAGACCATGACAGAACTCTTGGGTTTAGGGAGCCCATCTGGTAGTGACCAGTGCCTCAAGGCCTCCATTAGGCCTGGAATGCATGGAGGTGGGGAAGGGCAGGTAACCCAGCACTGTCGCCCAGTCTGTGTTGGGAGCCGAGGGGCCTGCACGCACCTTCACCTTGCCCGTGCTCTGCAGGATGTGCACCAGGGCAGATGCCATCTCCTCCTTGGTCTTGGCACTGAGGATGGGCTCAAGGGCTGCACACAGCCCCAGGTAGTGGTTGGTGATGTGCTCAGCGAACTCTTTGTACATCTCCATGGGCAGGATGGTAATGGTTTGGTAGCGCGCCTTGATGCGGATCATGGGCCCGGGGCCCTTGCCACCCTTGGGGTTGGGTGTCACCACTGGGTACCACTTCTCCACGAACTGCCGCCCAGCCACCGAGGCAGCGGGCAGGCTCACCAGGCCCAGGTAACTGTTGCGCTCCTTCTTCTTCTTCTTGTCGGTCTCCCGGTACAGGTGGACAGTGACTGTGCGCAGAGGCGGCAAGTTGTGGAACTCGAAGTGCTCGCCCCAGAAAACATTGTCCGTCTTGAGCTTGCCCGTGGTGCGGGCGTAGAGCACGTCGTCCAGGCACAGCTCGCACAGGTACTTCTTCTTGGCGGGCAGGTCCTTGGCCTCGATCACCCACAGCTTCAGGATGTGCTCCACACGCCGGCTGTTGTCCTGCATGTGCACAGGGGGTCCAGGGTGGTCAGCTGGGGGTTGCCACGTGCAACCCCCAACCAGCCCAGAGCCTGAGAGAGTCCTCAGACCCAGGTGGAGCTCTGAAGGTGGAGGCGGCAGTGGGCGCCTAGGCCCTGAGTCAGGATGAGGCGGGGTCTGATGGGCAAGGGCTGGATCTCTGGTCAACCTTGCACAAGCTCATTCACCTTGGGTAAGTGACTTAACTGGAGCCTTGGCTTGCTTGTCTATAAAACAGGACTAAGATAAGCCCCATCTCATGAAGGGCGAGACTAAAGGAAGCCAGCACAATGCCTGGCACGTCACAGGCTATGAAGCCATTATTAACTCTTCCTTAATTTGCTGATCTGTAGAGTAACTTAAGAGATGACTATGGTGACCAGGACTTGGTCAGGCCCTCAAGTCTGCTAGGAAGACAGACAAAGAAGCAGTGTCTGTCTTTGTCTGTGGGGGCTCCTAGGACCTGACGGAGGAGCCCAGGGGCAGTGGGAACACAGAGGGCACCAACCTGGGACAGGGGTCCACACCCGGAGGAGGGGCAGACATCTAAGCTGGAATGGGACAATGAGCAGAAGTTGGTCAGGGGCTGGGGAGTAGGGACAAGGTGTCCCAGCAGAAGGACCCCAGGTTCCCCAGCCCAGCCTCAAAGTGTAGCTTAGACAACAGAGGCATGCAGCACGTGTCGCAACCTGGCCAAACAAACGTCCCTTTCAGAGTCCACCAATATTGTCCACTTGAGTCTTGCCTCCATGCAGGCTGACCACCCCCAATCCCAGCCCACACCACGGAGATCATCTCTCTTGCTTCCCTGTGTCTGAGCCTACCATTGATCCCCTACGATTTGGTGAGAGGGTCACAGGCTTACCTTGTTGGGGTGTACCGCCCGCCGCAGGTTCTCCATCCACTTATCCCGCTCAGCTGCAGACCGGCAGGAAAAGCACTTGCTTCCTGATGATGTCGTCACCTGTGGGGAGCAGGCAAGGCAGTATTACAAGGGAAGGGACCACAGTGAGGGCAGACAAGGATAGAAGAAGACCTTTGAAGCTCAGGGGACTCTGGTCGCCAGGCCTGCATCACAGCCTCATGAAGGAGCCAGGACAAGGCTCACATGATGCCTCTATTTCACGTTTTGCAGGTGGTACACTGAGACCCACTGTCCCAGGGCAAGTCAGCAGCTGGAGAGTGGCCCAGTCCTGCACCAGTGGGCTCCTCACTCGTCCTTCAGTGCCCTCTGTTCAATAGGAAAACATCTTTCTAACTCTATCCTCCCTCTCCCTGAGACGGGAAGAGGGAAGGAACGAAGACCTTACCCAGGTCAGAGGACAATGCTTAACTCAAGCGTACTTGCCCTAAAGGTGAAACCACAAGAACCAAGGAGATAATGAAAGGTAGGTACCACAGTCCCTCAATCCTCGGCTGACATCTCTGAGGGTTCTCTTCCGCCAAGCAACAGTGACAATGATGGTAATATAAACCTGGTATTTTTTATGCCAGACCGGAAAATGAGACTTGGACTGTTTGGATGTGCCAGGCCCCAGGGTCCCTGGTCCCTGACCCTTCTCCTCCCCTCCCTGTCTGTCTCTCACTCATCCTCAGGTCCAGCTTAGACATCTCCTCCAGGTATGGGAGCCAGTTGGGGCAATTCCTGCTGTGTGTTCCCACTGCCCACAGCAGCAGACCCAGGGTTTTGCAGGGGAAGCATACTCCACAGCACCCCCTGCTGTGAACCAGCAGACAGGGCCATCTTCACCCTATCTCTGGCAAGGAAGTCAGAGCCCAGATCAAGCCCTGCTTGGCCAGGGGTTCTGAACCAGAAATAGTACCCAGTGGGCACAGGGTATGGGGTAGGTGCCAGGTACCATTCTGTTTTTTCCCCAGGGCTGGGGGTGCCAGGAGATTGTCACACTAGTCCCCAAGTGGCTGCTTCCCATTATCAGGCTCATTCCTCTACCAGAGAGCTCTCCTGGTTATGCATGATTATTGGGGGTAGGAATCTTCCCAGAAACCAGTAGGAAGCAATATGAATAACTGGAGAAGCAATTAGGAGGAACTCCCAGGAACACCTGCAGCAACAGTAACCCTACTCCTGGCTTGGTCTCAGCCTTGCTGTGTGACCTCTGATGTCTTCGTGCCTTCTCTGAGTCTCAGATCCCCATTTACTATGAGGGACTAGATAGGTCAACCCCAGGTAACACCCTTGCCCAGGGTGGGTCACTGACTCTCTGCAATGCAACCTCAGGTCGCAGAATGCCAGGGCAGCAAAGATTTGGGATCTTATTGTTCACAGCAGGGAACAGGTTCAGAAAAGGGGAGACTCTGTGCTATCCACACTGCATTTGGGGGTGAGCAGGCTCTAAGACACGGGCTCTGGTGCTTCAGAAATTCAGGCTTTCCCCTACTCACTGTCACACACTGGGGCCTCAGCAGCTTCCTGTCGGCATGGAGAACAGGTGCTGGTCCATTTTTGGAGAGCCCAGGGGACAGAAAGGACAGCCCCAACCCCAGCTCCACGTGGTCTCTTAGGAGCTGAAAGCTATCAGTAAATAATAGCCACTGTCCACAAGAGCCTGGCCACTACCCCCATGACCCTGGCCCCTGCTGAGGCCACAGCGGACTGGGCTCCAGGAGGATGTCTGGAGGAGACCAGCCAGGCCAGGAGAGGATGGGGTATCCACCCCAACCCCTGAGTTGGGACCCACCTCGAAGCAGTAGTCTTGGCCAAGGATGCTGCTGTGCACAGGCTTGATGACCACCTCTTCCTCCATGCTGAGGTCCAGCGCCTCCACCGCACTGCTGGGGCTGAGCAGGGACTCGTGGGAGCGAGACTCCTTCAGCCTTGGCATCAGATGGGACCTGGGGTTGCAGTAGGTGTGTCAACCTGGGCCCCACCCCGCAGGCTGGGCCAAGCTGGTTGCCACGTCCCACCCATCTGCCCTGCCCCTGCCCCTCCCGGGAGGCAGTCACTTCTCTCCACTCTCTCTCCTTTCTGTCTTAAGACAGATCTGGGGGCAGGGCCGTCACACAGACTGGTGGGAACCTTCTCCGCACTGCAGGAGTCTGGGTCGGGGCTTGGCTCTCAGAGAGCAAGAAGGTGAGGATTAGGTGACTACTCCAGGGTTAACATTAGCAAGTGAGCCTGTGGGGCTGGGGCCAGCTTAGCTCCTGAGCAGCCCTAGAGACCCAAGGAAAGCCCACCTGACCCAGGCAGCTGCCTGCAGTTCTGGGGCCTTGCCCATTTCCCCTCCCTTTTGCACTGGTCCCTGTCCAAGCCTGAGAAGTCACTCTGTCCCAACAGTTATCCAGCACATCACTGCTAACAGCCCTTCCTCATATGCTGTTCCACACCACCAGCCCCACACAAGGGAGATGCTGCTCCCATCTTACAGATGAGGACAGTGAGGAGAGGTGAGTCTCGAAGCAGAAGGGATGCAGCGGCCTGCACAGTACCCAAGACACACACTCCATCAGGGTGAACATGCTGGGGCTTGGGGCCCGGGTCAGTGGGTCCAACATAGGCACAAAGAGCACAGGGCTGATGCCACCTGGCAGCCAAATGCAGACCAGGCCTGGGCCCACTGCTCCCCTGCTGTGTGGCCCTGGGGAAATCGTCCCCCTGAGCCTCAGTTTCCTCAGTGCATCACATGGAAAGCACCTCAGACGATACCTACTCCAAGGTTAGGTAAAGGCTCTTTCCAAAGCACAGAGCAGTGTCTTCCTAAAGCCCCAGCCCTGACGGTGGGGCAGAGGAAAAGTGTGGGCCTGTTAAGACCACCTCTGTGCAGAAGCTGTGCCCTGCTTGTGTCCAGGGCTCAAACCCTGAGGCTGGTGACAAACCTGATCCAGGCTTAGCCCACATGGACCTCCTACCGTCAACCCCCTATGTCCTTTGGCTCCTGGCTCCAGTGGTCCAAGTGCTCAGTCCATCATTCTCTTCCTGCCTCTCCAAAGACCCCTGCCTTGGGCCATGCTGAGGCTTGGCCCCTGACCTGAGGGGCTTCTGGCTTGACAGAGCCACCAGACACTTCCCTGGAGGGTGAATACCCTGTACATTCATTTCTGTGACTGCCCCGGGTCAGGAGGCTGAGGCCCACTCTGTGGGTGCTCAGAAACCCAGAGTTGAGCAGGAAAATCCCTGCTCAGAGGGACTCAGGCTGACAGAGACCACTCTCCCACCCCAAGCTCCATATCTCCATGGCAATAGCCCTCTGAGCATAAGAACCCTCTCTGACATGGAGTCCCATGCTAGATGCTGTATGGAGTCAGAGCTGAACCCCAACCCTTAGATATTCCAGAGGCCAGCCCAGAAGCCCCAATCAACAGGCTCCCTCTGCCTCTCCAAGTCCAGCACGAAGCCGGCCTCTATAAGCAGAGGGAATGGGCAGAGCCAGAGGAAGGGTGTGAGACAAGCTCAAGGCAGGGCAGGGCCTTCCCAGCTTCCCCAAGGACTCCCACCTGGGGCTTCCCGCTGTGGCCTAAGCCCATGGGTATGCTCAGCATGTGCCTCTGCTCCTTTGGGGTGCTCTCCCTGGGAGGCCCAGTTCACAAAGGGGCATGTGGCCTACCCAACACACCACACCGCTGTGTTGGAACAGGCCTCTTCTCCCGATGATCCTTCAAGGCCCAGCCTGAGCAGCCCAGCCTCCTTCCCGTCACGGCAGTGGCCAACGCCGTGGGTGGGCCTGTCCTCCCTGGGCTGAGATTCCACCTGGGCCACCCACCTCCCAGGGCATACGCCAGGTCTCCCTCCCACATGGGGCTTCATACCTCAGTGGAAGAGATGCCCTGCCTGATGGTAGGGAAGTCACCCTGGCTGGGAATGGCTGGGACTCACAGCCCCATAGGCCTGACATCTGGAACCCAGCTGCTTTCTGGCCCAGCTTGGTAAATCTCTGCTAGGTAAAGATGTTGGGAGCCAGGGAGGGTGGGGTAGGGACCCAGGAAGTACAGAGTGG
The DNA here is from genome assembly GCF_009761245.1 of Sapajus apella. NCBI lineage: Eukaryota > Metazoa > Chordata > Mammalia > Primates > Cebidae > Sapajus > Sapajus apella. Next base: position 7,078,993 of record NW_022437016.1, on the reverse strand, counting down.
GGAGCTGGGGAGCTGATGAGCTGAGGCCGCCTCCTGCCTGGGGCGCATGAATGAGCTGGCTGTGGAGAGGAAAGGCGAAGCATGCTTCAGCAGGCTGGGCCTGCCCAGGGAAACCTAAGGAGACCCTGGTCCTGTAACCCCAGGGGACCAGCAGGCCCAGGCCAGACCCCAAAACAGCCAGATCCTGGAGCCTGTGGTTGCAGAGTTGTCCCCTTCCTTCCCCTTCATCCTGTCCCACAAGCAGGCTCTGGCTGGCCTGGAAAGGATCCTAGCAGAAGAGAGGGCTGTGGGGAAGCTCAAGGCCCTTAGGCCACCCTGGACTGGCCTACTTGGACAGCCCTGACCCTCCCCGCTTCCCTGGGGGCTTCTCCAAAGGAGGGATGTAGAGCAGAGGCTGCATCCACCCTGCAGCACGAACTCTCTAGGGCGAAGAGGAACAGGGCAACACAAGCCCGCAGAGGCCCAAGTGGTTCCTCCAAGGTCTCCCAGGCTACTCTTCCTGGATAGTAGAGCAAGTGGGTGGTGAAGGCAGGGCCAGTGGACCTGCACTCTCACTCATGTTCCTATGCATTTCCTTCCTGACCAGCCTGGAATCTACAGGCTCTGACACACAGTGTCCTTGATCCCTACCCTATCTGGGCCCAGAGGGAGCCGGTCTGCTGTGACCCTGCCAGGGTGTGCCCATGGAGGCAGCTGATAAGATGAGGGGGCTCAGGAAGGAAAAATGGTCATTTGGTCACTTCCTGAACCCAGCAGGACCAACTCATGGTCCAAGAACCGCCTCTCTGGGAAGCCAGCCCTGTCCTGTGCCTGCAGCAGCCCCTGGCCACTCCATGGCAGAGACTACCTGCTCCTTCAGTCACCCAAGGCAGGCTTCTCCCCAACCCTGGCTTCATCCCATGCCAGCATTGTTGGGCCACTTCCTTTTTCACTGCTAGTCTCTGCATTGTCAAGCTAGGGAAGCAGCATATCAGAGGCAGGGCAGGAGATGGGCACCAAAGACTGCCCAGGCTCCAAGGGGGCAGGGCTAGGCACAGCCTCCCCACCTGGGACGCTCAGGTGAAGCGGGGTGAGCAAGCACTGGTTTCTACCTTGCTCCACTCCACTCCCAGGAGGGGACACTTGTAGGCACCCACCTCTAGTCAGCACAGGGTGAGCGCCCAGTTGGTCACTTGCACATCCCTTTTTTCCTATTTCAACTGCACACAGCCCTGCCAGGAGTTTTCACCTGCCCATTTTACAGAAAGGTATAATAGGGTCAGGGAGGAGCAGTTACTCAAGCTGCTCAAGGGCCCCTGCTGGGATGGGAACCAGGTCAGTCCAGGAGCTCTGCCCACAGCTGCCCTGTGTGGTGTGGGATCTGGGGGCCGATGCCCTTATTTTCAGGGCCTCTGCTCTCCCCCAGCCCTGGGTCAGATCCCTCTCTGTTGCCCAAGGCTGAGGTGGGAGGGAAGGTGGTCCGACTGCGTGGCCCACTTCATCGCCTTGACCCCGTGCCCAGCTCAGTCTCACGATGGCTTTCCCCTCTCACATCTTGTGGTCCTTGGAGACTAGAGCTTTAGTCTCCTAGGCGAGGTGGCACCAAGGAGGGCAAAAGGCCTTCACATGGGGTTTCCACCCCTGCAAATCACTTCCATGGCCCAGGTCTGAGCTACTTCTTACAACAACCCTGCCAGGACATCACACATCTATTATAGAAGCAGGTCTCAAACCAGGGAGTGGGCTCCACACTGTCTGCCCCTCCTCACCAGGGCAGAGCTGGCATCCCCAGGCCAGGCTTATCTTGGGCCATGCATCACAGGAACCACCCCACAAGTCACTTCACAGAATCTCCACGAGCCCAAGAGGCAGATTCTGACCTCAGCCCACTTCACACAAGAGAAACTGAGGCCTGCCAGGGAGGGCAAGAGATGTGCCCATCATCCCATCTTTGCTCTAGTGTGGCTGCCACACCCAAACCTTTGGGGTCCATTTCCTCACCTGAAAAAGGAGGAAGGAGGCTTGCTTCACCCAGAAAACACAGGCACTTGGCGCACACACAAGGTGCTGTGAAGGTGGCAACTTCGGCCCTCTGAGTTGTGGGGGTGAAGGGATCCCCTCTCAAGACCACACAGGATTCAATGCCAGCCCTGGAACTTGGCACTCCGGGCAACTGGCTGGCATCTACCTGCCTGCCCCAGCTGAACAGGCCCATTTTCACAGCAGCCTGCCTGCTGGGTCCCTCCATCCCAGGGAGCAGGAGTCTCAGGTGGGGTCTCAGGCACACGCTGTCCTCTCTGCCCAGAAGTCTCCTTCCCCTCTCCTATCCAACCTTCAACACCCAGCTTCTGTGCCCCTTCTTCCCTGAAGCCTTCCTGGACTCCCTGGGCAGACAGCCACAACCAGGTTGTGCTGGGAAGGTCTGTCACAGAGCTGTCTCCCTGTCAGGCAGGGGGCTCCCTGTGGGTAGGGCTGGGTCTGGCTGGCTCCAAGGTCCAGAGCCTTAGAGTTCCTGGACCAAAACCCCAACACACCAGCAGCCAAGGTCAGCTAAGCTCAGAGGGCGCAGGAGGTCAGTGGGGATAAGGACAGTCCTCCCTCAGCCTGCAAACCCTGGTGATGTGGTTGTTCCCTTGGAGAAGAGACAAAGAAGGCCTGAGGGTGGGTCGTCAGAGCAGCTGCCTGTTCAAGGCCAAGTCCCAAGTGCAGCATTCCAGTGTTCATTCCAGAGTCTCCGGGAAATGCCCCTGCCTTGCTCTGTCCAAGTATGGGGTGCTTCCCCCATCCCTCTCAAGGTTAAGAGGCTCATCCTATCCTCTGTGGTTGTACCCTGCTCCCTACAACCCCAGCCCTAGACCCTTCTAAACATGGCAAATCACTAGCCCCATGACAGCGCTCCAGGGACTAGAGGCCCTTTGCCTGTCCTCCATGGCATGGAATCCTTCCTGCTCCCAGGAAGGGGGTGGCACCATGACACCCAGGTCACACACAGGACTGTCAAGGCCACAGCTAGGGTGACCTGCCCTGGACTCCACTGCAGCAGAGGAGCTTGGCCAGGGCCTAGGAGGGCAGAGGGGAATGGGAGTTCCACTGGCCACTTCCCTAAACCACAGCAGCGCCCTTCACTGGACAAGCCACTCTACCTGGCATGGCCTCCTCACTCCTGTCCCTCTTCTCTCGCGTCACGGCCTATGAGATAATCAAGTCCCAGATGCTGGCATCTGAGCCCTCCTGAAAGGCTCCTCGCGCTACACCCTGGCCAAGTGACCTGGACTCTCCTCCCCAGGTACTTCCTGACCAAGCTGCAAACTCTTACCCTCCGAGGGCCCATGTCCAAGCTGTCTCCCGAGCCTGCTCATTCTGCCTCTCCCTCCACTTCTCTGACAAACAAAGTCCATTCTCAGTTTTCAAGGCCCAGCCCAATGTTACCATCACAAAGCAGTCCCTGGTCTCTCGAGGCAGACTACTCACACCACGCTATCTAAACTGGCTCAGAGTCACAATCTCCCACCTGTCCCACTTAATTCTCATGACAATCTTGTCAGGACTAAAAAGGTTCACCTAGAAAGGTGAGGCCACCTGCCCAAGATCACCTGTGTACCAAGTGGCCGAGTCAGATGTGAATCCAGTTCAGTGGAGTCTAAGACTAACTGCACCAGCCTCAGTTTGGCCTTTCCGTCATCCAGGGGTGACCCATAGCAGCCGGGCAGGGAGAAAAGGTCCACAGCCAGCTAACACACTAGCTGTGACCCACTCACTCCAGGTGGGGAAGGAAGGGCTGGGGGATACAGGATGGGGCAGCCCCTGCCCAGGGACCAGGAAACGTGGGCACAAGGCATGGGGAGCCGCTGTGGGAGACAGTGCCGGGGCCCAACAGCAGCTCATTGTGAGGGCCAGCAGCAGAACAACGGGGACATTGTCCCAGCTCCTGAGGCCTAGCCTTATCTGATAGCCTTCCAGCCAACCCACAAGCTGTTTTTCAACTCTGATCCTTTTTTTCTCTTAAAAGGTTAGTGACACAGAAGTTCAGCAAACTCATTATTCCAAGGAAGGAAAGGACCCCAAACCAAAACTTACAGTAATTAAAAAGCCCTACTTGACACAGTAAGGGTATTCTCAGCTACTGTGTGGGGGGAATTGAGAGTGGGATTATTTGGCTGGGAAAGTAAGGGGCTCAGGGTCACCCTCCAAATCTTGAAAGCTCAGAGGGAGCTGACCCGTGTAGCCCCAAAGGGCAAGGCTGGGACCGGGAGAGGCCACTACCAGCTCAATCACAGGTGTCCCCGAATGGGCCAGGCTGATCTGGTTTTAGAGAGTAGGCTCCCTGTCTCTGTCTCTGGAAGTGTGCAAGCAGAAGCTGGGAGGCCCCTTTAAGACATGCTGCATGGTTAGGGCTGCCAGGGTAACGGGCTGGGCAGTGCACACAGGCAGGCAATGGAGTGAGCCCTGGGATTAAACACACACACACACACACACACACACACACACACACACACACACACAAATGAATGCTACAGAAATGCACCTGCAGCTGCCAGCAGTCAGGAGGACAGAGGGCCTAGTGTCAAGTGTGCCTGGCTGTAGAGCAAACCCGTCTCTATTCCTTATGAAACACACAACCTTGGGTACTTCAAGTCATTCAACTCTCTAGGACCCAGTTTCCCCATCCACAGTGAGGATAACGACAAGCCTTCCTCACAGGTTACTCTAAGGATCAAATGAGACCATGCAGGAGAGAGGGTCATGAGGGCAGGGGTGTCAGGAACTCCCATCAGTTGCTTGTGACTGTTCATGCCACCTTGGTCTATTCTATTCGCCCACCTCACTGCCAGCCACGATGCTGAGCTGGAGAAACAGCCATGAACAATACTGGTAAATGATGCACACGCTGCTATCCCCTAAGGCTGACGTTTCTGGGATAGGTCATGCTTTTGACAATTTGCAGTGACAAGATAGGACTTCCCTGGCTGTTCCCTGTTCCTGTCCCGACAACTCAAAATCTTTACATGCTCCATATCTTAGCTTTTCCCATCTGCAAAATGAGGCTCAATCACATCTCCCCAAATGCTCTGGGACACCTCAAATTTCTTTAAAAAGCCCTTAATTTCCTGAAGCAAAACGAAAAGAGCAGAAGGTGTGCCTAGCAGTGAGCAGTAGACCCCTGTGAGGGGGCCCTTTGGCCCCTCTGCCTGTGATTCCCAAGCACAGCCATCCCCAGCCCCAGTCTCCAGCCCACCAGCCCGTGTGGTCCCAAGCCACTGCCCACTGCCCCAACCAGATCTGGAAGAGAAATCCTGGACAAGGTTTGTCTCCATAGAGTCGGTGCCCACCCGAAGGCTGGCGGGGCCAGCTGGTTCTGGAGTCAGGATTTCAGCACTCTCTAGGCCCAGTCAAGTCAGGACATGCCAATTATGCTTCTGCCTGTCACAGCCTGGCAGGTCCGGGGGCTGTGCTAGAAGTCTCTGCCCACACTGGAAGGAGACAGAGTCTGGACACGGTCAGAATGAATGCACTGACCTGCTGGGAATCAAGTGGCAGGACATAAACAGGGCAGTGCCCTGCCTGGTATGTCCAGCAGAGCTCTCTCCCCAAGCCCAGCCTTGCCCTGCTGGTCTGGGAACCGGCTGCTCAGAAGGCCAGTGCTCACTCCTGGCCCAGCTAGGATCCCAGGGGAGAAGAGAGGAATGCAGCTGCCTGGTGGCTCCCAGGGCCCTGGGGAGACAGGGCCTCTCCTAAAAAGGCAGAGAGGTTGGCTTCCCTCCCAGGGAAGTCTTCCAGGGACGACAGGGCTGAGAGGTGTGGTCCCTCTCAGCCCGGGGTTCCCTCAGGCCAAGGTAAGGGGCAGGTCCTAGCAGTCACCAGGACCCAGTGCGACGCCCCCATACATACAGAGAGCCCTGAGCTGGGAAACAGGGAGGCACCTGGCCTTCTGCCCTCACCCCTGGGAGCCTGTGCTTTCCCCACATCACAGGGCTGAGCTGGCAGAGGAGGGTCCACACCCTACAACCAAAACAGGAGGACAGGGCAGCTCACTGCTTGCGACGGCTACAATGCAGCCAGAGGCCTGGTGTCCTGTGGTACTCACTATAGGCTGACCGAAGGAATGACACTGTGGCAGCCTGGACCTAACAGCCACTCACTAAGCACCTGCTACGTGCCAGCTGCAGGTGTTCTTACCAAAGGACACAGATCCTCTCATGGCCTTCCCCCAACAACGCTGCACAAAAGGCAGCATCGTGCCAGAATGGGAAAGCAGGGATTCAGACTCAGGTCCCACGAGCCCTGGCTCATGAGGCAACTTTTCCTGTACACACCCACTTAGTCCAAAAGGTTCACTGGAAGCTTTAGGACGTTCTCTAAAGAGGAAACAGAAGCTTGGAGACAGGGAGTGGCTTGGCTAGGTCACATGGTCCAGAAGTGAAAGCTGGGGTTCTAATGGCCTGATCACCCTCTGCACCTGCTCCGCAGGGGGTTAGGCCTGGAGTCCAGGGATCCAATCACCCAGCACCCCAGCAAGGGCCCGTTCCTCTCCCTGAGGGAGTCCTAGGTCTCTGTCCCAGCTCTATCTAGAGTCTATGACAGACCTTGAATGTGTTTCCTCCCCTCTTTAGGTGCCGTTTCTTCACACGCTGAGCTACTTCAGAGAAAGCCACGAAAACCCTACGTCAACTCCCTAGAACATAAGGGACAATAAACTATCACGACTGCTACCACCACCACCAGCAGTACCTGTAGTAACATAAAAGTAGCATCTCACTGCTGCCTGGGGCGAATTGGGCCAAAGCTCAGGGGAGACCAGGGATTCGAGAGGGCGCTGGCACTGGCTCCTGAATGAGAGGCAGCCTTCAGCATCCTCTCCCCATATAAACTGTGCAGGCCCAACAGAGTTTTCAAAAAACAAGAACACAAAATTTACCTTTCCACTTATTTCTTTTTTTGGGAAGGTGGGGGCATGCAGAGAGACAGAAGAAACAAAAAACTTTCCATCTAATCCCCAAAGTCATCCTGCAGCTGGAATAATTTCAGGTTTTTAATCAATAGCTGTCAGACTTGTCAAATTACTTTGGGAACCACAAAGCAGCTTTTAAACATTCATAAACCTCAGTAGAACAGCGAAGTGCCCTGAATTTTAAAAGAAGAGCATCTACGGAACGCTCATTGACGAGGGTGAGCAGTGGGCAAATCGAAAATGAGCTGTGGGCTAGCTGCCGCTGCCCCTCCTGCTTCTGAGCAGCGACAACTCTCCAGCCCTCCCTGGCCTATAGGAAAAACTACCAGGCTTGGCCTAGCCACTCAGAAAGTTTAGGGAGGATGACAGCCCCCCCACCCCCAACCCCAGGAAAAGGGCCCAACTCCCCTGCACCTGGGGCTCCAACCCCAGACACAACTGCAGCAACCCTGAAGCTCCCAGGCTCTAGAGCCCATCATAGACATGCTAGCCCACTGCCCTCCCCGAATCTCTCCATTTGGATCACTCCTGAGAATGTTTCAAGGCCCTGACCCAGGCGCTCCCTCTCCTTGAACTCAGTCTGTGCCTGGCTCCTCCTCACACGTGAACAGACCTATGCATCATGGCTTGAGTGGGACTGGTTTCTAACTGGTCCCTGCACCTCCAACAGCCGCCTCAGGGCCCTGGGGATGCAAGACCCAAGTGGGAAAAGATAATGAGACAAAAAGAATAAACGAGCTGAAAAGTGAGAATTTCATTCTCCAGGAAGTGCTTCCCTCTGAATCTAATTCCTCCCAGCTCTCTACATCCAGGAAGCCCTCCCTAGCCCATGCTCAGCCCCACAACAGAATGTAGAGACAGAGGCAGAAGCTTCTTCCATCTCATCTCTTCCACCCAAGACCTGGGTGCCATGCCACGTGGCTTCCTGGGACCATGTGGGCCGTTCATGTTGGGGTGATCTAGGGATGGCCTCCTTCCCCCATCCTTGAGGGCCAGGTTTCCTGCCTCAGCCAAGGACCAGCCGCTTGTCCGTACAACCCCAGCTCCTAGCACTATGCTGGCTGAATGTGGTACGTAGGCATGGTTCCTTAAAAACACACACATAAAACTCTGTGACTTTGGTAAAATTAAACTGTGTGCCTCAGCTTTCTCATCTGGAAAATAGGGACATCACCACCTTTGGCTGTAGGGCTTACCTGACCTACAGCAAACTCTCCATACACAGCCCCAGTGATCAGCCCTGGCTGCCCCCATGCCCATCCAGGCTAGGCTGAGACTGCCTTCCCTGGGCATTCTGTCCCTTCCCGCACGCGCCTCCTGCCAGCACTTCTCTGGATGCTCCTGGCTTCTTCTGGGGCCCAGGACATTTTCAAGGTCTGTCTCTCACTCTGCCCAGCAGATCCTTCCTGACTCTCCCAACAGCTGAGCTCTCAAAAAGCCTCTCTGCCAACGACCTCAGACCACCTTACCTGTTCCATCCCGTCACTCCAAGAGCAGACTTCAGAGTACAGGTCGTTTTAAGCAGGCATCTCACAGACTGCCATTTAAGAAGAGATGGACAAATCTAGGAACAAATGCTGGCATCCTAGACTCCAGCCCCAGTGGTCACCATAGCTCAGCTATCTCTTCCATTCCAGCCACCATTTGGGACAGAGAGGCTTTGTGGCATACAAGGCTCCCTCCTTGTTAGCAGCCTGAGCTCAGATAGGCAGAAGAGTCAAAGATGTGAGGGAAGGAGCGGGGGGTCAAAGGAGCATAGATCTCCATGGGCCTCTCCTGCATCTCAGCTTCCTCTGCCGTCAAGTGGGATGCCCTTGCCTCCTGCCAGAACTTGCTGAAGATGCATCATAGTAAGGCACCCCCCATCCTGATCCTGGGCAGTTGTACAGCCACCAGCGCAGCCACTGAGTGCCTCCACTATGTCAGCACGAAGCATGTGGGGCTATGGGCCTAGGGATGGCAGCTGCCCATTCCTCCCAAACCCTGAGGTCTGGAAGTCCGCCTGGGGCACCAAAGCAGCTGCTTCTCAGACTGTAACTAGCAGGAGACAGCCAGGAGTGTTCAGCAGCAGCAAGACAACAGGAAGGGGGCTGTCAGTAAGCCACAGGGTCCCAGGCCACTGGCACGGGCAGAAACTCAGCGACACCATGTCAAAGAAAACGAGGAGTGTGGTTACCGAGTTCCGCCTGCTGCTAGTGACCGTGCACCAAAGCCACCTGTGGCTCTCATGTACCTGCTCACCCACCACACCACAGCAAGCCCACATACATGGGAAGTGCAGTAGCAGGCACTGGCTCTGCACCTCTGACCCTCACACAGCTAACTGCAGGAGAGAATGCGGCTCTGAGACCTCCAGGGGCTTCCCAAGGCCAGTTTGTCAGACCTCAGGGTCTGCCCTTTCCCCCCTCATTCCACACTGGCTGACTCCAGGCTAAGCTAAGCTAGCCTTGTCTGTCATTTGTCACCTGGCCCACAGGATTCCAACTGAGAAAGCAACTTACTTAAAATCCAGCTTTCCAAGGTACATTTCCAGGTTCCAACCCAGTCATACCAGCCCTGCTTGGCCCTATCTGGCTCATCATGCTAAATTGCATGCCTCTGCTCAAGGGGTTGCACTCCAGCAGCCTATCTGTCTATGCCCGGCTCAAAGGCCACCACCTCCACAAAGCCTTCCCAGAACCGACAACTCCCTCCAGGCTCCCGCCAGGCTTTGCACCTATACACACGCCCTCTGCTCTGAAGCAGAGGCTCAGAGAGGTCAAGCAGCTTGCCTAAGGCCACAATTCACAGGCACGGAGGTGGAGCAGGACACCTGGCACTTGAGCTCTAACTCCAAACTCTCTTCACTGCCTGTGGATGCCTCAGGTTTTCACCAAACCTACAAAATCCTATGACCAAATGCACAACTTTTAAGTAACTACAGGAACCTGGGTCACCAGAAATGTACTGAGAGCCCTGCCTTTGGCACCTCCTGGGTGGCTGCCTGTAAAACAGTGAGGACACCTACTGGCAGGCAGTCTCATCCATCCCCAGCAGTGGTAATGAAGGTGGTTAGGACCAACCTGCACTGAGACTTGGCTGTAATGAGCCCAATCCTTCCTCTGACTTCTCCAGAAATAGGTACTTGCCCAGTGAAGATGCTATCACACCAAAGTGATCTGGCTTCTGACAACTGTTTCAAGTATTTAAGCAGAGCCAAAACACACTCCTGGCCCAGACACAGCCTTCCCAATCTCCCACCCACCTCCACCCCACCCAGCAGGCCTGGGCCCCACGGACTAGGGAGTGGAAGCAGGAAGCGAGAAGGAAAAAGAAAGCTCTGCTGAGGGGCTGGGGCAGAGATACTATGGCCCCCAAACCCCAGTGCAGCCCCACCCAGTCAGCTCAGAGCAAAGGCCAGCTCAGAGCAAAAGCTCCTCAGTTCAGAAAACTTGTCAACAGTCCCTGGCATTTCCCGGTTTTCAACGGAGCCACAGGGGCCACTGCGCCTGGGGGACGGAGCGACTCACACTGGGCTTCCTCTCATTTTAAAAACTTAGAACAGCAACAGCTCTTCTTGGTGTCCTGCTTTTTGGCAGGGCCATCCTAACTGCTTCTACATCTGCACAGAGGGGCAGAGACGGCATCCCAGGGTATTCTGGAGTCCCTCTGGGGACCGGCTCCTGTGACAGTTGCTCACCGAGGGTGTCTGCTGCCACCCAGCTCATTCAGGTCCCCCTGGACCCTAAGGCTGCCTCCCTCCTGGCTTTCCCAGCCTCCCTTGTTCTAAGCTCCACTCAGGCCACTCACCATCCCTCAGCATGGCCACCGGGCTTGGGAAGCCGAGTGGCCGGGCCAGCCTTCCCGCTGTCCGCTGCTCCCTGTTGTCCCTGGCCAGCCCAGGCCCGCTTTGCTCCCAGACACGCCACTCCAACCCTGTCCGCTGGGACTAATCATGGTTAGTTCAACAAAGGCTATGTTCCAACTCTCTGTAATGTGCTTTTAAAGGGCCAGTGTCCTACTTGGGCCTGCTGGGTCTTAAAGGTACAGGTTCCTTTTTCTTGTACAGGAAACAGGAAAGCAAAAAAACAAAACTTCAAAACTCATGATCAGGTTAGAGGCCCTGGGCTTCTGAGGAAGATTTTAGACACAATGAACAATAGTAAAACTTCAAATTCCATGAAGGTCCCAAAAAAGCTCAAAAATCAAACAAGGAAGCTAAATCTCAAGAATAAGAGAGTGGACGGTGGCCCTCTTTGGGCACTATGTGCTGGGCACAACACTGGGTACTTTATGGCCCGGTCTCATTTACTCCTCACCACTCCACAGACAGGCATTACCATTGCCCCATTTTTCGGATGAGGAAGCTGAGGCCGCAGGGGCTCCCCAGCTCGCCAGGACTTGACACAAGCCAGCAGCAAAGCTGGACCCACCCCATGAGGTTGGTCATGGCCAGTCTTCCTCCCACCTGCTCCCTGCACAAGGCCCAGCTGTTCCACGTCCTCCAGTGTTTCTCCTTCATGAAGAAAGAAGGGGGTGAGACGAGGAGTCACCTGTCACAGGTGTCCCACCACCAGGCTTTCAGTTTGAGCCTCAGAATCCTGCAGGGTCAGGTCTATCTTTCCCTCCATCTTCCAGGTGAGAGGACTGGAAATCATGGTTTCTGACACAACACGAAAGGAGACAGAGGAACACTAGGGGAGGGCGAAAGCAGAGAAAACAGGGGAGTCAGAGGGAGGATGGGGGGAGAAGCAGGTGCAGGGAACTGAGGCAGAGGGGGCAACCATCCTTCCAAGCCAGGACTCAGGCAAGCTGGCTGAGGACCTTCCCCTGTCCACAGGAATGGGGCTTCTCCTGGGCAAGGGTGGGCAGGGCCTGACTAGCTACTGGAATAGGAGTGGGACGGGGAGAGGAAGGGAAGAGAGACTTGACTGGGTCTCAGCACCTGGTCTAAAGTATCCTCAGAGAAGCATGGGCCATTCTGGCACCTGTAGTGCCTGGGCCCACAGTAGGTGCTGTGTGGCTATCTTCTTTTTTTTCTTTTTCTGAGGTGGAGTTTCACACTTGTTGCCCAGGCTGGAGTGCAATGGTACGATCTCAGCTCACCGCAACCTCTGCCTCCTGGGTTCAAGTGATTCTCCTGCCTCAGCCTCCGAGTAGCTGGGATTACAAGCATGTGCCAGCACACCTAGCTAATTTTGTATTTTTTTTAGTAGAGATGAGGTTTCACCATGTTGGTCAGGCTGGTTTCAAACTCCTGACCTCAGGTGATCACCCACCTTGGCCTCCCAAAGTGCTGGGGCAGGTGTGAGGCACTGCACCTGGCCCAGTGTGGTTATCTTCTGTCAGAAAAGCCAAGGCCAGGAGGCGTCTTCAGATCCAACTCTGCAGGAGCTGAGTCATTCAAGAATTTAGCACCCTCACTCTTATTTCTATGATGCCTGCAAGTCAAATAAGTTTCAGCATGTATCGCCTGATAGGAAAGAAGATGACCTCTGAAGCCAGACTAAGTTCAAACCTGGACTCTGCCACTTGTAAGCTGTGTGGTCTTGGACAGGTTAAGTCACCTCTCTGAGCCTCTCTCAGATTCCCTTCCTATAAAATGGATATAATAATAGTATTTACGTCATAGGATTGCCAAGAGGATACAGAACAAAGCCTGGCTGAGAGTAAGCATGTAACAAAGGCTAGCCTTCAGCTGGGGTACAGGAAGTTGCCCCAAGATAGCTGGAGGCACAAACAGGAAACTAGCCTCTTGGGTAGTGACCCTGGCCGAGTCATTTCTTTCTCTCAGCCTGTTTTCTTCTATAAAAGGACCCTCAGTGATTTCGAGGCAGGACTACCCCTTTACCACCTCCCAGATGCCTGGTCCGCCCCATAAGGAGACAAAGACAGAAGGTGAGAAACACTGAGAAATCCTTTGAGGCCTGAAAATAGCCTGCCTTGGCCACCCAGGCCAGGCTAAGAAAGTCTTCTGGGTAGGAGGGACAGAGCAAGGGAGAAGCAAGAGCCACACAGGCTGTCAGGAGGCAGCATAAGGCTTCGCCTCTCTGGGTGGGGACCTGCTCCCAGACTTCTCTGAGTTTGTCTTCCACTGCTCAGACATGGTCATGGGATGTGATCCGGCTGAGCTCATCCTACCCATGGGGAGCTCTGCATCAGCCATAGGGCCACCCTACATGCCTGCTGCAGAAACAGCCTCCCCAGATGCTGGAGGCTTGCCGCAGGCATCCCCAAGGCCTGACAAGGTTCAAGGCTTGCCTCATCCTATCTTCCTGGAGAAGAATGTATCTGATGTGCATGCAGGGAGAGGATGAGGTGTCGAGCATCAGAGGAAGCAGGTGGTTGGGAGGCAGGAGGAATGCCTTGGAGCCCTGGCAGAACATCTGACCACTATTTCTGAGAGGCAGTAGGAGACCTGGATGTCTTATACCCCACCCCTACTACCTCACCCCCAGGGACGGTCAGTGAGAGGAGGCCCGATTTGGGGGTTTTGCAGGCCCAGGCTGCAATTCTGGTCGTGTCACTTAGCAACTGTGGAACCCTGGGCAAGTCCTTTCACTTTCCTGAGTCTCAGTTTCCTCATATATAAAATGAGGTAATACACTATCCCCTGCAGGTAACATATGTAAAAACTGGTTAACCAGGAAAGGCATTTAACAAAGCAACTGGGAACCCGAAAGACTCAAATTATTTGAGTGCCATTCATTCAACAAACTCTGGAAACGACCAGGGGTTCGGTAGACCTTAGGTTGTCTTCAACTTTGTGCCAACCCTGCACCCTCAAGCCAAATGCATTCAAAATCCTCCGATGAGCCAGCAAAGTCCTGGAGCAGGGTTGCTGGGGGTGAGGGTTAGAGCTCCTGGCCACCAAAATATTGCATACAAAATCTCAAACTTCTCCAGAGCCAAACACATAAAGGAGCCTTCCAGAGAAATGCCTTTAGTGTAAAGGAAGTCTAGCTCTGCTCTGGGAAAAAACCTTGAGGTAAGCCAGGCTCCAGGACATTCTTATATAGGGGCCATGGACCCAGAGAGACTGAGGCAAGGAAAAGGGTTGATGTGGGGAACACAGGGTCAGCAGACTCAGCGTGAGTCCAAAAACGTGACAGTCAGCGAGCCCTCCAGGGAGGGGATGGAGAGGGCTCAGAGAGCTGGGAAAGACCACTGTGGGTGGCCCGTCGTGCTCCTGAATCAGAATCTCTAGGCTGAGATCCACTGGGTCAGTCGCTGGTAAACCCACACCATGGACAGAGAACATTCAGGCCCCTACCCTGGCCCTCCCCTCCTCAGCTCCCTGGCCAGCTGGGTCCTCAAGCACTTCTCTGCCCACTGCTGCCCCCGCCGCCTTCTCCTCGCCTCCTTTTCCTACTCAACATATCTGTCTGTTCTGACCCCACTGGGTCCCCTTGAGGACACCAAAGGCCTCCATGTTGCCAAAGCCAACCAGTTTCTGCACCTTATCACCCCTGAGTCCAGCCACCCTGCTCCAGCTTTCCTCTGTTCTCAGAGGCTGCTGGCACCTCACCTCCTTTCCTCCAGGTCCTCAGGGCTGTTTCGGAGGCACTCTTCCTTAGCACAACACTTTCCTCTGGTGGTCCTATCCACTCCCATAGCCCTAAATACCTCCAGCATGCTCACGACTCCTAAGTGTACCCCCAGCACTCCCCTCCTCTGAGCTCTGGACCCACACATTTCCATCCCGGCCTGACAGTGCCTCCAGGACACCTCACGGAGCTTTACATCTGAAATGTCCAGCATGGAGCCTCAGCAGCAAAGCCAGGAGCCCTTCCTTTCCCTGGCCTTTAGAATCCAATGCAACACAAATCCTGCTGCTACCCGCTCTGAAATCCCTCACCCCCGTTTACTCCTCTCTATCTTCCCCAGGCAGCCTGCTGTCCAGGCAGCCTCCCCAGCCATTGGGAGTCAGAGGGACCCTTCAGAAATGCAAATCAGATTACTGAACTCCTCATCTTAAAGCCCGTCAATTACTCCTGACCACATTGAATAAATCTGAACTGCTTCCCAGTGAAAGACATTGGCAGGCGTGACCTACCTACTCCCTGACCTCATCCAGCAATACCCAACACCTCCCACCACACACAGCAAAGTCTCTTGTTTCCTGCTCAAGGACTTTGTACTTGCTGCTCCTAGCTCCAGTGCACTCTAACAGCAAATTGGTGAGCTTCTGGCATCTTGTGCAACTCAATCCTTCCCTGACTGCTCCATCTAAGGTCCTGCCCTGCCCCCATTACTCCCTAGTGAAACACTTGGCTTGCTTGCTTCACAGCATCTTGCTCTTGCAGCTAGCAAATATTTAAGTGCAAACTTATGTGCCAAGCACTATTTAGGCACAGGGAAGACAGGTATTGAACAAAGCAGACAGAAATCCCTGACTCACATTTCAATAGGGAACTTCACCCAATTGGGAATCACTTTGTTTCCCCACTCACTTCTTATCTGCCTCTCCTGTCAGAAGGTAAGCTCTGTGTGGCCAAGCTCTACATGTTGCATTTCTGTATCTTCAGAGAGGGTCTGATGTGGTGTAAGAGCTCGGTAAGTCCCGAGGAAATCAAGATGCAAAAACAAAGACCAGGGAAGCTAAAGAACCAAACCCTAAACCCTGACCTAGACATATGACACCAAGAGCCAGGTCTTCAATGCCTCCCATGGCGTCTCTCCCTACCCCTGGGGGCCTCAAGTGGGAAGAAAAGCTTCTGTGACACCCCAGCCTTCTGGGGTCAGGCAGAAGCACATCTGTCAGCTTTGTTTAACTGCTGGGGAACAGATGGGTGATGCAGACCTGAGAGCTTAGGGAGGCTTCTTGAAGAAGTTAGATCTGAACAAGGCCACCCACACCTCCCTCCCAGATCTAGGGAGGAAGAAAACAAATTTGTGTTTTAGGGCTCCGATGTTCTGTGCTCTAACAGGAAAGAAGAAAAAATGCCTTTACTTTTTATTAGTGTCTAGATCAATAAAACTTTTAGGAGTAAAGCTTCTCTCCTGCAATACTAACTGCGACAGAGAAAGGGAGAGAGAGAGAGAGAGGGAGGCAGGGGGGGAGGGAGAGAGAGATAGAGATGTGGATTACTAAATCTATCTCAGAGAGGCAAGGCTGGGAGAGATGGAGGGCACAGGAGCACGGGCAGCTTCCCTCTCACCTGTGCTGGGAGCCTCTGGCTAAAGTCTCTCATTAGCCCTGCAGATTGGGTCAAGGCCCACTCCTCATGGTTCCCTGAGCCTAGGTCAGCAGCCACACCAATGGACGCCCACCTTCCAGGGTCCCCACAAGCTTGCTTGCTTGGCTGTCTCTGTGCTGTGCCCTCAAGCTTCTCCCCAGCCCACCTCCCACCTCCAGGCTAGAAAGTCCAGGAGGGCAGGGCTTGCTTCCCTGGAAGAGGAGCCAGTTTAGCAAGCCCCAGCCCCCACCTTCACTCTTCCTCCCAAGTCCGAGGGAATCCCCCATTCAGTCCCTTAAGCCTTGTACCTTCATAGCACACCAACAAGCCCTGCCCACTGAGGACTGAGTTCTGGAACCAGGCCTCCTTGGAAAAATAGCTCCTCACCCTCCAGCCCAATCCACTCCCATCCAAAGCCTGTCTGACCCCATAATTGACTAGAGACCCACCCACAGGGGAGGAAGTTTCCTTGTGGCTTCTGTCCTCCCTCCCACAGAGCCTCAAACAGACCTTTGTGGCGGGGGCGCAGGCCTCTCTGCTGACCTGGTTCTGGGCACTTGCAACCCCGGAGGCCCTGGAGCCAGATCTGGCTTCCAAAGATGGCCTGGTCTCCAGTGAGCAGCCCCTCCGGCCCGGCCCAGGATCTTGCCGAAGTTGTCACCGAGAAGTCCAAGGCCACAGAGGCCCATTCCTGAGGGTGGTGCTCACCCAGGCACCTCTCCTGGACAGATCAGGAGGCCTCTTGGGGCCGGCATCTAAGAGGTGAGCCTAGGAGGGCTTCCCCTTCCTGAAAAGCACGTGCTGAATCTGTGTCTTCCGAGCTGAAATTTCAAAAATGACTTAAATAAACACCGTGGTGACAATGTCTAAAGGTTTCCGTGTCCTTCAGGAAACAAGTGGAAAATTACAGTCTTCCATACAGGTAACCACAAGGCACAACCTCCAAATCCAAGAAGACGAGAAAGACTCCTGAAAACAAAATATCGCTTCCAGCCACGGCAAGTCTCCCTCCAAGGAAGGGCCTCTGGGCAGGGTGCAGACCGGAGCACAGAGCTCTGGGTCAGGAAAGAGGGAGGAGCCGTCCCTACAGGCTCCTCCCTTAAAATGCTGACTCCGCCCAGGTCATATCCAGCCCCAAGCCCCGCCTCTGGGCTTTGGCATTTGCCATTCCGTCTGGTCTGCAATGCCGGGACTGGAGACATGGCTGGTTCCTCCTCATTCTGGTCTCAGACCAAAAGTCCCATCCCAGAAGAGGACTTCCCTCACCACTCTGGCTAAAGGGGCAACTTCCACCTCCCAACTTACCACCCAGCTTCATTTTCTTCACGGAACAGCCCTGAAGTCATCTTGTTTGTTTCTGTTTTTTACCCACCATGAAAATGTCCAGTCTACAAGAACACGGGGCATGCCCTGGTAATTCCAACATAGCTCGAACCAGAGCCCGGCACAAAGTTGGCACCCGACAGATGTACTGAATGAATGAAGGCATTTTTCAAGCTGGTCTGAGCCAGGTCAGCCAGAGCGGTGGAAAGCAGGTGCGGGGGAACCAAAGGACTTGGGGACGCGCCAAGGTAACCTCCCCCGAGTGCCGCTCCCAGAGCATTCCGGACTAACCTAGGGCTGCGCCACGCCCCAAACCCTCTCCAGCCCGGAAGTGGCCGGCCCCACCCCCAGCCCTCTGGGCACGCCCACCCACCCCACAGCAGCAGGCCCCGCCCTTCCCAGGCCCGCCAGCCGGTAACATTCCGCCGCCAGCTGCTTCCAGCTGCGGCCACTTCCAGCTCGCTTTCCGCCGCTGCTCTTCGGGCAGCGTCCGGGGCCCTCTGCCTTACAACCTCTTCCCCACCTTCGTGCGAGTCTGGGTCCTCACCGACCCCGCCAGCCCCTCACTCGCCCGCGGCCCGACTCCCGCGGCGCATTCCAGTTCGGCCCCACCAGCCCCACCCCAGGTTTCTCGGGCTTAGACCAGCGCAGCCCAGAGACCTAACCTAACCAAGGCAAACGCTTTCCCTTCCCCACATTTCCATTCAAACATTTTACCAAGTGAACACAACTGAGGTCCAGGCAAGACCAGGAGTTTGCCTACCAGGATCACCTAACCCGATTCCCCACCCTGACTTGGGACTAGACAGCCTAAGCTGGGAAGGGCGCTGGGTTCCCAGGCAGCAGTCCCAGGGTTCAGGTTTCTTCTCTACAGAGGCGGTTTTCCTTTCTGGAAAGCATCCGGCTAGTCCAGCAGGACAGAGGGTGCAGGGAGGGAGGAGACAGGTGAGCTGTGTGAGCTGCCCAGGTTCAAAAGTGAGCCCAGAAGCATGGGGGAGACAAACCCCTGACCCAGCTGCTGGCCTGGAGATTCATCCTTGGGTCACTTACCAGGCCCTCACTGAAACAAAAACCCCTAAGGGAAGGGCACACCCAGCCAACCAGGTATTTTTGCCTGGGGTCACCACCCTACCTATCACACTAGAGAAGCCACAGCAATGGTATCCACTTACTGAGTCTTTACCACATGCAAGGTATCATACCATCACACCTCCCTCCCTTACAGACACCAGCTAGAGGTGCTAATCCAGCAGAGGCCAGAAACCCAAAGCTGCACAGCGTCCTAATGTAAATATGGATGAACAGAAGCCAGTGGGAGAACAAAAGCCACCACCTGGAGTCCTGCCTAGGTCCTGCCCGGCTCCTCGTCCTCCACCTTAAGGCATCACAGACCCCAGGTCAGTCCTTGGCAGTTGCAGCCTGCTCCAGGACTTCAGCAAACAATACAGAGCTCCTACTAAGCTGCAGGCTGTGTCAGGCACCTACTGTGTACAGGCAGGCAGGAGACTGGCTGGGGCAACTGCAGGACTGGGAAGAGGTTTTACTGTGACCCCGGCAGCAGCTCCCAATCTGGAAGGTCCCTGACTCATTCTATCCCCTGCTTGGTCCTAGGATCCAGGTTCAGCTCTGCTGTGCACACAGGCAATCCAATACCACACAGTCTGCCCATGTTTGCATCCATTCACACCTCCAAAGCCCAAAGGGCTACCTGGCTCCCCCTACTGCCTAAAAGGCTCCCAGCCAGAGGTGCACTTACAGTGTTCTGTCCCATTCCTTCTGAATTTTCCCTCAGAGTTTTCCTCTCTGTTTATCCAATGTCTTAATAAAGTTTCCTAGCAGGGGAAAGGTGAAGATAAGAGTCTGAGAGAGGTCCTGGGGCCAGAGAAGCCCTTTTGGCTCCAGAGCAGCCAAGCCAACAAAGAAGGGGAAAGCAGAGTGCATCCTCTGAGCACCACCTCCCTCTGGGGTACACGTTCCAAGTCAGGTCTGCTCCCACTGATTTCACAATCACGGCAACAAACAGGCACGGCAGATATTATGACTACTTTATAGATGAAATCAAGTCTGGAATAGGTAAGTCATTTGCTCAAGTTGACCCAACTATATCTGAAAGTGTGCCTCACCCCTAGACAACTGTTTCTGCACCTTTTACTTGTCCCCTCTTGTTTCCCTCCTCAATCTGAATACTCCTTCCTCCCAGAAGCTTTCCTAGATTTCCCCCAGGCAAGAAACCATCCCCTGTTGATTCATCCGCACTGTTATAGTATCTTGTTGTAAGAAAACAGGGCCCTATGGCAGGGCCTTTTCCTCCGCATGACAGCTCTCACAGGAGGGAGTCACGAGTTAACAAGTAAGGAGCCTGCATCTGAGAGTGAGAATATGTCCATCTCCAGGGGGTCTCCCTTCCTCGCTAGCTGTCTGCCATAGTATCCTCTGTGGCTCCCTGCTCCTAGCCCCTGCTCAGAGGTCTGCATAATGGCTTACAGGCTCCTGTCAGCAACATCTTTAATAACACATAAAAGTACAGAGTACACAGTGACCATTCCTGGCCACATGCAGCTGGGCGAATTTCAGAGGCTGCCCTGATCCAGTCCCTCCTGGTTTCAGCATCTCCTGTGGCCACAGAGCAAGCCCAGAGCCTTGGGCCTCGCCTATCAGTAGGTCCAGCCTGTCCCGGCACACTCCTCACCTTTACACCTGGAGGTTGTCACTGGCAGCAGTCACAAGGCCTGCCTCCTTTTTGACTCTTCCCCATGCATGTCCTGCCTTTCTCATAGTCACAACCTTGTTTCCACTAGCCTCCCCTCCTGCCCCCATTTCTAATTTTCATTCTCCTTTCAAGGCCCAGCTCAACTGCCCCCACCTGAGGGAAGCCTTCCCAGTGGCCCCGGGCACAGGAAAGTGCACAATCTCTCCCTCTCTCTGCCTGAATTCCCGGTCTGACTCCCCTTCTCCCGGGTACTGCTGCCTGCCCGGCCAGGCCTTCCTTGGGGTCTGTCCCTCTCTGGTTCTCAGGGCCTAGGGGACCCCATATATGAGTGATGGAGAAACATACACTACAGGCTGTCTTCTCCCTAGAGCTCAGGACGTTCCTGTCTTGTCTTCTTTCAAATCTGAAGATGTCCTCAGCAACTGGGCTAGGCTCTCTGGGGGACTCTGGAACCCTCTCCCCTCAAAAAGCTTCCCATTTCCTTGAGTGACAAGAGAGTCTGGGCCACCACTGTCAAGGAATACCTCCAAGGAATGCCTGCACAGCCCTGTGGGGAGAGATGTACGCATCCTGGGAGAGGAGACATTTCTGGTGACCATGACTCTTTTCTTTCTAGAGGCTGAGCAGATGATAGAGCCTCTTTCTAAAGCAAGGTGCTGCTAAAACCCACCAACTGCCCCAGGATATGTCTGTAGGACACAAACAGGTACAGGACCAGAGAGGGACACCCTGTGGCAAAGTCAGCCCAGGGTCTGGCTGTTCATGGACAAGGGCTTCTGAAGAGACCACAGCTGTACTTAGCCGAAGGCGAGAAAACGAACTTGGTATTAGATTGAGGGCCAACTCAGGAAGCAGTTTCAGTGCACCGGCTGTTAATTTATGTGAGCACATCTATACTGTGTGGTTTTATCGTCACCAACAAGCAGCAAATGTGTCCTGGCACCTGCTATGTGCCAGACCCAGCACTAGGTATTTTACAGACATTATCTCCTTTCATTCTCCAAAGAGCCATAAGCTGTGGGTACCCATGCTATATTTTACTAAAAATGAAGCAGAAGCACAGAAAGGTTGGACAAGTTGCCCAAGCTCACACAGCTAGTTACTGGTGGGAGCTGGGATCCTAGGACCCTCAACAAGCTGGCCCCAGCCTGTCCCTCGGGTCTGAGCTGCCAGGGTTCAACATTTCAGAGCCTCTGCTCTCTGTTCCTGCCCCTCAGGCTCCCCACTCACCTAGTTTTGAGCTGTGTGGGTGGTTAATGTATGTGTCAGCCCACAGCCTCCCCACTTCCTTCCTCCTCACCATCTATTTAGTTTCCCCAGCTCAGACTCCTTCTCCCTCCAGACAAGCCAGCCAGACTCCCGCCCATCTGGCTACTGCTGCCCTGCTACCAGCCTGGTCGCATCCCCTCCGCCTGCCAGGCCCCAACCAGTGTCTTGTGGCGATGGCTTCGCCTGGCAGAGAATCCTGGAACCTTTTCCCCACAGCGATGTTGACACATGTTCACTCCAAAAATGTAATGTTTCCATCAAAACATTTAGTGGGAGTAAATTCCCACCCATGCGACATCTCTAAAAAATATAGAGTAAATCTACTCGAACAAGCAGTGAGACATGGTCAGCATTTTTCTTTCTTGGTTGTCACAGTGCCAAGTGCTGGGCAACACTCAGCACAGTGTGCCAGGGGCTGAATGCTACCAAGAGGCAAGGGAAAGAGGACTGTTACAGTTAATGAGCCTGTGACTGCTGGTTCTACTGTATAAGACGCCAGGTTCAACCTGGGCAGTCCCTTCAGCCCTGACCCCAGAGAGTCTAGTGCCACTAGCTGGGCTCCCACCAGAGCTGTGTCTGTGTCTCTGGCTAGGCTGCTTGCTGCTTAGATCCTAAATCTTGCCTCCACCCCACCAGAGTAAGGCCCAGCCATCACCACACCATGTCTGCATCAAGTCCGATGCCTAAGTTCACATGCACACTTCCTGAAAGGTCAGGGAATTCAAGCCTCCCTAAATACTCCCAGCCCTGAGACCAGTAATAATATCATGGGGTAGTGCAGGGAGATCCCGCTCTACACCTAGACCCCATGACTGCCAAAAGAAGAGACTAATGCCAGGTACTGTAACCCAGGTGCCTGGAGTCCAGTGTTGTGGGTAGGTCTCAGCCCGCGCTAGCCCCAGCCCCAGCCCCAGCCCCACTGCACAATCTGAGATTACTGTGAGGCCAGAGCAGTCCATTCTTGGGGAAGGCCCAAGCCTCTGCAGCAAGAAGCTGGAGGAGACGAGGAGAAGCCCATTGGCCACCACTCTGTTCCCACTTCTCCATGTAATCAGACAGCAATTCTACAACAAGACAGCATTTATAACCACAATGCCACACCCCCTTAGATATTCCCTGCTTCAAGGAGGGCAGAGGGGCAGCGTCTGCTTTGGTTTCCTCTCAAAGTTTCTCTAGACTCCGTTCCGTATAGCCATCTGGCACAGTGTTGCCATGTGTGACATTAACCTCCTCATCATGACATGTGCCAGAGGGAGGGATCACTGCTCCCATTTTACAGATGTGAAAGCAGGCCCACCAGGGTTAAACAACCAGTCCAAGGCCACCAGCTGGGAAGGGAGTGACACCAGGAACCAAACACGTAAACAAGACACCTGGTCTGTCCTCAGGAAACTGGCAGTTTAGTGGAGAGGGGAAGGCATACAGATATTAAGACCAAACAAAAATATATGTAGGAAGCTGTGGGCCCAGAAGATGTGGTGAAAAGTGTCAGGGCAGGGCCGGGCCCAACAGGAGACCCAGAGAGACTGCAGGAGCATTTCCAGTTTGGGAGTAGGGAATCAGGAAAGGTATCTGGACAGGAAGATGTCCAAGCATATCCTTGAGATCTGTGTGCCCATCAAGTTCTGTGCCTGGCACATGGTACACGCTTTTCATTGCCAGGGAGGTTAACCCTGGGCAGGCTGCTGGCATGTACACTGCAACCCAACTTCATCAGGACAGCCCAGCCCTGTGAGGTATGTCAAATTCGGCCTCATTTACACAGGTGGGATCAGAGGAGCAAGACAGTCAAGTTCTTTGCTCCCAGTCACAGAGCTAGGAAGATACCAGTTGGGTCTGATTCTAGGGCTGCCTCTCCAACAAGCACTTCGTTTCTCTAAGCCTTAGTTTCCTCATCAGCAGAAAGGCTGCTGCAGACGAGCCTCCTCTACAGATGGGTGCTGGACAGTAAATGCCTATTACCTAGAGCCTAGGTCCCTGGAGGTGGTGACCACACAGTTATGGAGCCTGAACCTACACTGGCCCAGGGTGCCTACTCCTGCAGCAGGGGTGAAAACGGGTGAAAAAGGAGAGGGTGTTAGGTTCCATTCACTGGCTCCTCTCTTCCTGAGCCAAGCTTGCCAGGCAATGGCCACCAATATGGAGCTATAATTGGTGAGCCTGGCAGCACAGGGCCCAGCAACAGACCTGGTTGGTGATGCTATTGCAGGAAAACAGCTGAGCACAGCAAATATAGCCGGTGACCCAATTCAGTTCTGTTCTGTCTTCGAGAAAATAATTGAGTTTAAATGAATAGGTTTCCCATGTCCCCTCCGGCCTCGGGAAGGGTGGAAAGGGAGAGGAGGGAGATAGGAACAGTTCTTCAGGCTTACTGTTGCTTATTTTTGAGTCATTAGGCCTGTGAAGAGTTTCTTTCTTTCCTTGGCAGCCAGTGGGGGGTTGGACATGGCTGGGAGGCAGCGTGTGAAGTGAGAACCACACAGCATGGAGATGAGGATAGAGGTTCAAGTCCTGGCCTTACCAATAGCTTTATGGAGTGGCCCAGCCAGTCCCCTCTGGGCCCCAGGCACCTTATCTGTAGAATGGGAACACTACAACCCCACACACACCCACATACCTACCAGGGTTGCTGGGAGGAGCCTTCCAAGGAGAAAAGAAGTCTGAAGTGAACTGAAGAAACCAAATCTTTGCCCTGTAGGAATATAGGCCTACTGCGTGGCCACGCCTGTTTTAAAATAGAAGGCAGAAATCTAGATTTTCAGGTGAATGTTTAAGGTAAATGTTTTAGTGTTGGTAACTGATTTCAAACAAACAAACAAAAAATAATAAAACCTTTCCACCCCATCAGGCCAAAGGAAACCTGTCTGTGGGCTACATCTGGCCACCAGCCATTCATATACTACCTCTGATTTAATGACAGCATATATAAAGCAATTAATGACATGCTAGAGTCCTCCCACCTGTTTAATGAGTTATAATTTCTTTGTCACAGAGGCTAGGCCTACATCATTTGATAGGAGAGGTGAGGGTCACCCTCCTCTTCAAGGCTGGACTCCTTCAAGACTTCAGGGGAGAACACAGAGGGGCTGCTGCCCCCCATCCCTTACTGCAGGAAGGCAGGTGGGTATGCTGGGGCTGGTTTTGTCCTAAAAGTTAAGGAGACCTGGGCTCACCTCCTGCCCAGCCCCAAATTCTCTCCTAGGATCTCGGCTTCCTCTTTGGCAAAATGGGGGTTTCTGAGAGGCCCAAATGAGAAAGAGAAGGCTTAGAGATAAAGGGTGAGAACATGTGTCAAGTGTCCCCAGAGAAGTAGTGCTGCCTGTGAGCTGGCATTTCGTTCTTGGCTCTTGGCTGTGTGAGCCCAGGGAGGTTACCTAACCTCTCTGTACTTCGGTCTCATCCTCTCTCCACAACAGATAAGAATCTTTGGGACACACAGGTGTTGTGAAAATTAAATGAATTGATGACTGTCAAGTTCCTGGGAGGAAGCCTGGCACAGAGGAAAGGACTAAAAAATGACAGGCATTATTACTATTGTTGTTATCTTTAGTGAGAAGCATGCCAGAGAATTATGATTGGGTGATTACAATAATGTAACACAACCAGGCAAACTTGTTGTTAACAGATGAGGCCGCCTATAATTAGCACAATTATTACATATGCAAATTATGCTGCTTAAATGCTGGAGAAGGGTGTTCTCTGAAGTGTGTTTAAATAACCCTTTCCCCTGGCTCTCCCCACTCCCCAAATCTCATTTACACTATTAATATCATTAGCAAACATTTTCTTCATAAAGATAGAATCCCACACTAGGCATATTGAAATCAAGGAGCCCCTGCCTAGCCCACCTGGAGTTGTTCTAGAGCTCCTGGGCCAGCTGCAGGCCTCCCCACCCTCACTGGCTCCTCTTAAGTTGGGCACTAATGCCCCCTCTGATCAAGGAGCTCTGGAGGGTTGGGGATGTGTTCTTGGCATGGAGCAGGTCCTGTATCTGAGAAGAGGATGTCAGTAGCATTAATATGACCCATGAGTTCCCTATTGGCAGGCATATCACAATGTCTACCTCACATCTGAGAAAACCCAGTCTTTGAGTTAAGGAACGGCCCAAAGTCACACAACTAGCAAGGTGCAGTGGAATGGGATTAAACTTGGGTCAGACTCCTCCCTCTGGGGTCTGCTGTTCTCACTGTGGCCTGAAACTGGAATTCCACAGACCTCTCTAACTGACAAGCCCACAGAGTAAGTTACTCCAAAACTGATCACAGGAGGCCTCTTAGAACCAGAGGCATCAACAGGCTGACATGGGTTTTGAGTTGCAGAAACTGAGATTCAGAGAAGTACCATAAGTTGCCCAAGGTCTCCTGGGAAGAAACGAGACCAAGGGCCTAGAACCCAGGCCCTCGCACCCCAGGATCACTGCTTTTGCCTTTGGATCTTTAAAAACAATTCCATAATATTCTCCCCTTGATAGAGAGGTTGATACTTTAACCATCCCCATATGCCCTGAGTCCAAAAAAGACCCAGGCAGACAACAGGTACTTATGAAATGTTTGCTGAACTGGACTGTTTTCTTACCAAAAAAGACAACACTGAGCAGCTGAAACAGTGAAGGATGCAAAGGATGGTGGGTGGTGGCTCACGGACAAGGGAGAAGGCAGACAGCCTGTGTGGGAGGAGTGGAGGTGGGAGAGCCTGGCTACCCCCAGCTTGGGAAGGCTCCCTTCAAAGCATTTCCCTGCTGGATGCCTGCCCAAGAGAGAGGCAAGCAGCTGATTCTCAGCTTTAAGGGAAAAGGAAATACACAAGTGTTAACAGATACATTAGCTCCTCACCTGCCCCTGCAGTGGGGGCCCCCAACGTTCCTTTTCTCACAATTTCCTTCAGTCCAGAAATTGGGGCTCAGAGAGATGAGTGCCTTGCCTGAGGTCATAAAGTGGTGGAGAGGAGGGCCCAGTGTCTTTCTTGCTTGGCCAACCAGGCTCTCCTGTTGGGCCCTCCCATCACACCTCCTCACTCCAGATCCCTGGCTTTTTGAATCCTAAGGGAGCCTCGGCAATTATGGTGAAGACCCTTGCCATGCCCCGACTGCCATGCTAAGGCACACTGGCACCTCTATGTGTAGGCACTCTGCCAAGCCTCCCTTTTAAAACACATGTTAATCCTTGAAAGTTTCCTAGGAAGTGGGTATACTTCTTGTCCCCATTTGACAGAGAGGGAAACTAAAATTCACAACAGGGCAAGTCACCTGCTAGAGGCCACGATGCTGGGAAGCAGATTCACCACAGGCAGTGCAGCTCAGGAGCCTCAACTGTTCCATCAGTGTCTCTGCTCCGAGGTGGGGCCAGATGAAACGGAGGTAAGGGGGTAACAATGTCCATGCCAAAAGCAGGACAGAAGGTATCACCCCACATAGCGCTTTATCCCGCTGGCAGTCATTCAACCGTCCCCCTGCCTCCAGGCAAAGCTATACATAAGCCTGCAGTAAGCCCAGCAAAATATTTCTGAGAGCCCACCCCACAGCCCTGCTGCCCTCCACCTCCCGTCCGCAGCCCACCAGCATTCCAGGGCGGGGACCTGAGCTCCTAGCACCTGGCTTAGCTCAGCTGGCCTTGGCACCAGTTCCTGAAATACAGTATGAGAGAGTAGGGTGGAGAAAGAGACCCTTCCCCTTGAAGATAAAGGGGAATACAGGGCTGAGCCCTCAGTTGCCAGCTTCTTCTTCTCCCTCCCTGACACCTTCTGTAGAAAAAACCCAACTCAGTTTCTCCTCTCTCCTTTTATACTCTCACAAAGCAGAATACTTCCAACACCAGATGTGGTGGGGGTGGAAGGGGTGGTCCCCACACCTTAAGCAAGCGATCAGTTGGGCAGCAGACACCAACCAGGTGTCTTCTAATTTTGTTCCATTCTGACACTATCTACTTGGAGACAGCATCGGATCCACAGGTTGAGGACTGAGTCTCCAAGACTATCCCCCCATCCTTCAGATGCCATTCACAAGCCCCAGGTTGGTTTACCAGTGCTTCCCACTGACTGGCTATAAACTGGGTTTCCCATGACCCTCTCCTTGGGTTTGATTAATTTGCTGCAACAGCTCACAGAACTCAGGGAAACATTTACTTCTGTTTGCTAGTTTATCATTAAAGGGATACAAATGAAAAGATGCACTGGGAGAGGTATGTGGGCAAGGGCATGGAGCTTCCATGCCCTCCCTGGGTACCTACTCCAGGAACCTCTGAGCATTCAGCTGTCTGAAAGCTCCTTGAGCCTTGTCCTTTTGGGTTTTTATAAAAGCTTCATTTCATAGGCATGATTGATGAAAGCACTGGCCATTGGCGATTAACTTAACCTTCAGCCTCTCTCCCTGCCCCACGGGCTGTGGGGTGGGCTAAAAGTTCCAACACTCTAATCCTGCCTTGGTCTTTCCTGTGACCCCGTTCTGAAGCCACCTGGGGGCTGCTAGCCATCAGCCAACTCATAAGTAGACATCACTTGTGAGATTCTAAGGATTTCAGGAGTTGTGTGCCAAGAAACCAAATTAACTGTATACATTTCCCAGTGTTACACCCTCCCATACCTACCCTTACACACAACCATGGACTTGCTTCTAAAATCTCTGATCTATCTAGGTCCATCTATTCTTAAAATCCTTCCCAGCCGCCATGTGCCCAGTGATACCCAACTACCTGGCCTGCCAGCAAGCCCTTCCCCTCCCTCCTCAAGAGAACCCTCACCTTCACCCTGTGGCCGGACCAACAATTCAGTGGAGCCTTCCTTGAGCCCTGATAGAGTCCTCACTCCCTTCTCTGTCCATACCCAGTCCCTCTAAGGTGAGGCCTGTTGACCCATCTGCATTCTCAGCCAGCAGGAGCCCTTGAGGGCAGAGATTGGTGTGACTGTCCCCTGCCCCCAGCAGAGTGCACACAGAGGAAGCACGCAGGAAACACTGGCTGGAATTTGCTGCACCGGGTACTCCAGGGTCAAAGAGGCCAGATCTAAGGGAGAGCCTGGGCAGTGGAGTCTCTTGGAGGTAGACCTGACTGTAAGCCCCCAAGCCAGGGCCCGCCAACTGGCTCTCCTAACCTGGCTCATTAGGGGAATCTGGACACTGCCAGGCCCAATCTTTCCATGGACGCCTGACAGTGGCTGTGTTGAGAATCACAGGAGATGAAGTCATCGCTCCCAGAAATAGGCTGATTAAGAAGACGTGACGACAACGCAAACAGCAAGGCTGGACACACACACACATACACACACACATACACACACACTCACTCACTCACTCACTCACCATGTGTTTCTCCACCCTGGGAAGCCGGGCCAGGCCTGAGCTCCTCTGGGAAACAGAAATCGTGCCAGGAACCAGAGCCAGGACAAGAAGCCTGGAGGCAGCTGGTCTTTGGGAGTGGCTGGTGCCAGGGGTGCTCTCCTCAGAGACTGTCTTTCGAGGGCTCCCCATCCTGACCCTCACTGAAGTCCCCGACCTGCCCCTGGCTCTCTCAGACCCCCATGGTTCACTCCCTCCTTGGCCTCACCACTCAACTCCCAGGGTAAAATCCTCCCCACTCTTCTGGGCCCCCTCCCATTCCTGTCCATCCTAGATTCTGGGGAGGTGGGAGTGTCTACTGGCTGAGACAGGGCTCAGAGGTCATAGACACTGGGCTGAAATCCTGGTTCTGTCCCGCTGCAATGATATGACCTTGGGCTAGTTAATCCATCTCTCTTCTCTGAGCCTAGCTTCCCCATCTGTAAAACGCAGACAGCAATGTGCCCACGTCATGGGGTACAATTAAATGTTTATTTGTTCATTTACCAACTTTCTGTCAGGCCCTGTTCTAGGTGATGGAGACACACCAGAGTGGCATCCAGTCTCGTGTGGGAAAAGAACACGATGTATGTAATAACACCAGGGGAACTCCAGAGCTGGGGATGAATGCAGAGCCAGGCCCAGTAGAGAGTGGGAGGGGGCTGTGTTTGACAGGGTGGTTGGATTAAGACTTGAATGAAGCGAGGGGTTCAAATCACACAGGTATCTGGACAAAGAATGTTCCAGGAAGACAGGAAGAGGGAACAAGGACAAAGATGTGTGCTGGAACACTCATGGGACAGGGAACCAGGAGGGGTGGGGAAAGTACAATTGGAAAGGTAGTCAGGTGTTGCCCATTCAGGGTCCACAGGAAGGACCCTGAGTCATAACGACTGAGTCCCAGGCAGAGAACGGACTGAAAGGGGAGCAAGGGTGGACGTGGAGAGACAAGTCTAGGGCTGTGGTGGCAGGACACACAGCACACAGCGGGGGTGTGTCACCTCAGGCGCCAGCACGAGGGAATCCTCAGTAATCAATCCTCCACATTGTCCCTGTCACTATCCTCATTACCATCAACATCCTCATCATCCCCAACATTGGGCCACGCTCTGCGGCTCCCAGGGCGGAAAGACTGTCAGGTAGCCCCTCAGAAAAGCCCTGGGAGGTGGGCAGGGCTCCCTGCCCCATTTGACTGATGATTAAGTACCTTGATCAAGGTCCCCAAGCAGCAATGGGCAAGGCTAAGGTGCCTTAAGCCAGTTGGCTCCACAGCGTCAGCAGAGAAATCTTCACCATGCACCCTCCTCTGTGCCCCAACCCCAGGCCCAGTCCTCAACCAGCTCTGTGTCTTCATCCACACAGGGCCTCTATGGGGAAAACACTGTTCTCTAAATGAAACAACAGTCCCAAGTGTCTGCGTCGCACAGATGTTAGAGTTCTTTCCCACCCAGTTCCTCGCTTGCTGAGCGGGAGGTGCTGTGAGCCCCATCAGGTGGAACCAGGGTTGGGAGAGCTCCTCCCAAACTTAGCTCATGACTCACTTCCTCCCGGGCTCCCCTGAGCCCAGGCACACTCCTTTCTGGACTTGGCTCCTGGCTGTCCCCCGTTCTGAGCAGCAGAGAGAGAACCCGAGGTAGAGACAGTCTCATCAGGGGTGGCAGGCACCTCTCCCACCCGACTGGGAGCTCCTCCAAGGAGGCAGGATGGCAGCTGATTCCTGTCTCTGTCCCCAGGGCCAGGTACAGGTGAGCAAAAACAGAAATAACTCAATCCCAAGGATCCCTGGGGGGAGCCCTGTGTGCACTCAAAGCCTTCAGCCAGCCAGCCTACTTGCAGCCTCCCTCTCTGCTGGCTGAGGCGGCCCATGATCTGAGTCTGTGTGGCACTGTGGGGAAAAGAAACATGCCCTCTTCCTTCCACAGCCACAGACTCAGTCCATGGAGAACCACCCACCCCACAGCTGTGGGACTGAAGGCTGTGGGTGCTGAGAGATAGGGCTCTGGACCATGGCAGCCAGGCTCCCTCAGTTCTTCTGCAGGCCAAGGAGGCAGGAACTGGGTGGCCTGTTTCAGGCACAGTCCACCGTGACTTTTGGTGGGATAAGAGATTCTATGGTGGCAGTGGCATAAAAGTTTTGTTACTTCTTGCTTTATAGTGCCTGAAATTTGGTACTCTACACTTGCATATTTTTAAACTTACCTTGTTTTGAGACATAGTCTTATGATATTGCTCAGGCTAGACTCGAACTCCTGGGCTCAAAGGATTCTCCTGCCTCAGCCTCCCAAGTGGGCCTGCAGTCATAATTTCCCTTTTTCTCTGTTTCTCCCTGCTGTCTGCCGCTTCCACCATGATCCACACCTGAGTTTCTTCTTCAGACCACCAGCTGTCCGTGTGGCCGTCTACTCCACCAGTCGGTGGGAGCCCTGGGCTTCAGTCACCTCTCTGGCCCAAAGCCCTGCATGGGCCAATGGAAGTTTCCTAGACAAACCTCTGGGACAATGTGAAGGACCATTTCTGCAGGTGATCATTAAGAAGAAACTCAAATGTAGAGCATGGAGGGGAGTCGCAGACAGGGAGAAACTGAGAAAAAGGGAGAAGTAATGACCGCAGGCCTGAACAGGAAGACACCCAGACAGGCTGTGGCCAGAGCAGTTCAAACCCTCTGAAGAATGCAGGACCCCTGCAGGGGAGGAACAGGAAGAGACAGAGGAGAGAAGAGTCCCTTTCCAAGGGTTTAGAGGTTCCTGTCTGCGAAGGCCCTCCCTGCCCAGCCCAGAACCTGAAGGAGCTGTTGGCTGGCAGGAGAGAAAATGCAAATGGCAGAGGTCACGTGCACGCGCAGACACTGCAGAGATGGACAGCCCCTATTCTATAGCTTTCCTATAGATCAGGATCGTGTGTCCTGGGGTTTTTTCTTAAATACTCATGACCCTTCTTCCCTGAGCTCTTGCCTGGCCAAAGCCTCTCTTTATGGGCCAATGTTGGGTAAAAGCTCCTGACTGGAGGGATGGACACAGCTGGAGGCTCTCAGGGTGGCCTGGGTCAGGTCTACAGCATATCTACTCGTACACGGCATGAAAAGCTTTCATGACTGGGCGCGGCCCCATCAGTTCTGCCACTCACTTCCCGGTCCCCAACTGTCCTAAAAATGCTCAGGCAGATTCCTACCACCAACCCTCTGTCCAGGTGCCCCCGCTCCAGGAAGGCCTTGCCTATTGCCCTCTGCCCATCTGGGTTTTATCCAGCCTTTATGATAAAGGTCTTTAACTAAGAGTATGAGCTGTATTTGGTCAACATTCATGTTTTGTTTAGCCCACATAGTGTTTGACATTTTTAAGTTTTGAATCAAATGCCAACATTTAAAAATGTGAAATTTTAAAATGTCACAAAAAAAACCTCTAGAATTTTGGCTTCTCTTATAAAAATCCAAAGGCCTGCCACCAAATGCCCAGTGCCACGGTGCAGTGGCTGCTGCCCCTCCAGCAGAACATGGACTCTCCAGATGGCCACAGTTGCCACTACAATGGTGGACTGTCAGAGCAGGCAGGACCCAGCAGGATCCACAACACAGCAAACCTCCTCCCAGAATCCCACTCAGTGCCTGGCACACAGTAGGGACTTGCTTACTGTCTGTGGAATAAGGAATAAATATACAGTCCTACATGGTGCCTAGGATTTCCTAAGTGCTATAACGTTTCCCTGAGAGACTCCCACGGCAGGGACAGAACAATGCCCTGCACTCCGGGGGTCCCAGTCCCACAGCTGGGCACACCTGCAGCAAGACACTGGGGTGAGCCTTCAGGCTGCATCCAGATCTCCCCATTGTTATTTGATCCTTACATCAAAAGCTGTGCCACCTAGAGCCCTGCCAAAGTAAGAGTGATCCTGGCACCTTCCTGCCTTCTAAAAAACGTGGCCAGATTCCTGCCCAGCCCATGGACAGTTTTTGTCTGTCCATGGCTTTTGCCCAGCCCAAAAGTCCAGTCCCCAGGACTTTTGTTAAACTGAAAAGGAGAAATTTGGCAGCAAGAACTCACAAAGCCAAGGTTTCCTCAATGCCTGCCTGCAGGAGGTCTGCCCCTCTTTGAAGCTGGTAACCAACTCTTCCCTTTTTCTTTGGAGTAAATGAAACCCCACAGGGTTTTCAAGGTCAGAGTCACATTGGCAGGAAGGGTTCTCTTTGTTCTCCTGCCTCTGACTTACCCCAGACACAGACAATTGTCACCAACAACCAGGTCCTTGGTAGTGACAGAGAAGGCCCCTGCTCCTGCTGGGTGGAGCCCTGAGGATAAGCCAGGTATCTACTGCAGCCCCCAGGAGCCCTGCTTCCTGGGATACGGATTCTCTGTTGGTCTGGCTTCCCTGCCAGCCAGAGAGCTGTATCTCTTGCTCACAGGAGTTAGAAAGAAACAGCTGTCAGCCCCCAGAGTGTGCTCACTGCCCAGGGAGCAGGGAGTGGGCTGTGGCTGGACCTGGTTCTGCCCCTCCCTGGCTGACAGATGTAATCTCAGGCTACAGTCCTATCCCTGAGCTTCAGTTTCCTCCTTTGAAAAACGGGAAAATAAATACCTGATCCGAGACAATCAGCCTCCTAAGGGGACTGGGAGGAGCTTTGTGAATCATAAAGTGCCATGCCAAAGTTAATTATTCCAGGGCCTGGCACAGTATCTGGCACACAGTAGGTGCTCAATGTATCATTCACAGTACAAACATTTACTGGGCACCTGTGCTGGGCCAGGCTGCGTGCTAGGTGCCAGAGGCCCAGAAAGGAGGCCTGGGCCCTGTCCACAGGAGATCTGCCATTCAACGAGGCACACAGACAACTATCACAACCTGAGAACTGCAAGGAAGTAAGGAGCCAGATGCTATGGGACCCAGACATGGGGGTGAGGGGCTCAGGTATTACAAAAGCCTCATCTTTTTGGCTGCTGGGCAACAGAGGCCAGATTTGGGGCTGCCCAGCTGTAGGCTGCCTGGCATTCTACCCATTTTTCAACAGGCCTAGTTGAAGAGAGTTGCCAGGCTTGGTGAACAATCCAGTTCACTGAAGGGGTCCATGTGCACCTGGACACGTGCCCAGGACCTAACAATGCACCTGCATGGGCCATACATTTTCTTAGTGGCTGCCATACCTGTTTGGGGAGTAGACTACAGGGCTCCTGCCCTGAGAGGAGCTGCCACTCCAACCCAAACAGGTGATGGCCACCAGAGGACTTGAGAGTCATGTTGCTGGTGGTTTACATTATGGCTCTGCCTCTTACTAGCCCATAAGACCTCGGTCAAGCCACCAAACCTCTCTGCATCTGGTTTTCCCACCTCTAAAACAAGCACACCTCTCAGGTCATTGTAAGACTAAGAGACGAAGCACCAGGCACAGAGGGATGCTTATCCTTGGGCCCTCCCTCCCCCAGTCCAATCTGGCACACACACGAGTCTGGGCCAAGCCTCTAACCAGCTCAGCTTCTCTGTCCCTGTCTCTCCTTAATGCTGCTCCTGCCATTCCCGACTTCTGACTCTCCCAATGCTCCAGGCCCTTTCCCACCTCTCACTGCAGTCTCAATGACTGTCCCAGGAAGTCAGGAAGGTTTTCGTCCTCTGAGCACTAGGACCATGGGGTTCCCTCTGCCTAAATGTCCTTCCCTGCCTTGGTCATGTGATGAACCCACCTCTTTCAAGCTTCAACTCCTGTCACTTCTTCTATGAAGTCCTCCCAGATTTCTTGAGAGATGGCCCAACTCCCCCCCCCCAACCCCCAGCAGAGAGGCACAGAAGCAGCAGGCCAGGATCTCCAACTCCTTATGTGTCCTTGGGTATGTCCCCTCCTTATTCCTGGTCTCAGCTGCCCATCTGTAAAGGGATCTTTATGACTTCTCATCCTAAGGCCCTAGGAATGGGCTTGGTCATGTGCTCTACTTTGAGGGGAGTAAGGGGACCATAGTTAGGCTCACCCCGAGGTTCTGTGGGGCTAGGAAGGAGCTAGATTCTTGCTTTGTTCTACCAGGGAGGGCAGGACACGTATATATCAAGAGAGGCCAACCAGTGCCCTCATGAAGCCTCCCCCCACCCCAATTGCTACCAGATGGAGCAGGCCCAAAAGTAAAGCACAGAAATCAGGCCAAAAAAAAAAAAAATTGGAGAGCAAAGTGAAGACCTTGAAGTCTGCCCAAGACTGGGGGAGGGGGATCAGAACCAGCTTTAAGCAGAAGGAGCTAGGATCCGAAAGATAGGTATGATCAAAGTAGGAATTGCAGGGGAAAGAGAAGGCGGCATTCCAGAGAGAGGACACAACACGAGTCGGGAGCTCCATGACACAATCCCGGCTAGCTCATCTCCTGCACTTGCTGTTCGCCAGGTGCTGCTAAGCATTTAGCTGCAAATCCCATTTATTCCTCTCAACAATGCTATGAACTGATACTATCCCCCATTTCACAGAGGTAGCTAAGTTCTCTAAAGACACAGCTGACAAGTGGCAGAGCTGGAATTTCAACCCAGCATTTGCCTGCAGTGTCCTGTGAGTCAATAGAGGAGACGGGGCCTGGTGGCTCAGGGGAGTGGGTGACGCAGTGTAAGGACTCGAGTCTGGAGGCTCCCGAGAGACTTGTTAAGACCTTGAAGTCACGTTTTGTTGTACCTGCAGATGGATCTTGAATGGTACCCAGCCCATCCCAGCGTATGCTGATGACATCCCTCGGGGGTGACCTCACCCACACATGGGGGCGTGCAAGCAGAGTCCAAGGACCCCCGCCTGCGCCTCCTTTGCACCATCTGCCTGAACGCTGCCTGAGCTGCTGCGAGCAGCCAGTGAGTGAGTGAGTGAGTGAGTGAGTGCCTTGGAGGGCGTGAGGGAGCTGGGAGAAGGCAGCCAGTCAGGAGCCACGGCTGCCGGCAGCCACACAGACAGGCTGGCACAGAGCTGTTGCCAGGGCAGGCAGGAGAGTCTGCCTTCACAGGCAGAGGGACTGAAGACGGGTCGCTCTCTCCTGGGTCACCAGCACATTCATCCAGAGCCTCCCCGCCAAGAGCCTGGCCCTACTGAAACGTCGACACAGAAGGCCAGGGGCCCAGCAGGAAGGCCACCAGCAAGAAAAGCCATCAAGACAGAGGGCACGGTCACATCTGACATGCCAGAACAAGTCTCTGTCACAACACAGCCCAAACGGGGACCCTGGCTGGGGGCTAGAGGCTTCTGGGCCAGGAGTTTCAACCACCCAGGCTCAGCTTGCAAGACACCCATTACTGTGTGGTACCTGCCCTCAGCCTGGACCAGGAACAGCAGGAAGTCCAGGACTGCAGTGGGAGGGGAAGACAGAAAGGGGAGGTGGTGCTCAAAGGAGAATGGTCCCAGGAAGGCAGGACCCTGACTGGACTCTCACTTGGGCCTCCTCTCAGTGTCTGGCATGTGGCTGCCACCCAGCAGGGTCAGGCCCAGCAGCCAGAACTATGGGTAGGGAGGAGCAAACATGCAGAGAGGCAAGGAGGGGCAGGTCAGGATGACCAGGGCACTACTGAGTGCTGTGCTGTCCATATGCACATATACTAAGGTCAGTTACACACGGTGTGATAAACACATGTGTGTGACATAAGTGAATCTACCCAGGGGTGGATTCTCAGCATCCACATGCCAGGGGTAGCTACAGCAAGCCCACTAAATAGTTTTCTGTAAAACTGCACCAAAAAGGATGCAGTGTTTCCTCTCATGTGTAGCAATGTGCTTCTGCTAGCACAATGAGTGGCTTTTAGCTAGCTGGATAAAAAGGCCTTGTGGGCACTGCCATCCTGTCTGTACCTGCCCTAAGATTCAGGCTACACAGCCAGCCAATTCTTA
The DNA here is from genome assembly GCF_009761245.1 of Sapajus apella. Taxonomy (NCBI): domain Eukaryota; kingdom Metazoa; phylum Chordata; class Mammalia; order Primates; family Cebidae; genus Sapajus; species Sapajus apella. Next base: position 7,042,474 of record NW_022437016.1, on the reverse strand, counting down.
GGAAGCCGCTCAGAGTCCAGAATTCTGCTTGACCCGAAGTCCCACCACTTAGAAGATCCTGGCCCCTGAGCCAATGAGGAAGTTGGTAATTCCTACCATGAGAACTGTATAACATCACCTAGGGGTGAATCTATGGTGCAAGGTGCTTCTCTGAGGAGTCCTCTGAGGGCAAGATGCCCCAGGGGCTGCCCCAGTCTCACAAGAGACCCCACCCATCTTCATGAGTGCTTGCTAGATACACACATGCACAAGGCTCCTCTCCGTATGAGACCTGCCTTCCCTTAGTCTTCCTGGTAGTTGCTAGGAGCAAAGGAGACAGAGTTCCCACTCACCACTCATCATTAGAGGCTACAGAAATTCACCAAATAACCTGACAACAGCAAAGCAGCCACTCTGACCTGGAGGGGAGGGATTGCAGGGATGACCATGGGAAATGTGTGGCACTGAATCACCATGCCTGCCTTGGCCCAATGGCTCCCACCTTGGTCTTTGGCCAACCTGGGACACTTGTTTCCCCATCACGTTCCTGGGACTCAGAAATGTGGCTCCTGGTCTCCACCTCCAAGGAGGCAGGAGCAAGAGCAGAAAGCAGAGCTCTAGGTACCACCCCCCAGGATGCCCACTGGTGTCTCCTGGCAGCACACTGGGGTGCTGGGACTGGGCTGGATCCCCTCAGGTCCAGTCCCTTAGGGCACTGCTGTTTATGTGAAGAACTAAGCAGAATTCCGTTGGAAGTGGAATCTGAGCAGGACAAAGAGCTAGGCTCTGCAACCAGCCCACATAAACAGTCTCCAGCCACGAAGGGCTGCAGTTCATATTTCATAAGGGACAGGGAACAGCCAAGCAGACCTGAGTTTGGGATGAAACTCAGCTTCCGGCCACCAGCAGTAGCAAAGCATCCCAGGCCAAGTTCCTGCCTCACCTGGGTTTCAGCTGCACACCAGGTTCTGCCCTACAAGTGGCCCTAGGGGCACAGTGTGGCCTGGCTTCCTGAGCTGGCAGCAGGCAGTGGTATAGCTGGCTCAGGAAGATCAAAGTACACCCCACTACCACCATCCCTTAGACGTCTGGGACCCTCTCAGAGAAGGGAATCCAGAGCTGCTAACTGGGGATCTCAATACTTGAGTGGGTCTCAGAATCACCTGGGGCTTATCAGGAATATAGATTCCAGAGCCCCCCTTAGACCTGTGACTCTGATTCTCCCAGGGTGGTCTCCGGAATCTTTTTACCAGGTTCTCATGGCACTATGATGCTCAGCTATCCAGGCACCAAGACAAAGTGGGATGCAACTGGTGCTCCTTTATAATGCCCACAGGAAATGCCTGGACTCTCCTATCTGCTGCTGCCACTCCTGAAACCTTGGGGAGTTTACAAGGACTTACAAGCACCTTCTGGTGACCATGCCTCCACCCACCTCTGCAGACAACTGATAGGCCCTACCTGATAACAGGCCAGCTGGGATTAGAGGCAGGATAAACTGACCCATTTCATGGGGAGAGAAGCGTGTTATTTACAGAGCCTTTTCAAAGGGGGGTCATCAGTTGACTTGGCATTTTGATCATCAGAAAATTACCCAAGTCATGTTGTCATTAAAAGGAAGCAAAGACCCAAGAAAGCAAAGAGGGCTGGCTGTGGCTGTTGAGGGCTCCCCCTTTCTAGAGTCCTATAACCCTCTCACTCCGAAGACACTCAGGCAGCCACCATGCTGCACCCTGCCCTCAGGAGCAAGGTCCTTGACCCCAGCTAAAGAGGTACCTCAGGGCAGCAAGTGCCAAGGCCAGCTCCCTGAAGCAGGTGGGCATGCCCCTTAGCGTGGGTTATACAGGCCCATGTTCAAACCAGGGCTCTGCCATTTAAGGGCTCTATGGCCTCCGGTAAGTCTCTTGACCATCTTCAGTCCTGGTTTCCTCGCTCGTGAAATGAGAAATATCCATTTCCTAGGATGGCCAGAGGGTTGAGGCCATACAGATCCCCTTGCAGCCCCTCCTGTAAGACCCACTGGGTCTGCACGAGTTCTCGCACTGCCCAGAAGGTTCTTCTCTGAGAGCCCAGCTTACTACATTTATCATCAGGGAGGCCATCGCCACCACCCCCACCAGATGAAACCCTCCAGATCGGGGCTCTCACTGCCTTCAGGACACACGCCTTATTGCAATTACACAGTTACCTGTTGGACAACTGCACTCCAGCCTGTGTGCACTAGGGGAGGAGCTAGGGCTGGTTTTGCTCACCATTGCATCTCCCAGCTTAGCACCACAACACCTGGCATGTAATGGGCTCTAACTGAACAGTATCCTCTCCCTTGAGACCAGGCTATCAGAGCGCCTGTCCCATTGCTGGCTCCTGACTTGATCACTCAGCAACTCCTGAGCCCAGCCTCTGTAAGATTTGAATCTGTGCCCTGCCCTAAAAGGGAGGCTCATAGCGCCAATAGCTGCCTGCTTGTTTCCCTGCTGCTTGGGACTCGGCCTTGCATAGCTCTCCAGATTTCTCATAGTAACACCTTCTCAGAGTTTCGGAAGCAAACCAAAGTCATTTGCCAACTATTTTCTCCCATTAATCTCACAATGCATTTGCTAGTTTCCCTCCATAATGACTCATTTAGCAGCAACAGAGCAATTAGGCAGACCACAGAATATTGATTTTCTAAGTGGGAGAAATGTCAGCACAAACATCACTTCATGTCTGTCTTGGGCCGTCTCTTGCTATATGATGGGGTGGACCCTGGGAAGGCTGGGTTGGATGTACTGCCAGGTTGTGGGATCTCAAACAGAAAAGCAAAAGCATGGTGTGTGAGAATGTGAGTAAGTGTGTGTGATGGCAGGATGATATGATCAAATTATCACGTCACATGATCCCACGTAGACCTCAGAACCCTGGGAATCATACTGCCCATTTAAAAATGAGGAGATAGAGGTTCAGAGATTAGGTGACTTGCTCCAGACCATAGAGGAAGTCGGGGCATTGGATATGGACCTGGGTCCATGGGTCAGCAGAGCAGCATTCTGTTCATCAGACAGCCCCCGTGTGGCTTGCTTTGGGACCAGAATGGAAGTGCCAGGTGTGGCAATGCAGTACCTTTCATGGTGTATGGTATAACCCAAGGAGATTTCTGAGATATAAGACAGTTGGCCCAAGTCCTGAAGTCACATCTCAGCCCCAGTGCAGCCTCTAAGCCCAGCTGCTGTGAACAAGTTCACTCCAGGCTCCCCTGGCCATCCACCAGGCTTGTCCAGTGACTCTCAGAAAGGCCTGGAGAAACACAAGCCAGCTGCACCCCCTGCCCCACTCTTTCACCCCTGTACCACCACTACTGGCCCAAGATGAGTGCCTACCCAGCTCCTGGGGCACTTCAAACATCTCCACCCTATAACAAGAGGGCAGGAGAAGGAAAAGGGCGAGAGTCGGGAAAGGTGTGATAAGCAGGCATCTGGTGATTTTAGGCCCATACCTATGAATGGCTCCAAAGCCAGGTCCCACTGCTTGGAAACCTTGAAGCAAGGCTTTTGCTCCTCCAACCTCCACCCCCCAGGCACTCCAAGCAAACTGGGAAGGGCACTGTCAGAGCAACAGGTCATAAAGCCCCACCCCAGCCAACATACTGACATTTATCCAGGGAGCAAATGGTTTCTTGGTGGCCAAGAGGAAAGAGCTGAAGGACCAGCTGGCAGACATGGGTTTAAATGTCAGCTCTATGTGCCCCTGGGTGAGATAATTACCCTCTCTGGGCCTGTTATCTTACCTGTAAAATGGAATAATCCCTGCCCTGCCACCTTCCTAGATGGTATGAGGGCCCTGTGAGGAATGATAGGGTGCTACATCAATGCTGGCTGGAGAAGCTCCACAAAGGGGGAAGTTTCCAAGAGTTGGCACCGTCCTCCAAGGACAGGGGCGACTCCAGGGGGAAAGAACTCCCCATTGCTAGAGATGCACCAGCACTCTGGAGTGCCAGTGTGGATGGGAAGCAGAGTATCCTGTCCTCCCTCCCAAGGGCCCAGACACACACTCACACAGTATAAGGAGCCATGCGTTGAAGGAACTGACAGGCTTGGCTCACTGGATGCTGCCCTGACCTGTCTGGACTGTGGAATTCCCTCATCCCAAGCACCCATTAACATCGTAAGCATGTGTTCAGCAGAACCCCTTTGAGAAATACTCAGAAGTTTTGGAGCAAGGCCTTTCAAGAGTACTCGTGGCTGGGAGAGACTCTAGGACTTTCCCCAATGTCAACTACATGTTGGGGGCAGGCCCACCCTTTACTCTCCTTTCTAGGGTGACAGGGAGACAAGGCCATGTGTCAGATGGAAAATTCACTTCAATGAAACACCATAAAAAGGGACTTAGAAATCCCAAGTAGGAATCACTCCCAGGCTACCCCTGACTTTAACAAGCCCAGAAACTAGGAGGGATTGAAGAAGGGCCCCAAGCAGAAATACCTCCCCCTCCCCTATTCATCTGAAAACTTGCCCTCACTGCTTTTACTCTCTGCATAAGCACTGCTCCCTTTGGGTTGCCATAAAAGAGGGCTAAGATCCCACAACAGCTGATCACATTTCAGAGAAAAAGAGTTAGTCGGACCACGGAAAGCAGGAAGAGTAAGAATCCTAAACCATCTGTGTGCTAGAAAACCCACGTGTGGATCCTGGAAGAAAGCACACTGCCCCCCACCTGCCCTTTATCACGCTACAGGAGCCATGCGGACACACCAGAGCCAGCCCCCAACCCAGTGCCCTCTCCTCTCTCTGGGGGCTACATGCTGGGAAAGGCAGAGGAGTCCAGGAACCTTCCGCTCCCTTGGAATTGCTCTGGCAAACCCATCCATGGCAAACCCATCCATAATGGTGCAGACTTTGCTCCCAGCAAGGACAGAGCTTTATTAATTATTCAGGGAACGGTACAATTATGCAAATCTGTGGGCAGCCTCTGCCCTACCACTGCCTTCTGCAGAGGGAGTCTAGAGGGGGGATGGGGAGGCCCAGAGCCCAAGCTGCCAGGTACATGGGAGCCGCCCAGCCTGCCCCATACCCTAGGCCTAGGCTCGTCCCAGACAGACCACTCCCCACAGAGGGCTCTCTGACCAGAGCCAGGGCCCATCCCACACACAGGAAAGCTGGTAGCTGCTTTGAAGAATCACGTTGAGGATGTGGGATGCCTTTTTCCAAATACATGTGCCCTGCTACCTGTTGCTGAGCCAGCAATGCCATCATTCAAGGCTAATTCCTGCAAGTCCTAATGGCAGGGAACACTTCCAGAGCTTCCTCCAAAACATGCTTCTGAGGAGACATAACATCTCAAATGAATGTTTACCAACTAATGTTCTGCAAAATATGACTGCTTCACAGATGTTAATAGCTGCTCCTGGGGTGGGGCAGGGGATAGGAAACCCTGGATTAAACAAAGCAAAACTGATTTCTTTATTGCAGGACTTCTCAGGGCCTTTAATCTCCTGGGTCACAAATGATTTCCCAAGAATGAGGAAGCAAAATTTGAGGATGCAAAATGTATTTGAGCATACAATCTCCCCACTGGAGTAAAACATCAAGTCTCACCTCCAAGAACCTCTGGAACTGAGTTTGAGAAATTCTGGACAGACTGCTTCCCAGTCCTTTTTGGACTACGGAATTCTCTCATCCCAAACACCCATTAACATCTCTAAGAATGTGGTGTTCCATGGAACCCAGTTTGGGAAGACACTCCTATGGGTGCTCTGAACAATAAGCAGCAGAGGTACAGAAGACAGCACGGCCTTTCAAGTGCACCCCTGGCTTGTACAGACTCTAAGACTTGCTAAGTTCTCTGCCAGCTCCATTATTCCTCAACTCTGAAATTCTCTGGAGGAGGTTTTCACTATCCTCATAAACCACCATAACATTCGTGGACTTTATGATCCTAGGGCAACTGAACAAGACTGCCTCAGGCAGGCTGGATGGGCTCCTGGCAGAACATCTGGCCCTAGCACTACCACTTCCCTACATCACATCAGTCTACAGAAGGCGGTGGCACCAGGGAGCATGGCCTGCAGCACAACAGGCGACCCCCTTGGTGAGTCTGCTGTAGTACTGCCCAGGGTGGCTGGAGGTTTCAGCCACCAGCTTCACCTATCTTCCCATAGACCCTGAGCAGAGGCTGGTGGGGGAGTCCTTGCCCACCATCATCATCACCCTGCTTGCCTTCACCCTACTACGTAGTGATGGAAGTCAGCTCTATGTTCTGACCTTGGAGGAAGGGAAGTGCTACAAAAGGCCATTTAGCCTAGCCACGACCCCTTCTTCCACCTGCCCCACCTCACCCGGCATTGTAAATCAACAGATCCAAATGCAGCCACAGCTCATCACCTCTGCCCAGATGAAAAGAGGTGTGGGAGCCCAGAACCCTGGGGGAGCCACAGAAAAAGACACTTGAATAAGTGATAAGCTGCAAACAGGAGGGGCCGTCACTGAGCGGGGCCTGACCTCGCACCCTGATGACCCAATCTTAAGGCCTGCCTCCACTGCCACCCCTGCTGCCTCAGGACTTGGGCACCCACAGCAGCCCCCTGCAGAGCCTTGGTGCCCCTGGGACACACTTCCAAACCTCCTGGCAGCTGCCACATCTCTCATCTGGGAGACAGAAAAACATTCTACAAGGACCTGGATGCAAATCCTGTCTATGCCACTCACCTGCTGTCCAACTCAGGGCAAGTGACTTTTACCTCTCAGAACCCCAATTTCCTCACCTGTAAGATAGGGAGAGGGCAGTACTGTGCAGTGGTTAAAAACACTGACATGGGAGCCAGACTGCTTGGGTTTAATCCTAGCTCTGCCATTTCCAGCCATGCAACTCAGGCTTCCTCAGCTGTGCACCAGGGACAGTGACCGTATATGTCTCACAGGCTGCTGTGAGGGTGAAGTGAATTCCACTCTGTGAAGTGCAGAGAGCAGGGCCTGGCACACAGGATGTGTGTCAGCTAATATACCAGAGAGGGCCCTGGCTGTGGATCTAAAGAGATCTAGATTCTAAATCCACCCTGAAGCTCATCCTGGCTATGTGATTTTACACTCTGAGGCCAGTTTCCTCACCTGTAAAATGGGGGTAGCATAAAATGAGGGCAGTCAAAAGAATCAGAGATATACAATGCATAATGCTTGGCACACAGATGCTTGTTAAGTGACCAGATGGTTTATTAGTGTGATCATTGACAGAACATGTCATGTGAAACAGGGCACATGAGCACAGGCTGTATAGAACGGTACTTGATGGGGGCCTTATATAATAAAGCCAACTGCCTGGGTTTGAAACCCAGCTCTGCCACTTATGAGCTGTAGACTTGAACAAGCTGCTCCATCTCTCTGTGACTCAATTTTCTTCTCTGTAAAATGGGGATAGTAATAGCACCTATCCTTCAAAGCTCAGTAAGAATGAGCTGAGCAAATGCACAAGAAAGCACCAGGAGCAGAGCCTGGCCCATCCTGAGTGGCCACTCAAGTCCAGTGGGTGGGGCTATCACAGCATCAGAAGCAGCTTGCCATGAAGAGAGCAGGATGAAAGGCATCTCTGTCCCACCCTGCTACGATGGCTCCATTCTCCGGCAGCTCCAGGGGCTTCATGACCTGAATGCAGTAAACCAAAGCCCAGGAAAGACTGGGCCTGCCCTGTGCCAGGAATCCTGGGCCCTGGGACATTAGTTTCTGTTTTCATTTTTGCTTTACTGAAATAGAGAATCTGAGGCTCAGAAGGAAAGCAGTTGGTGGAGCTGGGCCTTGGACCAGCTCTGGGAGACTGACTCAGGTACACCTGCTATTAACCTCCACGGCGACTGGCGGTATGGAGGACGGAGTTTTGGTGTAAGACAGCCCTAAGTTCAGAGTCCAGCTGCCTGCCTTACAGGCCCAGATCCCCATCACATCCCACAACCCTAGCAGTTCCCGGCCTCCTTAGTTGGGAGTGCAGCCCACCCCACCTGGCCTAGTCTTTCCAAAGACAGTCACTCTCTTCCCTGAGCCAAGACCCGCCAAAGGGTCTGGAAGACTCCACTCCCAGATGGGAGCCAAGGGTACATGGTCCAGCCCTAAAATGCCGATGAGTTCTGTCCTATGGAATTTTACTTGGCAGACCTTGAATTGCATTACTGCCACTCGCTCGATCCTAAGTAAATGAGTACACTTCCCTGAACCTCAGTTTCCCCACCTGCAACCAGAGAGTCAGCAAGAAGAGCAGGCCTTGGTGGCGCAGGTGGGCTGAGCACTGGACCTGGAGTTAGGAGATGAGTGTTCCAGCCCCCCTTGCCTCTGCCCCTTCGCCTCTCTGAGCCTCACCCCCTTCACCTCTCTGAGCCTCACCCACCTCAGCTGCAAACTATAGATCGGTCGCAGATGCCCGGACTGTTCCAAGCACCCTCACCGGTGTGGGGGAGCTTTTCACAGTGGGATCCCAGTGCAGGCATAGAAGGGGGCTACTGAAACTCCTCTGAGGAGGTTTATTTCAAAGGGCATCATAGCCTTAAAGAGAAAGGGCATGACATGCTACTGGTGGGCTCCTGACATCAACCAGGGAACGGACTTGCCTGGTTACTGGGTTTCTTCCAACGTGTGATTCTGGGACACTCACACATTGGCTTTCAGTTTCCACATCTGTGAAATGGGAAACAAAAAGCCCTCTTGCTATGAGGAATCAGTAAGAGTACAGCACAGGAAGTGCTTAGGCAAGTCACCAGCACACAGCTGGGGCACAATTCCTGCGCCTTTACAAAAGGAGCAAACTTTGGGGAAGCAAGACTACCTCACCCAGAGAATCTGATTCAGAAGGCCTGGGGCAGAGTCCAAGAGTCTGCATTTTATCAGATGTCCTGGGCAATTCGTCCTCAGACAGGTCCTCCTCTGCCCTTGGTTTCTAACACAAGAGTAGGGATTTAGTCATAGCCACTTAGTTTCCTGATGAAATGTGAGGAAGTTGGAAAGAGGGAAAGAAAGCAGAGAGGGGAGTAAGGAGCAGAGGAGGTGGGGCTGGGAACAATCTATTAATCAATCTCCTCCCCAGCCAGAAACAGTAATTGTTGAGGCTCACACATCCTTCACCTGCTAACCATCTGCAGCTGTAATACAACGCTCTGATTATGAATGTCAAAAAGGCAGAGCATGAAATTAACTTCCCCTTAGTCAGTGGGCACAGGGAGACACTACACTAATTCACTGCCCTCAGTACGAAAACTCCCCATGACAATGTCGCATCAAATTAGGGCCCATGCTACCCTGGTGCCATCTCTCTCTCTCCCCAGTGCACTCTTTTACAATCAGACCCAGCCTGGAAACAAGGGCCCTGCTTGCTCCAGAAAGCTCAGGGCCACAGGCTGGAGGTGACGGGTTACCTGGCACAGGAGGAAGAAGGGTTCTTCTGCTCCCCCGCGTGGGCTGTCCACTGAAAAGGGGAGATGGGAGATCATTGTGCCAAGCAGTAGTCATTCAGCAGAGCATCTGATGCAGGGATATACCACCAGCCCCACCTGAGAGATGGGAGAACTGAGGGAAGCGGCAGAAGGGTGGAGGTGGCAAAAACCTACTCAGGCCGCCTTTGGGGGAACCTCAAAAAAGTACAGCCTGAGGCTGCCCACTGATCCATCCCTCTTAAAAAATTTAAACATATTCAGTTATTCACTGGCTAACTCTAAATGTCTCTGCACAGGGCACAAAGTGCTCTGTTGGTGCCTCCAACCAGCTCACTGCCAAGGCACTGTCATCAGCTGAGGTCTATGAGGGGATGACCCTGGGGGTCTGCAGAACGCAGGCCTCCTAAGCTGGCACAGGGAGGGGCAGGAAGGGAGGTCTTATTCCTGGCCTGCCCTCAAGATCGGGCCTGACCTCCAGCCTTGGGGTCACTTCTTACCCCTTCCCCAGGGAATTCTCAGGTAGGGTGCTAGGAACCTTTGTGGCTAGGGATGGACCCTGTTTCCCTCTCCCTCCCATAGGTTTCAGCCCATCGCCCATGTGGCCCAGAGGGGCTGTCTGGTACACGCTGGTGGCTTCCACAAGGACGTGCACGTGTGCATGCCCAGGTGGCAGGCGGCATGGCCTGTATACACAAGGGAGGACAGCCACATGCCCATGGAGGATAGAGGTGCCCTCTATCTCAGGAGGGGATGGTAACACAGCACACCCCAGCTGGGAGGGGAAACTTCCCTATCATTTCCATCACTATAATCTCCTGCAAGTTTCCAGCCAGTCCTTTGAGGTAGGTGGGCAGGCACAATCACTCATCTTGATGGATGAGTGGAAGGAGGGTCAGAGAAGAACCGTGGCTTACCCACAGTCACAGAGGCAGGGCCTGAGCAAAAGCCCAAGGAAGGGGTGTGCAAGCAAGCTCTCACATCACACATGGGCCACAGGTGACTCCACCATGAGCTCAGAGGGAAGCAGAGAGGAGGGAGTTGGGCCCTTGGTGGAGATTTGGCTGTGGGAAGCTGCCCCAGGCTCCTGGGCTCTGACTGGGGGGTGGCTTGCCTGCAGGTGATAGCCTAGAGGCCCCTGGAGGGGTGGGAAAGCAGAGTGGTCAGTGACTGTCCCTCCCATAGCCCACACCTTGGGCATGTCACCTGGCTGCTGTGAGGTTGGTACAGCCCCAGGTTTGCTATCCATACCTCCTCACCCCACCACTAGGCAGATGCTGCCCAGAACACCTCAAAGACAGATGCACTGATGGCCAAAAGACTAGAACCACCAGAGGTTCTTCATGCAAGGGGCGCATTCACTTACCCACAGCCAATCGCCACAAGCAAGTGGGCTGGCAGCTCAGAGTAGGGGAGAAGCTAAGTGCACCCTGCCACCCTGGAAGGAGTCACCAAGCTGGCTGGGGGAGCTGGATGCTTTTCCTTCTTGCCTTTTTGGTCTCTTACAATCTCCCCCAGTTCTGTTCTGTGGCCTTCTAAAATAGCCATTAATTAGAGCCTGGTAATTAACTTTCTGGTTCAAGTAATATTGTGCAAAGGAATTCCATTAAAGAGTTGATTTGCATATTCTGATATGGGGCCTGGAAATAAGCAGGGCTACTTGGAGAAGAATGGAAACGGTCCCATGGCACCCCTCAGGCCTGGCACCTGGGCCTGGGCTCTGCCTGGTACCCGAAGGTGAGATGGGAAGCAAAGAGTTGCTGTCCGGGAAGTTCTCCCCAAGAAGGTGGGGAGCTTATTCACACACCGGCCAGCTCAGTGTCCGTGCACACTTGGGGCCAGGTGCAGTGGCTCACACCTATAATCCCAGCACTTTGGGAGGCTGAGGTGGGCAGATCATGAGCTCAAGAGATAGAGACCATCCTGGCCAACATAGTAAAACCCCGTTTCTACTAAAATACAAAAATTAGCTGGGTGTGGCAGCATGTGCCTGTAGTCCCAGCTACTTGGGAGGCTGAGGCAGGAGAATCACTTGAACCCAGGAGGCAGAGGTTGCAGTGAGCTGAGATCATGCAACAGAGCAAGACTCCATCTCACAAAAAAAAAAGAAGAAAGAAAAAAAGAAAGAATACATGCACATCGGTATGCACATGAGTGCTCAAAGCTCAAATAGAGAACACACTATACACATGGGCACAACAGGGTATCCATACACAGACATGTACAAACAACTGGTAGATGTATACCTAAGAAGAAAACACATGATAATAACAATGGTAGCCAACACTTACACTGAACACACAGATTGAATCATATGCAATTGCCTATATTTGGCCTCCAAAAATAGCTACTTTTTACCGCATATGATGTGCCAGGCATTGTTCCAAATATTTCACCTGTATTAACTCAATTAAATACACAGACACGTACAAGGACATTAACATATACACACACCTTCATGAGGACAAGTGCACACTTGCAAGACACACAAAAAATGTACACAGACATACAGATACTTGTGCAAAGAAAGGCTTCTCCAGCCTTTGAAACCCCACCCTGGCTTTCTCACTAGCTAATTTCCACTGTTCCTAAAAATATTGCCCAGCTCGGATCTTGGGAAGGTACACGAGGGAGCTGCAGAACTAAAAGGAGGGCAATAAAAATGAGAAAGCAAGAAATAAATTGATTCTTCTATACATCCAGGTCGTATTCTGTGGCTTTCCCCTTCCTCTCTGGAGATGAGACTCAGAATCATGTGCTCCGGTGCTGGTCAGCCCTGCCCCCAAAGGTGCCCATGGGCTCAAGTATAATGCTGCAGTTAGGAGGGGATCTGGTTCTAATGCCTGGCTTCTGCATAGGCCCCACCTCCGTGCCTTGGACTGTGTGCCTCAGTTTTCCTGGCCATAGAAGAGCCCTTTCACTGTCTACCTACCCTGTAGGCTAGGAGAGCTCTCAAAGTGCTGTATAAATACAGGGCCTCTTTATGGTATAGGGATGAGGAATTAAACCTGATTTCCTTATGGAGCAGAGAGGAGGACAGAAGAAGGGAGGCGGAGGAGGAAGGGAGAGCCAGGTGAACCTTCCTTGCAGGTAATTAGTGAATTCCCTGTCATACCTCCTGGAAGGCAGAGGCTCATTTCACATGTAGGATCCACCTACAATGGGACCTCTCCGAGCTGGGGAAGACCAAATAGAGCAACCAAGAATCCTGTAAGAGGCTTGTCAGAACACTCAGGCAAAGGACAGGAATAGACAAGTCTCAAAAGAAGCACCACTGGCCATGAAACTCAGGAAAGCAGTATTCAATCGCCAACAAGCAAATGAATGCAAATAACAACAACAAAATGCCCTTTTCCTGCCTATCCAAATGACAAAGACTGTTCTAACAATGACATCCAATGTTTTGAAGGGTGTGAGGAAACAGGTGAGCACTCTCAAAAATCACTGGGGGTGTGTGAATTATTATAGGTTTTTGGTGGGTGACATTTTTCTTAAAAAAAAAAAACCCTCAAACTATTCATATTTTTTGACCTAGTAATTCTAAGACTTTATGCTTTAGGAAAAATCAGAAACGTAGAGGATTTAAATCCTAGTATCATTTTTAATAAAGAAAAACCAGACATAACCTAAATGCCTAAATGATTAAAAACACAGATGACCCAAACAGAAGATGGAACAATGAACTTTTAAAATTGATTCTTAAGACACGTATGAGAACTTTGCTTTCCCAGGTACAGGCAGGAATCCCCAGGAAAATGTCTTGTGCTTTAAGTAATAACGGCTGTTTCTCACGTTTAAGGCAATAATGATCCTTCTTATAGCTCAATCCACCTTACCAGGCACAGCAACATCTATTATCTCTTGAACCTCAGGATGAGGCCACATGATTGCTTATTATTCCCACACTGTAGATACAAAAATTGAGGCTTACCAAGACATGGTAGCTTAACCTTACCAATATTAACTGAAAATCTATGACATTATTAACCTAACCTCTTTCACACATTATTACTTGATTGAATTTGAGAAACATTTAGGAAATGTACAAGACCCAGTATTAAATGCCAAGGAAACAGCACTGAACTGGACAATTTCTATGAAATGTGTGCTGAAAGTATTAGTGTTAAAGTCTTCAGCAACATGATCATCATCATCCCCATTCTGAAGATGAGCAAACTGAGGTTCTGGAAGTTTACATGACTTGAAACCCCAGGAATGCCTGGCTTCAAATCCAAAGATCACATACATCCCATTACTTCTGGCAACTGTCTAAACTGCACTATCATCTTGACATCACCATGCTTGACAGACTAGTCCCAAAAAAAGGACCAGGCCCTTCCTGTCTATAGTAGGGGAGGGAACAAGGAGAAGAAACACCAGGCGTGGGTGCCCAGCCCTGCCTGGTGAAAAGCAGGAAAACAGACCCTCACTTCCATTTCCCTGTTCCTCATCAAACTTTCTCTCTCCTGCCTCCAGGGACTGTCTCACCACAGGGGCAGAATTGATTCCCACCTACTCAGGGCCAGGTGAGGGTCCCTGGAAGCTGCCATCCCCAACATCCAAGTACTGTATCTCCCTCCCTAGTCCCACATCACTTGGAATTCCACCATTAGTAACTTTCAGGTGTGGGAACACCAGCCAACATAAACATACCCTGGAAGGAGGAATCGATCCCTAACTCTACACATAACAGCCTTGCCTACCTGCACCAGGGCTGCCTGAGTTTATGAGCTAAGCTCTGCACCAGGCCGACTGGGAAGAATACGATGTAGGGTACAGCCGCTTTAAAGTAACTACTGGGATAAGTTTAGACAGGTAGCATGCCAAAGGAGGCATATTCCCAGCAGGTGGGGAGGGCTTGAGTCACCCAGAAACAGCATCAGGAGAGACAAGGAATGAGGAAAGCATAATATTGCTAGCTGACCCTCCTAGCTCCTCAGGAACATTAATAAATAAATGAATGACCTGGAAATTATCCTCTGGGCTGGCAGAGCCACATCCTCTATCACTTTTACCAACATTAAAACAGCTCTGTAAATGAAGCAGCAGCATTTCCAGTCTGCAAAATGAAAATGCTTTTACCAGCACACCTTTCACCTGGAAAGCGCTCCAAGCAGCATATATTTCTGTCACCCAGGAGAAATGATCACCTGTCCTTGGTGCTTACTGCCAAAGCCTCTGAAGAAGAAAGGAGTGTCTGAGGGACCCAGGGACTGTGGAGACCAGCTGGCAACCTCCCCTAAGGCTGTTTCCGAAGAATAAGTCCAAAGGCTCAAGCCTGTCCTACATAGCCCCCAACCCCCAGAGCCCAGCTGTGCCCACCAAGCCCCGTCTGGCCTGACCCTAGCCTCACAACCAGACAGCAACCCTCACTCTCAACCAGCCAGGTTGGGCATCCCCGCACCTGAAACCGACTCCTTTTCCAGGGAGCCAAAAAATCCCAGCACAGAACCAACTGGTTTCCAACCTCCAGATGAGAGAATTCCAGCGCAAAGAAACCACCTCCCAACACAGCAGCTTGCAGCGCACGCAGACAGCATTCAACAAAGCCTCTTCAGCAGCCATATAAACCAGACAGATTCATCTAAAGTCAGAACTCAAGCGGCCGCCTTAGAGTGCCTGTGCTGCTCATCTACATGAGAAGACCGTGGGGACCAGGGCTCCCACTCGACATCCTAGAAGCCCCTACCCTCCTTCCTATTCCTATCCCCACCCACTCTCTAAGGCTAGCGTCTTGGCACTTACCCCCTCCATAGCCAGAGGCATGGCAGCC
Organism: Sapajus apella; assembly: GCF_009761245.1. Lineage (NCBI taxonomy): Eukaryota > Metazoa > Chordata > Mammalia > Primates > Cebidae > Sapajus > Sapajus apella. The sequence goes on along the minus strand of NW_022437016.1, from coordinate 7,027,343 downwards.
AGTGGGGGTCCCATGGAGCCAGGACACAACCCTTCCTCGCTTCTAAGCCAAGCCAAAGGCAGCCATCCTGCCCTCCCAGCCTTCAACAGCACAACCACACCACATCAGAGTAGGGAGAGACACCGCTCCTCTCATCCAGGTTTGGCCATGAGCTGGGGTGGGGGTGGGGTCACCATAGTTGTTTTCACTCACTGAACTCCAAACAGGATGATTCCAGGGACAGCCCGGGAGAAATTTCTGCCCATCCATCCCAGCAGCAGCCGACGAATCTATTCCTAAGCAAAGCAGCAAATCAGGAGACCCGAGTCCCGGGAAAGCCTATTTCAGCTCCAAGGCTGGGTAGAGGGATTTCAGACCCACTCTTTCTGCTTGTCCATGGGAAATCTAGGCTCCCTTCCTTTGCCAGCGAACCCACCAAGCCAGATTTTGTTTATAGAAAATTAATAAGACAATTCCACACCGCTGCCAGTGACATTCTGCTCCAGCCACTACCATTTCCTACCGTTTCCAGAAACAGGCTTGTAGTTTCACTCCCAACCCCCACTCTGCGCCCCTTCAGCATGACGCAAGGCTGACCTGAGGCCAAGTGAAGAAGGACCAGCACAAGGTGGTCTTTGCCATGCCCCGACCTCTGGCTAGGGTGGCCAGCCAGCACTTGCCAGCTTCTAGATACAGGCTTCCCGCTGTAAGGAGATAAACATGACATGCATGCCGCCTGCTCCCAGGAGGGCAGACACACTCACAGGCCAGACTGCCTGCTGTCTCTCCTGCTCCCCGGACAACCACCACATGCACACAAAATGGGGTACGTACACAAGCCCCCGCATGCGGGTGCAGAGGGTCCTGACCCCCGCCAAGGAAAGCGCAGAGAAGGGCATGTTCCTGGGGAAGAGAGCCGAAGGCAGGGGCCGGGCGGAGGGAGGATGGCAGCAAACCGGGTGGCCTGCCGCCCAGACAATAACAAAGATGGGAAGCGAGATTTTCAAAGACGCAGTGGCTGCACCCAGCGTTGAGCTCTGGCCTGGCTGCATCTTCCTGCCAGGGCACGCCTGGTCCCCTGGGGCACCACGGCCATCAGAGAAAGGCAGAGGGTCCCGCCTCAGGCTGGGCTTGGCAGCTGGGGCAGGAAACCAGCTGCAGGCAGTGGTGAGGATGCACTGGGGAGCCCAGCTCCGGGCCGATGGAAATTAAAGGTCTGGCCCTTCTACCGGGAGGTGGGAGTGTTCCTCTCCAGGAAGATGCTAGGGGTCAGTTAAACAGTCACTCAGCCTTGGGCAGGAGTTGGGCTATAACTTGTACTCCTCTGCCTGCTAGAACCAAGGGGGAGGGGAGAGACATTTTCATGCTACCTATGCCTCCCCTACAGGGAGTGCCAACACAGACACAGCCCTATGAAGGCAGATGCCAGTGGTCTGAGATGTTCGAGCTGAATGCTGAAAAGGTTCCTCGGTGCCTGCCGGTACTTTCACCTCTACAGGCTGGGCAGGGACATGTTCTAACTGGCACTGGAATCCATCACCATGCCTGTGCCTAAGTGGAAAGGTGCCTGTGGCTGGCACCACTCGGGGAGGACCTGGGCCCTGAGAGGCTGTGTCCGCCCAGTGCCCCCTGGAGGACAGGATGGCTTGCCCTTGCGAGCTGAAGCCTGCTCCTTTGCCAGCGTCTCCCGGCAGGTTGAACCACCTCCTCCTCCCTCTCCCCCTCTGCCCCACCAGCCACCTCCCCAAGGAATATTCACACCTGCTCCCGTTTGGCCCAGGAGAAGGAAACAGGGAGCAGGAGACACCCCTGAGAGTGGAGAGGTGAGGGAAGGTGGGAGGGAAGCAGCTGCCCACACTGGAGAGGAGGCGGCCCTGGCTGCCCAGCCTCAGGCTATGCCCCCAGCTCAGGGCCTGGGCACTGCCCGCTCTGCTCGCCCCAGCCCCCAGCGGAGCACGCGCCCTACTTAGAGCAGATGTGCCCCCTAAGTGGCCCAGCCCCCTGCTCCTCCCCTCCAGATGTTCACCCTTCCCCTCACCACGGGCAGAGCCCGGTCTCGGCCAAACTCGGCCGAAAATGCCTTTTGTATCTGATATCCAGGGGCTCCGGAGGCAGGGGGATGGGTCCGGGGGCGGAGGCGCCACTTCCGTCCCCGGCTTGGGCACCGCACGGCCGGGGAAACAATGCCCACTCACCTCGGACAGGCGAGGCAGGACTTCCCCGAGAGGGCACTTCGCGCCGGGCCTCGCCCGGGGCCGCCGGGGGCACCCTCTGCTCTCCTCTCCGCTCCTCACCTCACCCTGGAGAGAGGCGCAGGGTCCTCCCCTCGGGCCCCCCGGTCCGTCTGAGGTGGCCCCACAAGTTGCCGGCCGGCGGCGTGGGGTCCCCTCCCCCGTGTGGCGCGCCCCGGGTCGGGCTCGCGCTTTGTCCCCGCGCCCTCGGGGGCGCAGCCCCGGGCGGCGGCGCGGGGGACCGGGCGGCGGCGGCGGGCTCACCTCTCATTGTCCGCGGCGGCGGCGGCGGCGGCGGCGGCGGCGCTCCGGAACCCCGGCAGGATGTGGCGGAAGCTGTGGTTGCGGTCCAGCTTGGGCTGGCTCTTGGTGCGCTTGATGGAGCCCTTGAGGCGGCGGCTGAGGAAGCCCTGCGCGCGGGGCGACAAGAGGGGGAAGGGGAGGCGGGGTTAGCGCCGCGGCGGCGGGCCGGGATCCGCGCGGGACCCGCACCCTCGCTGGGCGGCCGCGCGGCCGAGGGCGGGCCGGGCTCGGGCTCGGCCCCAGCAGCTCGCGGCCCGCGCCGCCCGCCCGCCGACCGAGCGCCGACGGCCCGGCCCGCGCAGCGCGGCCCAGCCCACCCCACCCGCCACGTCGCCCCCGCCCCCTAAGCCGCTGTTGCCATGGCGACGCCGAGCCGAGCCGCGCCGACCGCGGCCGAGGCTGCCCGAGACCCCGGGCCGGGGCGAGCGGGGAGTACCGGGACGAGGGGGCGGGGCTGCGGAAGGGCGGAGAGCCCCGGGGACCGCGGGGGCCGGCCGCTCCTCTCACCTCCCCGCTGCCTCCAAGCCTGTCCTCCGCGAGCGAGGTCACACACCCCCACCCACCTGGAGGAATCCACGCCCCCCACCCCGTCGAGGATTGACATAGCGCCTTCCTCCGCCGCGAGGTCGCTGCTCCCAGCCTGCGGTGGTACCGATGAGAGCGGGCGCGTGGTCGGCTAAGGCGCCAGCTGGCCTGCGCCTAGCAGTGCCCTGGCCACTTGGCCTCGGATACCGGGCGACTTTCCTTCCCAGAGCGGCAGTCGCTCGATGTCAGGGTGGAGCCCCTGCCCAGAACCGTTGTACGTACCCCAAGCAAGGACAACCACCTTCGGGATGGGATTCCTAGCGCCCAGCTCAGGGAGGGGTCCGAGGGGCTAAAGGGTTTGCCGAGTATCCCCGTTAAAAGCTTCAAGATTTGGGGAACCTTATTCAGGCCGTTTACCCACCTACCAGGTTGCACCGACTGAGAACAGAGCTTAATTCCCCACCTCCCCATCCCAAGAGCTCCTGGTCTAATGGAAGAGACAGAGGAGACAGGCGTTCAATACGCACAGGTCGAACCAATCTTCCCTGTACAGGTGATGGGATAGATGTGGGGGCCCCAGGGGACACAGCCTGGGTCCTGCCGGGCTTGGAACGTATAGGCAGCTTGAGGGAGAGGAAAACTGGAAGAGGGAGAGTCCTCTGAGAGGGGGCGATTCTGGGGGCTCACCCACGCCAGTCTCAATTCCAGGTGGCAAGTGGGATATTAACTTAATTTGAGGTTACTGTACATAATCCGAATACCACATTCCATCCATCACAAAATAAAGGGTCAGTTTGGCAGCCCTCTCTGTGTCCAAGAGGAGCAGTTGACATTTGCCACAGGCGCTGGGCTGCATCTGTCCATCTTCAACATGACAAGGTCAAACATGGGCTGCACAAGTCATCTCATGTCACCCTCACAGACAGAAAATGACAGAAAAACATTCTCTGCAAATGAAGCTTGCTCAGACAGGTAAAGTGACTCACTCAAGGACACCCAGCTTCCGGGCCTGGCTGATTTGAGAGCTTTCAAGATTTCCCTTTTCCTGTCTTTCTCCCTCCGCCTTTTCCTCTTTCCTCACCCTTTCATGTCCACAGGAGACCTACCCCTGTGGCCACCTGTTGCAATTCTGCATGTCCTTCAAGGCCCACCTGAAATGCTACCTCAACAGAGGGCCATCCCAGGCAGTGGAGCCCAAATGCCTCTCACCTCTGCAGCCTGGAATTATCCATCAGAGTATTCTCATCCGCTGCCACAGATATCTCTTAGGTATTAGAGGCTGCAGGAAGGACCCTTCTCCAGAGGTGTGACCCATAGACAAGGCAATGCTTACTGCAGAGGGACCACAAATGGTGGCAGGCCGGGGGACCACTAGGCTCTCTGGGAGACACAGCGTGGAGGCAGCGACCTGCACCTCTGCGTGAGCTCTGAGCTCTGAGTTCTCCCAACCTCCGCCTCTTGCCAGGTATAGGGGAGGGGGCTGCACCTGGCTAATTTGGATGGGTTCTCCTCTCCCAGAGGTTGTTGTCAAGCAAGTTATCCCATGGGCTTGTACTTTTTCTTGGTTTTTATTTTCTACGCTGATGGAAATTTCACAATTTTTGCAATCTTGAGATACAAAGAACAAAGAAGCATGTTTCACAATTTATGTAGCTCATTCTGGAGCAGTATGGATGGCTTTATCCTATTTCTGAGTTAAAAAAAAGTTTTCTCCCCTCTAGGAGGTTTGATGCACATGTGGCACCTCCTCTTCCCCACTCCACCCTCTGTGACTCTACTTAATGTTCCTCTGACAAGCAGCCTCCTCCTTAAAGCCTACTCGGAATGGTACCTCCCCCACCCAAACTGACAATGACCTTGGGGACTCCTAATACCCCCTGTCACATTCACTCTTCCACCTTATTGAGAGCCATTATGTGCTAGACACAGTGGCCAAGATAGCCATGAACATTATGGGGTAAGCAATGGATGGATATTCAAGAGGTCAGGGAGCTCGGATCACGAGAAAAGTGATTCTCCCAGGGAACAGAGAGGGTTCCCATAGACCCACCCACCCATCCTATCACACATCCACCTAAAGACCTGTGTTCCCCAGAGGACTCAGCTCAGGACCTTGCATATGACAGGATTAACAAATACTCATCAGCTTGGGAAGCCACCGCCAGAAGGGGACTCAGATGCGAAGGCTGAATTAGAAGGTGACTGGGGACCAGAGTAGGGAAAGGACTTCCTCAAGGTCACAAAGCAAGGTTAATCAAGGACCTCGGACTCCAGTCCCCTGCTCTGCCCAGCCACACAGCTTGTGGTGCTCCTTCATGGGGGTGGAGGGCCAAGGGCGTCCTCTCCGTCATTGCTGGATGAAGGGAGGCAAACCTTTTGTACTGTCCCTTCACGGGCAGCTCCTGGGACTTGATTTCTGGAGGCAGCTACAGCCCAAACTTGGAAAAAGGGGCTGACTGGTCTTGAAGTCAGAAACTCTTATTCTAGACCAAAGAAGACCTTTAACTGAGGGGCTGTGGGCAAATCATTCAGTCTAACAGGGTTCCTGATACCCACTTTCCAGGACCCTAGTGGAGCCCAATGACAGCTCAGTGGCTAAGAACCGAGTCGGAGGCAGGCACACGGGACTCAAACCCAGCTCCACGACCCCTCACTGCAAGAGTTGACAGACAAGGGCCCTCACCTCTCTGTGAAATGGGTGGGGGGGCTGCAGTGAGGATTAAATTGGCAGATAAAAGCTGATTAAGCTGCCAGGCAAGGTAGCTCATGCCTGTAATCCCAGTATTTTGGGAGGCTGAGGCAGGTGGATCACCTGAGGACAGTAGTTCAAGACCAGCCTGGCCAACATGCCGAAACCCTGTCTCTACTAAAAATACAAAAACAAGCCGGGCATGATGGCACAAGCCTGTAATCCCAGTTACTCGGGAGAGTGAGGCAGGAGAATCACATGAACCCGGGAGGCAGAGGTTGCAGTGAGCCAAGATCGTGCCACTGCACTTCAGCCTGGGTGATAGAATGAGACTCCATCTCAGAAAGCAAACAAACACAAAACTGATAAAGCTCTAGGCTCAGAGCGGGGCAGACAGTAAATGCTCAAAAAAAGGCACATATCATTCTCAGATGGAATTCCATATACATATACAGGACTGTTAAAAACACTCAGTTTGCAGTAACGTGTTGGGCCTAGTTCATCTGCAAGGATATTAAGTAGTCTCCATAATCACTCCCTTGCCTACTGACAGACTCTGACCCCTAGCCACACCCGCTAAGGCCTGGCTGTATCCCACTTCTCCTGCAGATGGCCCTGGACCCCAGGAGCCCCCGCTTGCTGACCATGCCCTCTGGGCAGCTCCGGTCCTCTCACATTGCTTGGCCTCAAATCTTCATTCAGACAATCTGTGGGCCAATTACTGCATCTCTCTGAGCCTCAGTGTCCCTATGTGTAAAATGGACTGATGATGATACCTACTTTATGGGACCCTGGGAAGGATGAAATGAGATACAATGTCGCCAGAAAGACAGTAACTATTAAGCAACTACACACAGTAGTTGCTAGGTTTATTGTGACCGATACTGATGTTGGCTGAACACAACCACCTCTTTTTGCCCCAGTGAGTAAATGACCACCAAGGGTGCGAGTCTGTCTGGGCTCTCCGAGGGGCCCGCAGGCCGCCCGGCAGGGGGAGAGGGACATGAATGAACATGCTTGCAAAATGATTCTGGAGCCACAGAGTGTCATCCAGTTCGGTAGTTTTGAACTCTTTTAAACAAGCACTTTTTTTTTTCATAAAGCAACCGCACAGAGACTGCCGATGTCCAAAGTGCATGGGGTGGGCAGGGCTGCTCAGGTGGAGGCCTCAGCTTTCATTCACTGGAGCAAGGACTGATGTCTAAAGCTCAGCAAGCAGCCTACACAGTCTGCAGGGACCCGTGGCTCCCTCCCCAGATGGGGCACTCTGCCTCTGTTAAGGCAGCCCATATCCCCATCTACTTGTCAGGCAGCTGTGCCATGGCACTGAGTTCAACCAAGGCCCCAGGGCTTTTGCACAAGGCTGCTGCCTGGTGCCACCTCCCCAGCTCGTTCCCTGATGGCTGGGCATGGATAGCTGTGTAGCTCCCGCCACTCTGTGAATGGCTCACTGCCCATCTGGACACCCTACACCAGCTGATCTCCAGGGCCCCTAGGCTTCCATCATATCACTGACCAAAGCACATGGGAATTTGAGTAGGAGTGAGAGGCTGGGGGGTCTCTGGCTGGAAGGACCCGAGTCCTTAAGCAGCTCTCCCACCCCAGTTCCTGCCACTACACCACCATCCTGACATCTGGCCCCCAACCCCGCTCCTTCTCCAGAAGGTCCTGAATGACTTTCTCAAAGATCTTTCAGAATTCAAGACACGTGACTTCTTCATTCATTCATTTCAATCAATTCCACGTGATGATGATGACATATTACCAGCAATCGAGCTTCCGTTCTGAAAGTCACCCCCACTCTAGGAGGGATTCCTAGGGGAGCCCAATGCCTCTAATCAGAAATCCTTGGGAGGATGAGGGCTTCAGAATTCAGGATGTTTGGGGTTTCCTGGTGGGGAAATGGAGACTTAGAGAAGGTAAGCCACCTGCTGAAGGTGGCAGAGCTGGGACTGTAACCTGGAGAGTTCTGGCTCCTGGGGTGGGCAGCGTGGGGACTCCCACATATAGGGGAACAGAATGGACAGCTGGGATTGTCCTCCCCACACTCAGCCCCAAGCACTGTAATAGGCTTCAGGGACCAAAGCCAAGGTGGGAGGGAAGAAAGGGAGGCCCTGAGAGCAGGGCTGCCACAGGGGGCTCCCAGGGAGGACCTGGAGGCTCCCCACCCCCAGGGAGGGGAACCTTGCCCAGTGCTGTCCTTGCCTGTGTCCCTAGGCAGCCCCTAGGGAACCGGGGATCTGCATTTCAGCACCGCCACCTGTACACCCGGGAACCCCATGTCGCCAATGGTCTCAAAGCCACTGCTTCTCACCTGAATGTGAAGCACTGAGCACCATGCCTAGCACACAGTAGGTGCTCAGTCAAAGATGGGTTCCTTCCCCCAAGCCCAGCATCTCTTTATCCTTGCATCCTTCCTCCAGGCCTGTCTTCATCACCCTCTCCCCTTCAACAGACTGACCTGGGCTGCTGCAGATGGGCAGGCGGGACTGGCAGACGTTTGTCACCCGTTGAGCCCTCAGCTGCCCACTCGGGGACCCCAAGACAGTACTCAGGTTGGAGACAGAACCCTGCAGGCCCTCCCTCCACCCAGTCCCGGCTCCTCCCTTAGCGGTTTCTAAAGCCCATCCCCAAACAGAGAGCCTTGGAGAAGGGAGGCTGTTTTGACAGGCATGTCTCTCAATATCTTTCTGGGGCTTCGCCCGAATGCCAAAAGCACATCTAAATAAACAGGAAAGGGAGGAGAAGATCCCATCCAGATCCTGCCACCTCTCTCAGCTCCAGGAGGGGAGAAATGCTAGCTGCACAGGCTGCCAGGCCGACCCGACACCGCGGCAGGCTGGTGGCAGCACTGGAAAAAGGTGGAGGTCATGCTTCCAGAGTCACAGGGTGGGAGCCAGGAGGGCCTACAGAGGGCAGCCAGGCCAGTGCCCACATGATACAGAGGAAGCATCTGAGGCCCAGAGGGCAGTGGGACCTGCCCAGTGTCACCAGGTGGGGCTATTAGAACATGGGTCCCCTGCTCCTTGCCCAGTGCTCTTTGTATCTTCAGCATCCCCTCTTCAAGAACCTCCCAAGCTGCCCACACTTCCTGTTTTTGGGCCTCAGTCTTCCCACCTGCTATGCGAGGGGCTGGGCTGAGTGATCAACAAGCTCGTTTCTAGGGCTGATATTTGATGATTCTATAAAGTCAGAGCAGCTGCCAGGGCCAGGCTGCCTGGGCCGCCCTAGGCTTGGCACTAATGGCATCAGAGAATTCTCTGGCTTTGCTCAAATCCTTCAGATTCACCATTTCTCCTGCTCCCCCCCCACCTTCCCTGTTCCTGGGTCTCTACCCTCAGCAGGCTGCCAGCATCTCTGGCCTCCTCCCCTCAAGGGTACACGCCATCAAAGAGGGTCCCAGCTGGAGAATGACTTACTAATGGTGGAACTCCAGACACTGAGACAGGCAAAGAGGGGAGGCATGTTAAGCTGGAATTAAGTTGGTGCCTTTCTGGTGGCCACCTACTCACAGGCCACCCTGTGCCCATAGAATCCTCCACAATCTCATGCCAGTGAGATCGCCACATACACCACCTAGAGAAAGTAGCCAGACTACTTAAGTCATACGAAGAGAACACATTCATAGGTCCTGAGGGTCTTCGGGGAAACCCCAGGAAGAAGCTGGACCCTGACACTCCAGGGTCACTGTTGTGTTAAAATACTGCCTGGAAAAACACACTTAAGCATGTTCACATAGAGAAATATACAAGGCCAGAAACATACACAAGTTCGAGGACAGGCACACATACAAGTACACACAGGAAAGGCGTCCCGCAAAGAAATGCATACATAAGCATATAAGTCCCCCAATACCACCATGCATACAGACACACACAAACACATACACACTGATCAGCACACACACGAATACACACATATACAGTCATGAAACATATAAGCTAACATACAAATACACTGACACAAGCCTGCTGATACAAAAAAAAATACTCAACTATCATCAGGCACCCACAGAACTGCAGACACGCAAGCGAAACACACTGGCCCACATGTGCTCAAATTTACAACCAGGATGGGAAGAGCAAGCGGCCGAGGAAGCTTGAGTTGGAAGCCCAGGTCTCAGGACCAAGGTCAGAAAACAGCTCTTAACTGCTTCCAAAACAATCGCCCATTTTCTCCCCGCTTTTCTTGCAGGGCTTCACTTTGTGAGGCTTCACTCCTCTCCAGCTCTGAGAGCTTGTCTTTACAGCTCCCTCCCTGAACATGCGACTTTTGTTCCCTGTCAAGAGCTAAAGGTCCCTGTCCTAAACAGTTCTCCTACCCATCAGCACACCTGAAATTCCACCGTTTGACACACCTCTTTAGGTTGTCAGGGTAATCCAATCTCTAGGAATCCCCAGGTAAAACGTAAATATCTTTCATCCTTCCCAGGAAGAGGGTAAGAGCAGGTGATTCCAGCATTTAATGCTATGGGGCCTTGGCCTCCCGACTTAACCTTCCATGCCTGTGTCCTTTTCTGTAAAATGGGGACAAGGTGGTTGTGAGATTCAATGAGATCATGCATGGAAGAAACTTTACAATAAATACGAACTGCTGTCATTGCTCTCATGATCACTTTCATTATCATAGTTTTTTATTACTTCCTTTGACCACCAGAGACCAGCCCAGCCATTAGTCAGAAGGGCCTGGGCTGTTCCTCCTGCCTGGGAAGGAAGACCCTCCACACCCTTCCAGGTATCCCCTCAGTCTTTGCCTTAGAGGCCTCCCCTGATGTCCCCACACTAGGCCAGGTCTCCCTGTGGACTTATCACAGTTGTAATTCGAGTGTGTTTGTTTAGTGCCTCCCCCACCCCATACTGGACTGTGAAGCCTCCAAAGCAGGGGCCAATGGCAGCCGGGGTCTCCAGTGCTGGACACCTGGCAGCTATTCTATCGATATTTCCTGAATGAATTAACACATATTTGATGATATAAAAGGAAACAGAGAAAGTGCTCTGTGGGGCTTTTCAAAAGGATTTCACTTGGGAGCAATCTAAGCAGACTGGCTGGAGGAGGCAGTAGGACAGTGGGGAGTCTGGCTGCCCTGGGAGGCCCCTGGAGTTACCACAGGTCCCTCCAGCCTCCAGGTTACACACTACCACCTGAGCCTGGGCTTGTCATCCCTTCCCTAGTGCAGAGGACACCCAAGTAAAGGGGACTCCTAAGGAACACTGAGAGTCTAACGGAGGAAAAAGAGGGGATCCAGTCTTGAAAAGGGTACAGGTAAAGCTGGGAGGGGAGCTGCGGAGGTCGGCAGGGCCCTCCTGGTATCTGCCAGTGCCCAGGACTGAGCAGACATCGGCAAACAGAAACCAGTTACGCATTCCCAAGGTCTCAGCTTGGGATGTGACTACCAGAGCAGCCAGGGAGTGACTCATTGTCCCATAAATCCTCCAGCTGACACTTGCCTTAGCATAATAAGCCTGTCCCAGAGGTCTGGACGGCTACAAACACCTCATCAGCTCTTTAAGCTCTCAGCCAGCCCTGGCCTCGGGGTGGGGAGCTGGACACCCAGGACCACATGGCTGCAAGGAAGCCGATTCCACCAGGAAGCTACACCCCTGCAGCTGGGTCTGTACTGTCTCCACCTGCCTCCACGCCCTATCACTGAGGTCCCGGCCAGTCCTCCCGGGGAGGCTTGCTGACTTCAGTGCTCACTCCCCAGCAGAACTCCCCTATCCTGTCCTCTGTGCGCCACATGAGTGGCAAGAAAACCACGTTTGGAGTCTAGAACTCTGGGGTCAAAACCCAGCTCTGCTATTGATGCTAATGAGGGCTCTTCCAACACGATGCTGCGAATTAGTCAGAAGTATTTAGTAAGCCCTGTCTAGGCTGCAGGCACTGTATGAGAGCTTCCCATGACTTCTCTTGTTTAATTCTCACAACCCAATGTGCAGACGAAGAACAGAAGTTCGGAAAGGGCAACTCATTTGCACAGCACCACACGGCCAGGAAGCGGCAGGGCTGGGTCCGACGCAGACAGATTGCTCCAGAGATAAAGCTCTCACGTGACTCCATGACTGGACTGAGGCACTGGGCCAGCACCTGAGCCTCTCTGTGACTCGGTTTCCTTGCTGTGCAATAAGGGATTTGGTCTAGCTGATCTCTACATCCTTTTCAGCTTGGGTGTGCCTCCCTGGTGACCCATTTGTGGGGGAAAACACATGGGAAGGATCTTCTAGGCACAAAGGGGCACTAATGGCGGAACTTTTAGGCCTGTGCAGGGCCACAGGGGGTTAGTTGGGTAGGATCCCCCTGTACTTCCAGGCACCCAGCTGGCCAGGGTGGCCCCAGGGCAGCAAGGCAGGAAACAGGTGCTATCTGGTTTCTCTCCCTGGACCAAGAGCCACCAAGGAAACAACAGAACCCCAGGGAGCTCCAGGCCTGAGGACCAGTAAACGCTAGTGGGAGGGAGGGGTGGGGGAAACCCCATAAATCCACCTGAGTAAGCAGTGCTTTTAAAAGCCCTTTTCACTACAGAATACAAAATGTACCATTTGGGGAGAGGATTTTATAGGCTATTTCTCCTCCTGGTTGATTTACCATCTGCAGGCCAAGGTTCACCTGGGAGTCCTGGCCTCAGAAGGCCCATGGGTATGGGGTAGAGTCAAGGTCAGTTTCTTTTTCTTTTTCTTTTTTTTGAGACAGAGTTTCACTCTGCCACTCAGGCTGGAGTACAGTGGTGCAATCTCAGCTCTCTGCAACCTCCACCTCCCAGATTCAAGCGATTCTCCTGCCTCAGCCTCCTGAATAGCTGGGATTACAGGCATGTGCCACCATGCCTGGCTAATTTTTTGTGTTTTTAATAGGGACGGGATTTCACCACATTAACCAGGCTGGTCTAGAACTCCTGACTTCAGGTAATCCACCCGCCTCAACCTCTCAAAGTGCTGGGCTTACAGGCATAAGCCATCACACCCAGCACTTTTCAAGGCAAGGGCTGGTGTCCTCGTTGGGCCTCTGGTGGGCTGGGTCACTTGTCTTGACCTGTCTTCCCAAGGCAGGGGGCCACTCTGACCTCAGACACACAGTGTGGGGCTGGCAGAAGTGGAGAGGTCACTGCTCACCCTCTTCCCTGCTCACCCTGCAATTACTCCATTTAATTCATTTATTCCCTGTCTCTCTCTGTCACATGCCCCCTCATTCCACAAGCTCCTCATGAGCCTGTCACAGGTGAGGCCTTGCCCCAGTGCCAGGAGTTCAGACATATCAGAAGCAGTCCCTGTCCTTGAGAAGGTGACCACTGTCTGGTGGGAGAGACAGATGTGATGGATAATGAAGTCACAGTGTCCGTCACAGAGTGTGTACAGGTGGGGTGTTCTGCAGCCTGGACAGAGCCCTGGGTGGCACTAATGAGCTCTGGAGACAGAGAAATGGGGAGGAATTGTGGGTAGAAGGACCTGTCCACAGGCCGGGTGCGATGGCTCATGCCTATAATCCCAGCACTTTAGGAGGCCAAGGAGGGTGGATCACCTGAGGTTGGGAGTTTGAGACCAGCCTGAGCAACATGGAGAAACCCCGTCTCTACTTAAAAAATACAAAAATTAGCCAGGCATTGTGGTGCATGCCTATAATCCCAGCTACTCGGGAGACTGAGGCAGAAGGGTCGCTTGAACCCAGAAGGCAGAGGTTGTGGTGAGCTAAGATTGTGCCATTGCACTCCAGCCTGGGCAACAAGAGCAAAAAAACTCTGTCTTAAAAAAAAAGAAGAAGAAAGAAGAAGAAGAAGAAGAGGAAGAGGAAGAGGAAGAAGGAGAGAAAGAGGGGGAGGGAGAGGGAGAGGGAGAGGGAGGAAGGAGGAAGGAGGAAGGAGGAAGGAGAAGAGGAAGGACCTGTCCATACAAAGACATGAAAGCTGGGATAGCCCGAGGGGCTTGAATACCAGGCTGGGAACTGGATCCCCCACCCTGCTGGGAGCCATCTAAGGTGCTAGAGCAGGGGAGTAACAAGCTCAGCTCGTTTTAGACGTTCTCTAAGCAATTCCACAGGAGAAGTTACTCATCCCGATGCAGAGCCTTGTGTTGGAAACAGATGCCACTGCTGCCACCTCCACATAGGGCCTCCTGGCTTGGGAAAAAATTCCCACCCAGCGACTCAGATATAATTATGTCTGCAATCCCACCAAAATGCCACTCGATCGTTTCATTTTCATAGCATGAGGAGGTGGGGAAAGGAAGGCATCTGAGCCTTGCCCCTGACATGCAGGTGCCCCCCACCTCCCAGGAAAGGGGAGGACCTGTAGGGCCACAGGGCAGCACGGCAAGAGGAGAGCAGTTCTCTCCTACCCGGGGTGTCTGACCCCGGGGGCTGGGCCTGCTCAAAGCAGGGGCAGAACAAGAGAAGGCAGGGGTCCAAATGCCAGTTCTGTGCCTGCCAGCTGTGTGGCCCAGGACCATTCACCTCCCCTCTCTGGGCCTCAATATCCTCATCCGTAAGATGGGGAGGAAAACAACACTGGCTAGCAAAGACTGGGCTGCGCGCCATGGGCCAGGCGCTGTGAGAACTTCAACACCCAGGGCCATGAGTGGAGCCATCCTCAGCTGACTCTTCACTACCCATCTGCCTTGATTTTGTCACCTTCAAAGACGGAGATTTGTGTTACCTGAGTCTCAGGTTGTACGGATTAAATGAGCTGATACTCAGAAAGTGCTCAGCACAGGGCCTGACCCAGAGTACTGCACAGAACAGGATTCAAACCCCCCTTGTACAGACAGCAGAGGTGGTAGAGCTGGGGTTCGAACCCGGGCCAGTGGGACTTGGGGTGCAAGCTCTGACCACCACCCTGCCTCTCCCACAATGCCTGCCTTGCCCCTCTCAAAGCAGTGGTAGATGAACAGGTGCCTGCAACCCACCCAAGGGTGGCAGTGACCGAGTGTCTGTTGGTCCCAGCCCGGTGACCACGGTGCGGCGGCCCTGCATGGCAGATCACATGCTGGTCCACCTCACCCTGTGCCCTTCCTCTTCGTGGACAGCTGTCTCCTCCCCAGACCTTGTTCCATCCAGTGTCCCTGACCAGGGTCCCCTTTCAGAAGCCCTGGTTTTCTGGTCCACCCAAGCCCAGATGGCACAGTCAGTCATGCCAGGCCCAGCCATGACAGATGGTCCCAGACCTGAGCTGCCCCCAGCCCCCAGCAGTGGGCTCTGCACTTGTTTAGCACAGTGGGCTGCTCCCTGTGGCCCCGGACACACAAACCCCCGGGACTTCAACACTCACTTGGGGGAGCCATCCAGGAGTCCACTCGCTGCCCTCTGCTGCCCCCAACTGGCGGGAGACCGCCCTGCACAGACATCTCCACCTACGTCTGAACCTGCCACCTGAGAACTTGGTCTCTGGTCCCCTAGGAACTCCTCCACCCCTCTCCACCTTCTAGCGCCAGGACTGAGCCAGGGGTGATGTTGCTTTGGGGCCGTGACAGAGGGGTGTGGAAGGGGGAGGGATCTGTCCAGTTACCTGGGATTCTGGGGGAAATGTGGGGAGGAGGTGTACCCCTCACACAAGAAAGGTGAGCCGTTGTGAACATTGGGGAATGCTCCCTTGTGCCAGGCACTGAGTCCCCACCTCCGCCCGGTGGGGAGGGGTTCCTGCCCATTTACAGACAGGGAAAGAGAGTGAGGCAACTTGCCTGAGCCATCCCACAGAACGGAGCCAAGATTCTAATCCTGCTCCATCCCTGGGCGGGGGGACTACCCCTGGGAGGGGCCAGCGCTGTAGCCCCAGGACCCCAAGTAGGTTTGAAGAGAGGCAGGAAGGCCCTCACAGAGCATGCCACCTGCCCGTCACTGAACTTGACATAGGCAGGGATTGGGGAGGCAGCCTCTACACCTCAGTGGGAACCAACCAGTACATCTGATTCCGTGCTGCCCGGCAGGCTTAAGAGCAGGGCTGGGGAAACGGAGTTTGCAGGGATGGCCGATGCATGCGTTTGGAAGACCCCAGGGCAGGAAGAGGAGGGGGTACTGAGGCTGTGTTGTAACCTTCACTTCCATCCCCCACTCACGCTGCCCAAGCCAAGCTGCCCCTTGCCAGGAGGAGGCAGGAGATTCCAGGGCTCCTTGAAGTGGGCTCCTACCCCTGCCCCTGCGCAAGGGCATTCTGAGTACAGATGTTGAGGGGGTGGAACAGGCTCCTGAGAACGTGCTTGAGAAAAGTGATTTGCTTGTCCCCCAAACTCCATGATGGATCCCCACCCAGTCTTGGTCTCTGACTGAAGGAGGTCCAATCTCTTCCTGCCTGGTCAAGTATGCTACACTCCATGTCTGCTCTGGCCTACTCTGGCCCACCTCACCTCCCTTGCTGAAGACCTTATACTCCTGTTAATATGGCCTCAGATCCCGTCTGCTCTGTTCACTACTATGGATCTCTTGTTGCTTCCATTCCAGCCACTTCCTCACATTTCAGCCCCCAAACTGCTTTCTGTTCCTGCTGTCATTTGCTCCTAGCTGTTTCCCATGTCCTGGCCTGTGCAGGGGCTATCCCAGCTGCCTGGAACGTCCTTTCCCCTTCACCTGCCCAGAAATGACTTCACCAAGCCCCAGCTGACCCCTCTGTATTTCTGCAGGTAGCAACTACGTTTTCATCCTATTTTATCCTCAATGACCAGCATAGGCCCTGACACACAGTGCTGATGAAAAATTTGTTGAAAGAAAGGATAAAGAAAGGCAAAGGGCGAGAGGAAGGTAAGTTGTTCACACCGCGGCGAGACTCACAGACCAGAGCTGCGCTCCCGCCCCTGCCTCCCACCCGCTGCAGACCTGAGGAGGGCAGGCCCTTCCCCTTCCTGAGCCTGGGTTCCTCAGCTGTAAAATGGACCTCACGAAACTGCCTTCCTGTTTATTAATAGTGTAGGGGGACAGCTCTCTACCCTACCAATACTGCAGCAGTCCCACCTCTGTCCCAGGCCTCAGACTGGCCTGCTCTTAGATTCAAGAGGCTCCAAGACCCCCTGTCCCCACACCCCTGCCCCGAGGACCATCCTTGCCCTGCCCTGGCCACCCTGGACAACTCATGAGTCCCACCTTCCAACACTCCCTCTGCAGAAAAGGGTGACGCCCCCTGCAGAAGGCAGACACAGACCAAAATGACAGTGACGTCCCTTTTTGGTTTGAATAGTTTAATGCCAATCAGGCTCCATGAAGGGCAGGGATGGAGCGGGTGAGGGTGAAGGGGACGGGGCTTGCTCTCCCACCACCCCGCCCATCTGCTGAATACACGCCGGATGCTGGGTCAGGAGACTCTGGCTCACAGAGCAGAACTGAGCAAACTCCTCATACTTCAAGGAGAAAACTGGGGCGCCCACAGTGGGACCCCACCCAGGGGTCCAGCACTGCCACCCTGTTAAAGCCAGGGCTGTGTGGCTGACATCCCTCCGCTGGTTGATGGGCCACAAACATAGATTTGTCCCAAGTGAACGTCCATCTGAGATGGACCCACAGCAGCCTGGGCCAGTGACGGGAGCTCCAGTAAGTATCGTGGGCAAGCCGCTCCTCTCCTTGCCTCAGTTTCCCCATATACCCTGGGACAGACCTGGCTCTTCTGATCTATGAGCCTAGCTGGCTTTTCTGTTCTCCACCCCAACAGCCACCGTGAGCCTGTGTAGCTTGGAAAGGGCACAGATGGGGGGCAGTGAGGTCAACTCTGTAGGGAGCAGAGAACGCCCCTCCTGGACCTCAAGTCTTGTGTCCCTCCTTTAGGCAGCCCCCAGTCCAAACTGCGGGTCCCTCTGCAGCTGGGGCCTGGTGGCCAGGAGGGGGCAGTGTGCAGATGAGCAGGAGGGAGCTGTCAGGGGGCTTCAGGGGCAGCTGGGCCAAAGATCACGCATTCCTACCAGGAAACGTGATAGGGACTGGGAGAGGGGCTCAGCTCAGACGGGGTGGCTGACCTCCTGGAGCTGGGAGGAGAGGCCAGGAAGGAGGAAGGGGTGAGGAGTACTGGATGAGGGGAGAGGGACAGAGACCTGGGCTCAACTCCAGGCCCTGCCCCAGACACGCTGTGTGACCTCAGGAAAGGACCCTCCCCTCTCTGATTCTCAGTCCCTCCTCTGTATAGGGAAGGGTTGAACCAGATCATTTCCAACAGCCTTTCCTTGGTGACATAGGCGGGAGGGTCACCCACTAGCTTGCATGTTTGCGTTTGCATGCCTGTTTCTGGTGTTTGTGTGACAGAAAGACAGCTGAAACATGGGGAGGGTGCGGGGGGGGGGGGG